>NC_141704.1:61805136-62332985 GCF_971803275.1 Cyanistes caeruleus
CCACATAAAGCTGCTGGAGAGTGTCCACAGGAGTCCACAAAGATGGGGAAGGGTCTGGAGGGCAGCCTTATGAGGAGTGGCTGAGGTCACTTGGTCTGTTCAGGTTGAGAGAAGGAGACTGAGACCAGAGCTCATGGTGCTCTTCAACACCCTCACAAGGGGAGGAACTGACCTCTTTACTCTCCTGGCTAGGGACAGAACCCAGGGAGCAGCTGTAGCTGAGTCAGGGGAGGGTTAGTGTGGATATCAGGGAAAGGTTTTTCCCCCAGAGGGTGCTGGGGCACTGAACAGGCTCCCCAGGGAATGGCCACAGCCCCAAGGCTGCCAGAGCTCCAGAAGCATTTGGACAATGCTCTCAGGGATGCACAGGGTGGGATTGTTGGGGTGTCCGTGCAGGACCAGAGTTGGAATTGATGATCTTGGCAGGTGCCTTCCAGCTCAGCAAATTCTATGATTCTGTGAAATTTGGCCCATGATACTGGATGATGAACATTTTCTCTTTTGCACACATGTAAAAGACCTTGGAAATCTGTTTATGCTCACCCAAATTTTTTTCCCTTATATGTTCTGTATTTGAATAAATGACTCCCCTCAGTGACTATCTCACATAGTGTGCTTTCATAGTGTGCTTTCCAACAACACAGGCCACCAAATGCTTTGACCGTTTCCAATCACAGAAACCAGACAGGGGTGGAACAGAACGCCTTGGATTGCACAGCTGCAGCACATCCCAGGATACTATAAAAATAGAGATGGTTGCAAATAAGGAACTGGCCTCCTTTGCCCAAGCAGGATTCAATCACGGAGTTGTTAAGCTTAACTATGGTTAACTCACCTTGTTCCAACCCACTGCCATGGGCAGGGACACCTTCCGCTATCCCAGGTTGCTCCAAGCCCTGTCCAACCTGGCCTTGAATCAGCTCCATAAAACATGAACATTGCCCCATAAAGCAAAGTTACCAAAAGAATAGGACTGTAATCTTGATTGGGTGTTCTGGGACTTGATCTGCTTTGTTCAGTTCAAGGTCAAAATTAACATATTTATCTTAAAAACGAGACCACGTTAAATTCACTTTAAATTCCTAATATCTGAAAAGACCTCAGATCTATTAGAAAGCAAAGATAAATTTAATCACCACTGTAAAAAGAACAGCCAATTGTATTCTAGTTTTGACATCCTAAAAAATATTAAACCTAAGAATTTTATTCCGGTTGTATTGGCCTTTCTAAATACTCTGTTGTAACGCTTTTAGGATTTAGGGTTTCCTAAATACGGAAAATTAAGGCTTTTTTCCCTTTGAAATATACAAGAAAAGCCAGTCCTAAGAAAAAGCACACAGGGTTAATCTTTAACTGCAGGAGTCCATGAGAAACCAGAGGCTGAAATCAGGTGGATGCAAGCATAAATGATGTGAAACTGCTCATATTCAACAGACCCATAAAGAGGCTTTCAGAAAGAGTCAGCATTTCTAAATCCTGGCCAGAGATCACCAAAGAAAAAACCCAAAAATCCTTCTGTTGCAGCCAGCAGTGATAGGCAATTGTTTTGTTCAAAACAGAGAAATCAAGGTCCTGTCCTGTGGTAGTTAAGATCCCCTGGCAACCTTCTTAAAACTTTCTGCTTTGCCTCTAATTTGACCATTCACTCCTTCCACTGCCCCTTGGGAATCACCTTATGTAATTTCAGTTTGGAAAGACACTTTTACTCCCTGTCTTTATTTTCCTCTATCATTGCAGCATACTGGCTCATATCACATCTCCTTGACTCCAGGTATTCAGGTGCCACACACACAGGTGGGCAAAATGCACTCAAAAACATGCATGATGACAAGCAAGCATAATCAGATTCAGGCTCATTCTGGCAACAGCAAAAAAAAAGGGATCCCTTTGTCACATTTTTTTGATGTTGAAAAGCACATTTTTCAAAGGGCATCTCTACTTATGCTTCGTAATTATAAACACCATTATTGGGCACAAACGAGACAGTTCAACAGCCAGCTAAATGGTCTGCACACAGAGTTGCTTACAGATGCAGAGTTCACATGGGGAGAATGGATTCACTACACTTATGCCGCCTTGAAAACGTCAAGGTACTGCTCTAAAGCTCTAGAGACAAAGCTCAGCCAGTGCACAGTGTCAGCTCTGAAAATGAGCCCACGAGGACTTTTTGTTTTGACAACTCTATTCACATCAACAATTCACAGCTTAAAACCACAAGTCACGAAATAAAGACAAGGTTTTACAATGCAATGCTTTCAGTTCAGAGCATCCGAATATATGAGTAAGGAGGCCTCCCTTCTTTGCTCTTTCTTTGTAAGATTCAGTATAAAATGCTTGAAAAGCTTGAAATACTGAAGTATCTTTACCTTATAAAGCATAATTTCCCCCATAATTATTTATTATTCTACTCCTGAATTGTAAGGGATAGTTTCTTCATGAGAATTTATAGTATGTCATTGTCTTCCTTTAAGTTCTGGAAATTTATAACAGCAGAAAATTTAGCCATTCATGAAGGCAGAACTGGATGAAGAGTTATTGAAAATCCCTCTGAGTTTAAGGCCTAGGAAACTGTGGTAGTGCACATTCCTGGGCGTTCCTCAGTTTCTGTGTAAACCCTCCCTGCAGCGGTGACGTGTTTTTCCCTTCCCCTCCCTGTCCCTGAAATGTTATCCCATTGGTTGGTGTTATATGTCTGCCTGCCCCTCTCCCAAGGTTTGAAAGTACCCAGGATGTTGAAGAAAGGGTCTTGTGTTCGGAAGATATCAGGATGTAACGGAAAGTTAGTAACACCCCCCTTCTCTCCGTAATATGGTAACGACCCCTGCAATTAGCCAATAGCACACAGCTGTGATGAAAGCAGATGGGAGTAGCATAGTAACCCTAGGTTATAAAATGCCAAATTCTCCTGCAATAAACACCATTTCTTCACCATCCATCACATTGATGTCTTGTGGGTAGAATGGTCCGAGTGGCCAAGGGGAGCCACCATGCTGGCTCTGAACCAGGGTGTTTGCCTTGCTTGAAAGGCCACACCAGGAAATGTTTCCTCCCTCTCTTTTTCCTCCTGGATTCCAGCCTGAATAAACATCCGACGTTATCCCGGAGGGAAAAGCAGCCCTTTGGTCTTTATCTTGGTCATGAAGAGCCTCCCTGCCCTCCCTTCAACATAGCTAGCCAGGATTAATCGGGAGGGACAAAGGGGGGCTACTTCAGGAAACCATACTTGCATGACAAAATATTAGAAGAGGGTAGTTCTGTTTCCTTGATATCTTCTGTCGTCCTGCAAAATATTTCTACAATAGAATTACAGTGGTGAGTGAGCCAACAGCTGTAACGATAGATAGAATCTGCTCCACCACAGAACCCTGACACCGTTTAGGTATATGAAAAATGCAGAACAGCACAGTCAAATGCAGCTAGCCCATCTTGCCCTAGAAGGAACTCTATGCTGTGAGGTGGGGAAAACACCTTGAGTTCTAGTAAGGAGTCAGAAGGCATGAATTCCATGCCTCCCTCATGTGGCTGGGAACAGTTTGGTGATCAGCAGCACTGGCAGGAGCAGCACACAGCCCACACTGCAGCATGGCCTGGCACAACCCAGGCAGCCCCAGGGTTCTCACACAAGAGAAGTGCCAGCAGCAGTGGGCAAAGGTGTAGAGGAAGGATTAAAAAGTTTGAGTAAGGCTGGGAACTGTGAAGTGTAGTTACACAAAAACGACACGTCTGTAGGTTTTGGTGGTTGTACAAAGGGCATTTGCCAATTGAAAAGCTGAAAGATTTACTGGGGGCAATAGCATTGGCTGGAAATACCTCCTGCTAAGGAGAAAAATTAATAAAACGGGTGCTAAAAAAGAAAATGCCATTTAATTAAAACCAAGACCTCTGACACTATTTTAGAATTAGCTGCATAGGTTCCTTCAGACCAAACACCCAGCCTAACACAAATGCATATATTCAGTCTCTAACAATTTCATGTTTTATAACAGAAGCCTTTTTGTACTTCTTTCTTTTTGAAGAATAAGCCAGATAATGAGAGTATTGAAAACCATTTCAAAGTTGAATAACGTGAAACTCTAAGTGACCCCTGTAGTGATCTATTGCCCTCCTATGAGAGGCATCATTGCTCAGGAGCCTCATGCTGATCCACCTTTAGGATACCACTGCCTGCCCAAAGCTCACTAAAAGGTCATTACTGGTCTCTAAGGATACAATTTAGAACTTAGCTCTGGAAATAACCTTTCATCTTTAATGATGTGTTATAATCCCCTTGCAAAATACTAATAATTTGTAAGCCTTGTGGAGGTAATTGTGTTTACGCAAATCCCTAAGTCTGAAGTATTGAAGTATTGGGGTTTAGAGATCAGTGGCCAGGTCCCTGTGTAAGCACATTCATTTTAATTCAACATATTGACTTCTCTCCTCTCCACACATCTTCCCCTGCCATTTAGAGCCCAGGAAAGTAAAAGATGTATCTGCTGGCCTTCCTCCCCCTTCCAGCTTTATTTTTGTCCTCTTTCAGAAAAGGTCTGTGAAGGACCACATCAAATTAGCGTGGCAGAAAACAGCAGCTGCGGGGAAATTCAAAGAGTAGAAAGACTGTGAATTTGCCATACCAATTACATATAAACTTGCACACTGAAAATTAAGACTTTCAGGATACCTTGTTGCCATGAAAACAGGTGCAACTCTTAGCTGCTGAGATGATGGTCAGCACCTCAGAAGAAAAACAGTGCAACAGAGCTGTGAGCAAAGGTCTTGGATCCCAGACATCTCTCATGTGATGGAGCAAACCTGCACCCTCATGTAGCTCTCTCAGTATATCTGATGTCTTTCCTAAATGCCATGTCCTAGACTTGCATACCTTCAAACAGGGAAAAAAAAAAAGGCATTTAATATTTCCTTCTAGAATTTCCCAAAAAGAAAAATTAGGATAATGAACATGCTCAAAAGCTCAGAGGAAGAATCAAGAGTTCTTGATATTTGTTTCTTAAACATCTAGAATTTTCTTCATGTTCAGGGCTGAAAATCACTTTTATTTCACTCCTTTCTGCCTCATGTTCAGATAAGCAGCAGTTGTCCAAAAACATATTGAACTGACCAGTTGGTTGGGTTGGGTTTTTTTTTTTATGTAAAGCAATAAATTACAGAAGGTTATGTAGAGGAAGAAGAGAGTTTATTGCGGTCACATCACCAGGAACCAAAATAACATGGCATGAACAAATTGAAATTAGTTACAGGCATTTGCTACTATTTCTACAGTGCTGTGCCATCATAGATGAGATTAAATAATGTCCTGGTGGGGAGGGGGAGGGGAAATAGCTTCCTCTAATATCTCCTTTCAAATTACATCCAGGTTAAAAAAGGAATTCATGGATCTCCTTTTGCATTTCCATGAAGATAAAGGCAGCCAGATCACCCCACACTGGGTGGGACAGGGAGGCAAGATGGGATTCTGGTATAAAACAAACATCCTTTGACAGTTAATGCAGAAAAATCAGGGGTTACAGTCTGGGGTGTCCTGGCAGAATTTTGGGTGCCCACAGCAGAAGGCAGAGATGCATTTCCTGCAGAAGGGTCCTTTCTCTCCTGGCTGAGTAGCTCAAGCCTGGGCATACCTGGGGTCTTTAACCTAGCTGAGATCCCACCTGTGGTGCTTTCCAGGCTGTGGGCACAGGTTGCCAGAATCTGGAAGATATTTCCACAAACTCTGTATTTGGAAAGGGAAGACAAATCTATTTGAAGAACTAGAATCCCCAGCATATGATCTAATCCATCAAAATATCATACCCTTCACAGAAAATGAAGATTATGAAACCCAAACTTTTCCTGATGTTTTGGGGTCTTTTCCTCCAAGCACCCCAGAACAGCTATTCATATACAGGAAAATCATCATTAGGATTTCCTCTGTCCAAATATTTTTTTTTATTTTTTTATTTTTTAAAAAGGCTCTTGTAACCGGCACTGCAAAAAGATATCTGGGTCATTAGATTTTGAGGACAGATTGCCAATCCTGGCCTTAATTATCATAGATCACTTCACTTCTGGCAAAGATATGACCACCATACCTTCAAACACATTTGCTCTTTCATGTAAAACTTACCTGAAAATTTTGCCAATATAAATTCAGAACCAAGGGCAGAAAAAAGGGCACTCAACTGCATCTCAAGGCACATGTCTGTGCTGGATTTTCCACCTCTCTTTTTACCTTATTACATAAAAACTTATCACATTGAGTAGTTGCTTCAATATGTTCAACATTCACCACTGAAATTTTCATTAGTTAGAATTCAGTCTGATCAATAAAAACACAGATGGCTCCTAAAAGCAGCTTCTTCTGTACCAAACTGCTCTATCCATCTTCACCACACACTAAACAGAACACTTATAAAATCTGGGCTCCCGATGTGTGATGGTGAAGTAAATGCTGTCATTTGATTATCAGCAGGATTACAATGAGTTTGATTCAAGAGGTCACATCAATGGGGCTTTCCGAGGTCTTTGACATAAGAACAGCATCTCTAAAAGCTCTGGGTAATTCCTGTAAATTAATTCACCAGCATCTACTCTTTAATGAAGAATCATTTGCTCCCTTAGGCTCCCAAATAGGAAATATTACTACATTTCATGAAACATCACTAAAAATTGTAGTTGTGATGCAACAGGTTTGCCAGTTTGCAAAAAATCTCTAACACTGCCATTCCCTTTGCAGATGTCTTTGGATAAGGTGATGGTGGCAGATTTCCTTCCCTACCTGCTTGGGTGGGCAGCCTGACCCTGGGACTGATGCAGGAGGTGTCAAGTGAGGCATGAAAGCTCAGTGATTTCCCTTTTCCTGGCCTTTTCTGCACACGTTCTGTTTTTCTGGAGATGTCTAGCAATGAGGCAAGCCCTCACAATACCAGCACTAGTAGCAGAGTGACACAGCACTAATGAAACACTTGGAATGGCCATTATTCTTATAGAACTAATGAGAATTAGAGTAGAAAACCCAGAGTCATTCACACGCTGATATATTTATACTAACGAGATCTACCTATCTCATCTGCTTTGACCAGCTGGTTTTGGCAAATCTGGATCAGAAAGAAGATTATCTTAGAGTGAGAAATGACAGGCAGAACAATTAATCCTCTTTTCCTTTACTTGTTTACAATGCAGGTTCAGACCAAAAAAGCTCGCTCTCCCTTTTTCTTGTGTTCATACATGTTCTCATTCTTCTTTCCCCATCTAAAATATTAATATACTCAACAGCTTGTAGGTATAAAACATTAGACTAACATCTACGAGTTGTTACCAAAAAAGCTACTGATCAGCCAAAATTATCTCTGCTAGGATTCAGATTAAAATCAGAGTGATAAATGTGTGTTAGTCTGAAACGGCTGGTCCTGCAAAGCATGAATGGCTAGAAGGTCATCACCTAAATTGCCTCTGTGCTTTCTAGCACATCAGCAACAGTCAGGATGTCATCCACTACAGGAGAAAAAGTTTAATGCAATTTGAAGAGAGAAGGACTGGATTTCAGAAGAGGGCTTCTTTTTCCATCAAAACCCAAATATTATTAATCTTTACAATAAGGAACATTATAATGAAAAAAGCCATGCACATTCTAATATTTAATTAAGGGCAAAAGTATTTCAGCAAAATTTCTTCATCACAAAGACAAGGATAGAGGAGAATTTAATTACAATACTTATTGAAAATTTGTTAGCTTTACAATTCTCTTTCCTTCTGTTACAGTTCTCCATTAGGCATAACAAAACAGCTCACAGGTACTCTGATTAGAACAGCAGCTTATGAATATAATATAAGCTGTTGAACCTCCTGCAAGCAGCAAAGCTTTCAAAAAAATCTCTCTTTGTCTACATGACAAATTACCTTTCTCCACAATTGCACTGATACACTAAGTCCTGGCCTGCTGAATATAATATGTGGCACATAGGGCTTTGCTAGTTTTCTTTCTGTCAGATATTTCCACCACACATAGACCCCTCACTCTCACCATCTACTGCTGTCATACATCACATTCTGTCAGCTATTTGCAGTTCACAGTATATGACAGATTCTTTAAGTCACTGATTAATATTTCTCCTCTCAGAGACCTTTCAAAATGGCTGATTAGCATTTTTAGAAGAATTTGGGAAATACTCCATTGCCTGGTTATTTGATGGAAATATTTCCCCCCCCCACAAGCACAAGTCCCTTCTACAAACTCTAGAAACGGAAAGAATTAAAAAGGTGAGAAAATAGTTTCCAGTCTAGCAGACAGAATGTCATATTCACTTGATTTTAAGTAATAGTGATAATCTAGTAGCAACAACAGCAAAGACAAGAGTCATAGAAATTAATGTGGTAGTTGTGGGATAACTTGAAACAAATTTGGAGAGAGTGCATTGCAATAAAAATTATTGCTTTAAGAAGAATTTGGTTCAGGTATTCTTTTATACCTGTAGTGAATAAAAAAACACAAAAACAAAACAAAAACAAAAAAAAACCCTGCTTTTCTTTACCACTTTGGATTAAAAAACCTTAGCTTCTTATCTTGCAATATTAATTTCATTCAGAGGGTTGCTGTGCTTTAACCAGAGATGATAAAATATATTAAGCCACATTAAGTTTTATGAAGTCAGAGACAAAAGCTCAGTAAAGATTAAATTCTGCTGGCAATCCATCATGCTGCCTTGAGGTAATTTTGAATTGAGGTATTAGGCTTTGGGAATACATCTTCCTACCCAATTCACACACTGTCATTCTTCAGCTCCCATTAGAAGAGGTTACCAACATGTTCCCCTGATTACACGAGGAACCAGCTGCCTTGACAATCTTGAAACACCTCTCAGTCATACTGGGTATGAAATTGCTTTAGAATCCATGACTTGGGGAGCATCAGTGCTTCAGCTTTTTCACTAAAAACCAGGATTGACTGCACACTGTTTAAGACAGCACCTAAACAGATAAAAGAGAAAGCTGGGAAAAGAGGATCAGAAATTCAACCAAAAGGGAAAAAAAAAAATATTGGGAAAAAAAAAAGCAGAATGTGCGATTTGCCTGAATTCAGAAGGAATGAAAAGCAGAACTGGGAATTGAAAGCAGAAAGCAGATCTTCTGTTCTTAATTCTGAAAATATCTCTATCCAGCACTACCTTTCCCAAATGAGAATTGATAGAAAAGCAGCTGTTTTATTTAGTCTTCTAAGGAATATTGTAAAAAAGATGATAAAGCAAGGCAGGGTCTAATAAGGACTGAGACAAGGTCTGGCAGGACTATCAATCTTGATATTCCAAGAGATTTTCAAGGACTCCATGGGAGGCATTTTCTCCTCAATCCAAGATTCTATCTCAAAACTAGCTTTGCCCAGCAGTTATGTTAATTGGATAAAATAAATCCCTATGGGAGCTGTAAGAAGTGTTCAGACATGCGGCAGGAAAAAAGTTAGCTTTATGTATGTGGCTGGGATTCAAAATCCATGCTTATCTTCACCTTCACCCCTCCCTGCAAAAAATTAAGGAAGGGAGAGAAAAAAAAAAGGTTGAAGATAAATCAAGGTTAGGTTAAAAAGCAACCATCCCAAAACCATGGAGAGGATATCCACAATTAGTTTAGGGCAATCTGATATTTGATGGGATTAGAGCCATTCAACATAGCAGCAAAGAGCCTCATGGCAACAGAAGTCCTTAATTTATGCTCCAGCAGAATTGCAAAATCAGTAATGTTCTGACCATACTACAACAAAACTACATCCATGTGCCAAAACTTACCCAGCTGTGTCTGGAATAACCCAAGGTGCAGTCTGTCTCCGTGGGCACTGAAACCACTGTGTAACTCGGAGCCCTTCCCAGCTGTCAGCACCCACTGCAGCTCCTGCAAACAACCTGTGCAGTCACACTGCTCTAGTGTCCAGACACAATTTCAAATCCTCCTGTCCTTCCATCAGAGCCTGTTTTTCCCAGGAGGACCATACAGTCAGTTCCTATTTTCATGGCATCCTTTTTTAATTTTAACCACAGAGAACACACTGCTGGGTTCTTTCCCCTATATATTTAGAATAATTTTCAAGTGCAACTCTAGTTGTTTCTCTTTCCCACATCACTGTCTTTGATGATATTTGCCAGACTAAACACACCTCCTAATCTGCAAGCTAAGGGGCTTCAGCAAGCTAAGGGCTACTGGATCTCTGCAGATTTAGATTCCAGAAGATCTGAATTCTGTTACTGAGCTTCAAATTAACCACAGCAGGACAGAAAGACTTTGCCATGGAAAGGCAGACAATAAAGATCACTGACAAGAGATATTTTGTGGTAATAGATTAATAGGCTCAGGTATTTACAGAAGAGATACAGGGTGCCAAGCTTCAAGAGACAGTTTCTTACTTTGAAAAAAAATCTCAGATATAAATACAACCCTGACAACAGCACCAGCCTGCTGCCTTGGTACTGCACCACATTTGCCATTTATTTTTCTATTGCTAAGTGGGAATGAACGGGTATAGATCAACCATGGTGGATGGCTCTATACCATGGTCAATTTGGAAAAATAAAAAGCAAAGGGTAACAAAGAGTAAAGGGAAAAAAAAGAATGTTTAAAAGTGCCTTTGAGATGAGGCAAATGGAAGCAACCCCAGAGGAGCAGAGGTGAAAGCAGTAAGAACGGCTGAAACTGAAGCAGAGATTGAAGATTGCATTGCAACCACTGTTTCATTTCCTGATCGCATAAGGAAATGACAAACTGCTGTCAAGGAAACTGAATTTGATTTTTTGTGAAGAGATAGTTAGGAATTAGGACAAACCAGGCATGTAACAAAAACACTGGACCCTTACAGACTTCAGCCCAGCAGAAGAGAACTGTGAGACTTGACTTTGTACCCTGGGCTGGAGGTTAGAAATAGGTCCTGATCCCAGCTCAAATGTCCCTTGAGGGATGACACAAGTCAAACCTCAGTTCTTTGTTTCATTTTGGTTATTTTCAGGCAAACTCTTTGGCAGCCAGTGGTATTTGTCACTCCACAGGCAGCACACCTCCAGTATAGAGCCAGAACATAACAACGTTGTTGTCACATGAAAGTGATGAAGTCCAAAGACAACAGGACATTAAAAAAGCAGCAGATGGTTGGGTGACTAGAGGAAAATCCTAGAAACACTTTTTATTGAAGAGCAAGAAGAGTTGCTGCAGAAGAGCCATGGGAGAAAGCAACAAAGGCTGTAGGTGTTATCACAGCATATCCTGTCTCCACAGTGAACACGAACAGGACAGGGCAGAAGACAGAAGGGAGTGGGAGGACTGTCAACACCAGCAGACACAATCTGCATAACATGCAGCCTGATGTACTTGAATATTCACCTCTCCCTGTCAGGGGAAATGCCAGACATACTCTCAGAAAAAATTCTCATAAGCCATCTTGACCTAGGTAAGCATTTCATGCAAACTTCCCACGCTGTTGTATGGTAGGTGCAAAATTCTTATAGTATTTCCTCTTTTCCAGATACATAGGCACAAGTCCTTAGTCAGGTTTCCTTTGTCAACAGATGTCACCCAACTTTTCATAATTTAAAAAAAAAAAAATTATTTTCCATCTACTAATTTTCTTACAGAAGAAAATGAAAAAGACATGAGCAAACAAAGCAGAACAAATGCAATGTAGAATATATGTATTAATAACCTTCAGTTAGGTAGGGTAGAAAAAGGCAGGTAGATGACGTATTCTATATATTTATGCTGTAAACTGCACTGTACAGAGCAATCCAAGCACACTTTAAAGGAGTTGGGTCTTGCAAACCTCCACCAGCCTGGTGCAAAAGATGGGGTAATTGCCCTGCAAGCAGCAGAAGCGGAACCAGTTTGTTTTGAAGTTCCCCTCCCTTCATTCAGGCCATGAGGAGATAAACTGCCTCAGCTGTCAGGTGACACCAGGTTAAACTCAGTGGTGGCAGGACCTTTTCCTTTTGGTTCTGGTGTGAACAATTATAGATAAGCAGTTGTGTAAGGGGTGAATTAATCTCTCTGAGTTGGAGAGGGGGAGAAGTCAGGAATCCCCACCAGAACTGAGGAGGAGTTTCCTTCCTGCTCACAAGGAGCAGGGAAAGTTTTCTCCCAGCTCAGCATCAGTAGGATCCTCCTAACCCAGCTCTCCATGAAAGTTTGTCATCTCTTGGCTCCATTGCATGGGACAAACAAACTCTATGTCTTTTCAAAAACAAGAGGTAGCTCACAGTGTTTTCAGAGCATTAGTGGGGAGTCTTTGACCCAAGGACTATATCTTTTTCCCCCCAGGACTGTGCAAAGGCCCTGTGGGAGTGGAGGCTTCGTGCTCCCTCTCATCTTCAAGGGGCTCGGTGGTTACCAGGATTTGTCCTTTCCAGGTCACAGTGACAAGAGCCCAGAGGAGGCACCCAGCCCATGTTGGGGCATGCCATAATCCTCAACTCCCAGCCCTGGGAATCGCCCGACTAGCTCCCAGTCCACTGTGGGGGGCGGGGAGGATTCAGCAATGGACAAAGGTAAAAGACAAAGGAGGCTCTTTCTTCCGGGACCACTGTCCCTAGGTTTAAGGTCTGAACGAACTCCAGGGGAAAAAGGAGACAGAGCAGTAAATGGTGGGGACTTTTAAACTGGAGGGAAAGGGGAGGAGGAGAGTTGATGTCGTGGTAGAATTACAACCAATGGGATGAGACCGAAAGGGTGGGGCGAGGGGAAGGAACCAACATCACAAACCCGGGGGGGAGCACAGGGAAAAACCACTTAGTGTAAACATCTTAGTGCAACATGACACGGCCACATGCAGGTCGGACTGTGCTTCACACACAGAAAACCTCTTTTCCGACTTAATTACTGAGGGTTTTGTGTTTCTTACAGAAAATGTGTGAAATTGCTTTCCCAGTAGCTTCAAGAGCTCTGTGTTGCTTAGGAGGCTCAAGGCATATTCAGACATCCTTGTTCTACTCTAACCAGTGCATCCATGTTAGAATAATGTTCCATTTAAACTAAAAAATGCCCATAACCTGAAGATACAGCTCAGAAAAAAAAGTAAAAGTATGGTGAAATCAGAAAGCACCTTGGACTTGACTAGCATAAGAGATCTGATAGCCAGGATGCCTTGGCAGTGTGAAAAACGGGGTTCACTTGCCTAATAAATTTTAGAAGGTTTAATATAAACAAAAAGGCAATTAGGAGACAAAAATAATAAAGCAAAAGGTTAAATTGGCCGGGTGCTTGGCTCTCTGCCACCCGTGGTGTCTTTAGAACACTCCTTTTATCCCATTCTGCTGTAGGGGTTTAATGCATATTCAAACTTTTCCAAGAACTAGTTTGCATAGCCACTCCCTGGGTTTGCCTCTTTGGAGCACTTGCATTTGGTTTTAATATCTCTTTATCATCTTTTTATTTGGGCTGGGGTTCTTTCTTCTACAGGCAATCAGCATTGATAGCAGCCTGGGCCCCATCATCTGTTCCCTGGAGGTCATCTTGTTTTGTACAGGCAGGACGTAGCCCTAACATCCAAAATTCCTCTTGACCTACGCCTAAAATCCTTTTAGCTGCTAGCTGGAGAAAAAAGAAAAAGACATAGCAAAAGCATATAACGTATAACATTCATCTTAATACTTGCGAAAAGCCAATATCACAATATAGATTTATAAAAGCAGGAACAAACAGAGCTTTGAAGATTGAAAGATTGAATCAATGTTGAAATACTTATGTATGTCTGTATGTTTGTATGATGTTTAACCCAATCATTGTAGTAAAATACTACTAGCCTTCCTAGAATGGTATATAAGCTTATGTAGCCCACAGTAAAATTGGATTCTGATCACTGAGTCAGCTGTCCCCATGTGATAGATTGACATTTAAGAAACAAAGAGAAACACCTAAGGAAGTTTAGGCTGCTGGAAGCTGATGTGAGTTTTTCTCCTGGCCAATAACTGGCCACTTCTGAGAACTGACAGTAGTTTTGACCATTGAAAAGTGAGATCAACATGTGAACACCACCTTAAGACTTAAGCCCAGGAATTTATTTGTCTCTTTGGTTTCCAGCTTCTGAAGAAGTTACAAGGTGCCGGTTCAGCCTCCCCCCACCTCCTCCAGGCCCAACAAGGCCGCAGGGGGAGTGGGGCTGGCCAAGGCTGGCCAGGGAGGATGAAGATTGTGAAGTTTCAGGAGCCCCTTCCCAGAGGGCTCTCTGGGCCTTGTACAGTGGGGCTGCCAGGCCAGGCCGGTCCCTGGCTCGGCTGCAGTTTCTGCCACTGCTGAGTTTCACCAGAGACTGCAGAGTAAGGAGAGAGAAAGCCTTTGACCTGCGGCAGGCTGAGACAGTGACTACACTTTCCAGAGCAGCCATGGAAAAATCCTCCATCACAGACAACTCCAGTTGCTGCTCTGGCAGAGATCACAGGACCATCTACAAAATCTGGGCAAGATTCTAACTCTTTCACGACCTATATAAGACTTGCAGATTAATCTTTTTTTTTCCAGAGGAAGGGGGAGAGAGTGATCAACATGTAAAGAGACAACATAAACTATCAAAGACAGTGAAGAAAGGAATTAAACTTCAGATGGGGAGAGAAATAAGGAGATGCTTTAATAAGCTGAAATATTCTTTTGCTAAAACTATGGAGATGGACAATAGTGTTCTGAAGAAACTCCTTTAATTCATGACAGAGTATATTGGGGGGAATGGAGAATTTCTTTTCAAAGTGTGGATTTAAGCAAATGGTGAAGTAGTTGTGATCCTATGAGATGCTGGAACAGAAAAAAGAGAAGTGACAGTTGTTGAAAATTTATGGCCCTTAAGAGACAAAGAGAATTCTGTTTCCAGAGATGTTCACAGAGACAGATTAAGAGAATTTTTGCCTTTGAATAACTCATCCTTAAAATGACACTCCTTTGACTTCATGGCCCAAAAAACCACCTCAGAGTGGTATGAAATGGGAGGAGAGAACTGATGGCAGTGTTTTCCAGGTGGCTGGCATCAGAGAAATAGAAAGCCATGAGAAAAATGGTTTTCTTGTGAAAAACTCCATAGATTAACAACAGAAAACTTCTTTTTCTCTATAAAGACTGAAGAAAAGACTATGTAAAAATTAAGACTGTTTTAACCACCTGGGGTTTTTTTTTTGTATCTGTGTTTTCATGTGAAAAAAGAAATGGTTGGGTAGTGGGGAAAAAAGGGTTTCTGGAGGGTTTATTCTGATTTCTTATTCTTGTAGTTTTTGTTAATAAACTTTCTTTGTTCCTTTTAATTCTCTTTTGCTCTATTTCTAATCCATATCTCACAGCAAGAAGTGAATAAGTTTTCTAGTGATTTTTTTTACCTAATGCTTTAAACCCACAACACCCCGTCTCTCTTCATCACTGATAAAAAATAGTGCTGAAACCATCTTTAAGAACAGCCTATTTGCTAATGTTGTAAAATGGTGGCATCTCATCAAGGCTGTCCTATTAAGGACAAAAAAATACAGAAGTCAGATAAAAATGTAGTAAAAGTCATAGATTTAGAAAGCTTAGCTGTTCAGAAAGTCCTAAGAGCATTATAGTCCCCTTGTGAAGGAGGAAAAATTGACTCATACAATACAATACAATACAATAAATACAATTACAATACAATACAATACAATACAATACAATACAATACAATAGATATTCTGTATTCAGAAAAAGAGCTAAAAAGTCCTAACAAACAAGAATTTATGTCACAGATTAGAGAAAAAATACAGGAAGGGTCAGGCTGTCAAGGAAGTTCAGTAAAACATCCTTTGGTGGAGACCAGATGGTCTCCTGTGCTTGTGAATTTGGAAAGGCTGATTGGTGCATCACTACCAAGCTGAAAACCAGAGGTCTTGACAAACATTTGAATGTCTTCTACCTTTCCTAGTTAAGGTAATTTTAGAGTTCGTGTTTCTAGCTCAGAGAAGCTAGGGGTTGTATTTTTTTTATTTCTCTCCTTCCTTATCTCCTGCCACCTTTTAAAATATTTTCTTACTAGATGCAGCTAGTTTTAATAACATGATCAGATGTTTACTCCTTCAGGGGGAGGTTGCTGTCTTAAATAAAGTATTCAAATGCTGAAATGAATTGACACAGAGAATCAGTCTGTGGTGTCCTATATATAAGAGATTTGGTGAATTGTACTTTTTGGTTATTAAATCTGCCTGATTGTTGAAAAAGATGGTTTAAAAATTAGTGCATAACCTTCAGCATCTTGCACATTTTAATGTCTTTTTCTTTGCAAAATTAGTTTCCATACTGAGCATGTAGGAATTCCCTCTCATCACTCCCATAATTGTCTGGAATTACTACAGGATTGGAGTATAATGGCATGTAGAAATCACAGCTTCAATCAGAGCCTCTGCAGCAATCACATAAACCCACAAACTTAAAAATATTCCTTTTTATAGTCTAAATATAGGAAACCAAGAAAGAATAAATAAATCATCTAATTTTGTAACCAGGGAAGCAAAGCTCCAGGACATTCAGAAACAGCCCCCTAGAACAAGTTAACGTTTTCAAGATTCTTCAAACAAGACTCAGTGCTATGTGACAAAAAAATCTAAAAACTGCAGTTCAATTTTCAGACACTTCTGCCCCACCTGAACTGAAGCTACTCAGAGTCCCTGAGCTGAGCACCGCATTATGCACCTTTTCTCTTCCTCAGACCTGTCCAGTACAGCAACTTCAGAGTTGTTTCCCCAATATTTGGCACATAGCTGCTATCATTACAAAGAGGAATAGATCTCATCTTCTGCAATGGCCCCCATTGGCCCCTAAGAAGTTGGGAGAAGAAATAATAAAGTAAAACTAATCTTCTCTTAAAATCTTTTTCCTTCTGCTTTTCCTTTTTCATTTTCAACAAGTCAGCTCATCCAGGTTTTCCTATCAGTGCTTTGATCTTCAAACCAGTATAACATCTATGTTTATTTCCGTTTCTATCCCTATTTAACAAAGCAGGGAGAGATATTTGACATTAATGTTTTGCTTAAGTCCTGTAGGTCTCAGTACCTTTGGAAGGTGTTAGATGGGCAATAGCAGCTTAACATTTTTCCTTATTAATGACATGAAGTTGATGAAAGATGACAACTGGCAAATAAATACTTCAACCTTTTCACTGCTTTATGCTGCACTTCTTGGAATGGATTTCTTGGTCTCTTCTGAGCCGAGCTCCTTCAGGATACTCCCTCATGGGGAGCTCCATTTATCTCAGTTCTCTGGGTCAGGAAGAAAAGTCCAAAGCTTGTTAGAATCTTATTTCTTATGTTTATTAGGATGTTATCAAAATACTTGGCTGGCCTTCCCAGACTTTCTGCACAAGCTCAAATCACCATCAACTGGCTCACTTTGGCTCTGAAGGCACAAAATGGCCTCGAACTGTGCAGCCTTTTTACCTTTATACTTATTCTTACCCAATTAACAATAGACACGTAAATTATTTTTTTATAGTTACCCAATGACCCATCACCTGTGTGCTGCATTGCGGCATTTTCTATCCAATCACCTACTATTACCCAAAAACCTCTAGAGGAAGAAGAAGAAGAAGAAGGAAAAGAGACAGCACCTTAAATCCTCCGTCTTGTCTTCTGTTCTCTAAATTAGCTTAAACTCTAAACTTTAACTTTTTCACCCAGTGACTTAAGAAAACTTTCTAATCTACACTTACACTTTGAGCTTTTCCATTTAACAATTGTTTTCATGGTGTTATATGAAATTCAATGTTTTCTTGGATGTCAGAGCTAGGTACCAGAGACAAGGGCACACTCTGTGCCTCAGGCTCCAACAAATATATGACAAAAATTCCTCCTCTTTTTATCAGTAGCAGTGATGGTGCCAGACTCACCTTATTAAAAGGCTTATCCTGATGAACAAATTGATTTAACTTCTTGACTGCTTTAGGAATGCTACAAGAACAAAAATGCTCTTTAGCACAGACAGGGTGAGGAACAGACACGGCATTGCTTTGCTTTTTAAAACTTTGAAAAACTGTTTTACTGAGAAATTGTTGGGCTTCCATTATATCACACATTCTTTGAAGGATAATTTGATGACTTTTCAGAGGTTATTTCAGTATCTGGCCATGCCTTTGTCCCTCTGGCAAAACACAATACTGACTTGGCTAAAAACACATCTCAGAATACAGTAATTTCGATGTGCTTGAGAGAGAAAGAGTTCAACAGCTACATTCCCTAAGTATATAATTTACTCTTGGCTTACTCTGCCACAGGCCTGCAAAGGAAAATCCAGCTTTGCTACCTGCATTTCTTCTGCAAAGTGCAGCGTTCACACGTGGAACTGAGACAACATGAAAGTGCTGGGACTGTTTCCAGAGTGAACAAGGCTGTAGCTACCAGGCAATTGTATAAATGATTTTAGTAGCTCTACAACCTCTCTCTCAAAACCAGTTTTTCCTCCACTACCCTTAAACAAGGTTTACTTCAAAATCTTATTTTTCCGGCAGCTGGATACCTCAGAATTTTCAGCCAGGCCACAAACACTTTTTGCATTACTGCTCTGTCAGTGTAAACAGCTTTTTTCCTTCCTGATACCTGCTACTCTACCATCCCCACACAGAGAAATGCTCCCAGCTTTGTGTCAGAAGCAATTCCATTAATGCACTATTACTTTTTCTGGCTATACCACTAAAGGAAATGCTAAATAACAACAGAATCAACAAATGAAGCCCAACTAGTGTATTTTCTTTCAAAACACCTTCTTGCCTCCCACTCCTGTTGTCTCTGAGACAACACCACAGGAACACACCCACACTGCCTTCCCCCTTTCACCTGAGCACCAGTATTTAAGACCCCTTTGCAGCTTGGGGGTTCCTCCCCATCAGTGAAGTTACAAAACGTTGCTAAATGATATACAAGCCACTGACTCCACTGAACAATTTTGCCAATGAACTGTAATGGCTTTGGAAAGGAATACACATCTTTTCTCAAATGCAAACCATTCCTTAGAGATAAACAGTTTTGTGAACCATGAAAATCATGGTGTCAGGTAATTTGTGCTCATCAGACACACAATCAGTCAATTAGCTTCAATTAGTTTGGAGTTTGAATTCTTAATTCTTCAGCCACTTGTTCTCAGGGACTTTTCAACACTTTGCATAAGAAAGTTCCTCCAAAGAAATACCTCGAGTGATATCACTGAATTTTGTGTAAATGTCTTCCTTCAGAATCTGTATGACTTTTTGCAAATACAGGAGAAAGAGGAAAATGAGAAAACCTATGTATGAGAGTCCTGGGACACAGGAAACCTTGGAAGAACTTCAGTACAGTGAACCCTGCAGCAGCAGATGTTTCTGTGCACACTGAGTAGAAAATTTCCAACAAAATACTCTTTCAATCAGTAATTTTTCATCCCCTGAGCTTGACTGGTTATTGAAAAACAAAGCATTGTGTTTAAGAATTTGACCATATGCTTTTTTGCCATCATTTGCATTCAGAAACAAGCACTGGTTTAGATTTTAGTGGACTTTCCTTGGCCTGTCTCTCCAGTGAAAACACTATCTGATTTCTGGAGGCAAAGTTTCAGAGCTACAGCAGGGAAGTAAAAGCATGCAAAGGTGGAGAATCAGTAGAAGGTTGACATTCTTTACCCTCTTCTTCCAGTACTTGAAATTAAGTGTCATTAATTCAAACTCTGCATAGACCTGCAGCTTACTGCCTTCCAGTTTGTCACCCAACATGGCAGCACTGGACCCTTTAATTTATCACTCACTCCCAGAAAAGTTAAAAGGTGTCTTGAAAAACCCTACAAGAAGAAACACAAAAAGAGGAGTGGGAAAAAGTAGACATGCTACTTGTCAATATTACATCTGGTTAAGAGGAGATAGCCCAAAGCCTCTGCTGTTTGCAACAAACAAAATAGGTGTTTTTAAATTGCTGTTGAGAAATGGATGGATATTTCATTCTCAGGGGCAGAAGAGCAGGTGCATGATGCTGTGTAATATTCAGGGGTATTAAGGGAATCTAGAGGCACAAAGACTGTACTCACACCAAATATAAATGTTTAGGTATCAATATAAAAATCACTCATTTATATGATTTTGCTTCGGGTCCTGATAAATTCAGTTTGGCAGAGATTGAGATCTGCATCTCACAGGTGTGAGATGCCACCAATTTCCTGCCTGGATACAACTTGCTTCACATATCTCTCTACATTCCCCAAAACAGCCCTCAGTCTTTTCCTTTTTTAACCTGGAACAATTAGGACTGCTCTGATGCTTGCAGCAAGCCTCTATGGTGCACCCTATTTTCAGCTGTGCATACATACAAATGAGGATAAAAATAATTCAGGAGTTCTGGGTGATGAAGTGCTACCTGAAAGAGATTCCAATAATTTATTTTGTCTCACTGAAATGGCCCCATGGACAAGTCTACCACACAGCTCAATTGCGTTAGTTATAAAAACACGTACTCACCAGAAAGCCTCCTACATGTGAGGACCACCAACTGTTTAGAGACCCTTGATATCATATACATCTGAAAACAGGGCAGCTCAGGGACTAAAAATGCCTTACATCATCAGTGAGAGCACTGTCTCTGCTCACTGCTCAAGAGTGAGCAGAGAAGCACGTGCCAGAGAACTGTCATGGAGTTGGCACAATGTTATTCCCCTCACAGGAACTTCTCTGTGCTTGGAGATGTGGCAATGTAAAATGGTAAGTATGACATGTTCAGTTGTGCTAGGTCTAATAAGGGTTATGAACTACGTGTCCCCTAGCATTGTCCTAAATCATGCATAAACTCTGCAATAATTTTAAATATTGTAATATGTTAATGCATTAATAAATCCTCTCAAAATACTGACTCCTCACAGTAAATGATGGGCACATACAGAAAAATCCACTTTTATGACACCTTCAGGACCTTGAAATAGCTGTGATACTTGCCTAGAAAAGAAACAAAGGCATACACAGTTTTGAAAGTGTCTGTGATTTGACCCAAAAGGAAATTATGAACTCTGAGAAAAACACTCTCTAAGTACTGCCAAGAGCTTTTGCATGAAAAAGTCATGAGGCCCAGTTCTTTCTTTCAATGCCCCATCAGGCAGTGCAGTGGCAGAAGCTGTTTAGTCCCACAGTCCCAGGCGTGGGTGTGTGCAAGGCCTTGTGCCAGCGGAAGGCAGAGAAACACCTCACACATGATGCTTCCATTCATGCTCCTAACTGGGAGGAAAAAGCATCCATCTCCCCTCCAACACAGCATATACCCTCCAGACAACAAACCAAACCCTGGAGGGGGGCAGAAACCCTCTTTGGATGCCCCTCACCTTCAGTTTCCAAGTCCTGGAACAAAGCCTTGAAAGAAGCAGACAGTTCCTAATGCTACAACAGCATAAAATTAAATATTATGGTTCATGAAATGCTTTTAGGTGTCTGAGTGCCAGCCAGTCCTGAGGTACCATCACCAACCCAGACATCCTCCTGCCTATTTGACCTTCCACTAAGAATAAAAGTAGGAAAGAGATGTAGAAATACAAGAGTTTTCTGACTTCCTGCCAGCGAAATGCATGAGAGTGTTTCAAGTGAATTTTTTGGAAAAGATTTCCCTAGAAATGTTGTGGGAGGACTTCAAGGGAGATGAGTGATACCTTTGATTTCATTTCAGGAAAACCATATGCTAAATTGTAGGAATTAATTTTCCCAGCTAATATTTTGACATTTCTGCAATATGGTCAAAATTAAAATGATAATAACTGTATTTGGCTTGTTTATCCTGTGTGATGTCTGAATGTATAGTGGTGGGGGGAGTGCAGATATATTCATTTGTGCAGATTTATATGAGATTAAAGCATTAGTCATGTAGAAACCATGAGATACAGCTCAGAGTCTTCTTACACTTCTGAGGAGGAACTCAACAGAGGGAGTAAATCCTTAACAGGAGGCTCTGCTCTAAACCCATGGCCATTTCACTCTCTTGTGCAGAGTATCACCATCACTTCACCAAAGGAAGAATATTTTGGTCAAAATCAAAACCTTCCCTCTGAGAAGTAAGAGGCTTTTTTTAATGTGTTTGTGCATCCATAAATCTCCAGCTCTGACCCAGGCAGGATGGTGCAAAGGCTCCAGGCCAGGGTTCAGGCTATTGCTCTCACTGGTCATTCATACAGAATTGTTTCAAATTATGGCTCTATTTTACCCTCCTTGATTTATTAATTCAGCAGGTATCAGCTCTGCTAAGGGTATACTTATCCTTACTCAAACAAATAGCACAGGATTGCAGTGGTATAAGTAGAAATAAGATCACAGATTAGAAGTAAAAAATCATAACATGACAAAGCAACTCCCAAAAATACTTCCATAAACACTGATCCTGTTCCTTCTGAAGCTGACAGAAGCATTGACATATATATCAAAGCTAATTAAAACATTATAGAAAAACATTATCTCAGTAATTTACCCTGATTTGAGAGAAGCTGCTTGGTTTCTCCAGAGGGCTGCTGAATTGGCAAGTTTTGGACTATGCATCCTACAAGTCTGACTGGCACCAGGTGCTATGTATTGTTTCCCTCTCAGAAATCTGTATATTAAAAAAATATCACTTTCTCTTAGGAAGCCCTCAGGTCTTGCTGCCCAGGTTCAGTCTGGATTTTTCTTTATTGGACACATTTTAAAAGTTATTTTAAAAATACCAATGTACAGGACAGAGGCCCATCCAAAACAACAGCATCCAAAACAACATCATCCAAAACAACATCGTCCAAAACAACGACCCTGTCTCTGACCACCACAATCTGTTTTCTCCCTAGTCTGCCCAATATTCCAGATTTTGTGTATCAGCACTTCTGGATAAAGGTTGTGATCTGATAAATGCCCACTGAGTATCTTTTTAGAGACTGTACTACTCATAAACTAAATCTACCCTATATCCACTCATAATTAGGCAGGAGCTAAAACTCATAAATATATCATATAACTCATTTTCTTCAATTGGTTTGGTCCCTCAAGGCCCAAAGAAGCAAGCAGCAGTAACAAAAATGAATTTCCATTACTGACACAAGAAGACACAGCTCTGACAACATGATATCCATTGATGAAGGGAATGTCATGTATCACCATGGAGCCTGTAGGACTTCTAAACACTGACTGAATTTAAAGAAGAAACAGAAATTGAATTCTATAAGTATTGAGTTATAACTCCTGTCTGGCAGCCAGCTGCTGCCTACTTCAGATTAATAGGCAGCATGACAATGCTCACATCTAGCCTCAGGTGAAAACCAAAGGAGAAAACATTTGTCCAGCAGGTGACTAAAGGAAATGTGCTTGTTGAGAGTTTTCTTTTGAAATGTTATTATTACAGATATTACACTCTTTGCTCTTGAATTCAGAGGTTACACCCCACACCCTCTCCTACCATACAAATAGCTGCAGCGAACCATTCTTTAGGTAAAACATACACTGAGAAATAGCAGGTAGTTCAGATCATCACAGCTCATTTACAACATATTGTTAATGAGATTATAAACTGGTGACTATAACCAAATTACCCCCATGAGGGCACAAATATTGGTGAAAGCATATTTCTTAAACTTCTGGCAGCAGCATGTATTATGAATGGAAAATAGTTCCTTCTTTAGCAGATCATCTAGGAAAATCTTAATACAGAAATTACTACAGCCAGGGCAATAAAATATAATTTTTTGCATTCCATAAAGTTAACATTAAGTATTAAATCTAGGTAATTAAAAAAAATAAAATATTAAGTTTACTAACACTTCTGATTCAGTGTTTCAGGTAGATACTCCTGGATTGTTTTCAGCTTAAAACCATTTTCATTAAAAAATTGCCTTAAATACATCCCATATTTCCCTGAGCTAACACTTTCCTGCCTTAATGATAGTCTTACATCTAATGTATAAAAATAGTACCAGGAGATATTGTCCTTCTTTGCCCCTAAGAAGTGTGACTTTTAGATAAGTCAGAGCTGCTTTAAAAGCTTCACTACTCACAGAGAACTGAAGGAGGCCTTTAAAATTGCTAAGAGCCTTTTAAAAGTCATTACCTTGAATTACAGAAGAGCTGGCACAATTCATGCTTTGTGTCCTGTGAGAATTCCTGAGCTCTGATGTGTCTTCTGTCGTTCCGATTGGGAACGGCTAGAAAGAACGACACAAACTCTCAAGGGAGTTTCAACACGAGAATTCCCCAGTTTATTGCTTCAGGCCTGTCTTATAGACAGATACGTGGAAGGTACAGAAAAGAAACTCTTATTGGTTAGCAAAGTGCTACATCACCATCATTGGTCAGGGGCACACTACCCCCCTGACCCTCTCTTGCAAGAGGAAACAAGAGGACAGATAAACAGCACCTGGCAGTTGTTTTCTGTCTCTGAGGATTGTTTTGAAATCCTCCTTTGAAATTCCCAGGCTAGCTTCTCAGGCAGGACTGAGAGGCCATGGGCCTGCAGTTTCTGCAGCTCTCTGCAGCCTGCTCTAAAGCTAGCATCTATAATTCACCCTTTCTGTTAGAAAAAATAAAAAGCAGTGTTTGTTACATCCTGCTGGGCCCTTGCAGGAGAGAGAACAAACACAGCACAAGAGGTTTCTTTGCTAGAACTTTGAATGGATGCTGATCTAGAATTAATCTAGAATTTTGGCTTACGTTTTGGTATTTAAGAATTGTTCTCCTTGCAAGGAGTTGATGGTTGACTCCAGTATTTCTAATTCAGTGAATTAGTACACACACTATATACAACACTATATACAACATTGTTAGTCTGTTCGAATTGACAGTCTAACTTGTCAATAGAGTAGTTTGAAAGAACACCAAAGTGATAAAAACAATGCACAATGCAATTTATGATGCTTTGATCCCCTCTTATCCCGTTTTTTTTTTGTTTGTTTGTTTGTTTTTTGTTTTTTTTTCATTGGATTTTTTCTTTAAATATAATTGATGGGTTTTTGAGGGATTTATAAAGTTTACATGGCTGCTGTTGTTTGTCGGGTTTGAACTAAGGATAGATAGGATGCAGACTCGTTTTAGGATGATTCTTGGTTGTTAGAACAGTAGTTCATGAATTTCAGGAAGGTTCAGGGAATTTGAAGTTACCATCTCTTCGCGGCTGGTTGTCAGTTCTGTAAACACAAGACTTAAAAAGGTACAAAGTGAGTAAGTTTAGGTCCCGCAGGGACTGCAGGACTCTGGCGCGGCTCAGGCCGCCGGAGCTGACGGACACGTCGAGGCATTTCTTTGGGTTGGTGCAGAAGGTCCCGGCGGAGGGGCTTGCCACTGTCTTTCTTTCCCCCGCCACCTTTATGGGTGCGGGGGGGTGCGCTGCTAGAACTCAGATTGGGAGCGTAGCACGGCAAGCGCTCCTTCCCTCCCGCACCTCCCCGCTGGAGCGCGGGGGGACCGTGAGGGCGAGCGCAGCCGAGCACGGAGGAAGCGAGGGGGGCGCAGGGCTAGCGCGTCCCGCGCACGCGCGGGGTGAGCGAGGCCGCCGGCCCCCCCCCGCCGCTTTCTCGCCGGCACTTCGGACGCGGGGGGGGGGCAATGCCCACCACGGGCCTGGCCCCGGCCTCAGATTTGGATTTGGGCTTGGGCTCGGCTTTTTCGGGGTCGGCTGGCGGCCGCCCGGGCCGCGGCTGGTGGCAGCGGGCAGGTGCAGGGGGAGCGCGAGGTTGCTGTTTCCTCTCCCCCTGCCGCTCCTCTGCCGGGGGGAGCCGCGTGCCCCGCCGCGTTGGTACAGGGGGGGTTTGCTTGCCCAGGCCCCCTGGCGGCGGCGGCCTGCGGTGTTTTGGAGTCGCGCTCGGACCCCTCGGTGGCGGTGGCCCAGGGTGTTCTGGACCCGTGCTCGGACCCCTCGGCGGCGGCCCGCGCACTGGGCGCGGGGGAGGCTGAAGAGAGGCCCCTCTGCTGGCAAAGCCCGCGCGCCGAGCTCCGCGGATGGCAGTCGCTCAGACTGCTCTGGAGAGGGAGATTTTCGGGCTGCAGATTGCTCCCGCTCGCCGCCAGAGTCTTCTGAGAGTCCGGGCAGAGCTGAAAGAGTACTACGCAGCTCACTCACGGTTTCATCTCTCGGTTTCCCACCTTGTACAACGGAGGAACTTTCGGCATCAAAGTTTCTCATCCCGGTTTCACTGTTTTTAGGCTGGCACTGTTCCAGTGCCCTAAAGATCACTCCCCAAGTTGCTGCTAAGTCGCACGTACTGGTATTTCCCGCAACTAGCTCAGTCCACAAGTGGTCCCATACTGACCACCAAATCTCAAGGTTAAACACATCATTCACAGTCATAGCAAACTCCTGCACTTTCACCCAGTGGAACAAAGCGCGTATATCTTCTTCAGGAATACAGAGTCTTATGCTCAGCAATTTAGGAACACAGAGTCTTATGCTCAGCAAGGCATTTTTCCATGCAAGGCAGACCAGCTGCTCGTTAGTTAAATTACAGTTCTCCATTATGAAACTTTATCTTGGCGGCTCCGCGAATGCAGTAATGCAGACACTATCGGCTCAGACCCGGGATTTTGAGCTCTGCTTCGCCAAGACAGGCCGTTCCAAGCCCACTCACTTGCAGGCTCCACTATCCCGTTGGTTTTCAAAACCAGCTTCCTCTAGGAAAGCCCGGGAGAATTCCACTTACCCCTCTAGGGGGAAGGGCTGGCTTTTTCCCCGCTTGCTGCTTACCCTCAGGGGATTAGCAGAAGTCACGTCGGTTGCTCTCTGACCTCGGGGGTCGGCTGCACTTTACGTCAGGTTACCAGACCTTGGGGGTCAGTTCAACATCACATCAGGGTCACCAGATGTTGTTCCGATTGGGAACGGCTAGAAAGAACGACACAAACTCTCAAGGGAGTTTCAACACGAGAATTCCCCAGTTTATTGCTTCAGGCCTGTCTTATAGACAGATACTCTTATCTACTTCAGATAGAAAAGAAACTCTTATTGGTTAGCAAAGTGCTACATCACCATCATTGGTCAGGGGCACACTACCCCCCTGACCCTCTCTTGCAAGAGGAAACAAGAGGACAGACAAACAGCACCTGGCAGTTGTTTTCTGTCTCTGAGGATTGTTTTGAAATCCTCCTTTGAAATTCCCAGGCTAGCTTCTCAGGCAGGACTGAGAGGCCATGGGCCTGCAGTTTCTGCAGCTCTCTGCAGCCTGCTCTAAAGCTAGCATCTATAGTCTTCCACACTCTGATCTGTACTGCAATTCTGCCATTTTAAACCCCACAAAACTGGTGCAATGTCCCAGTCCAAGGGTGGGCTGAGGGACAGAGCACCCACGTTGTTCCTCGCTTCTGTGCTTCTTGGGGTGTTATTTGTTCTAGGGAGGTGCAGCCCCATCCCCAAACCCAGCAGCTCCTGACACGAAGGCAGGACAGGCAGGGATGAGGAGTGCAGGGACAACCCCAGCCAGGGGCCAAGCAGCTGCACCAGGTTTTGTGTGAGAGATGTTGGGTCAGAGAGAGCAGAGGCAAAGGAAATCCAAAGATCCATCATGGAATCCTATCAACTGCAGTGCTGAGGAGAGATGCTATGCAGCAAGCATGCAGCATCCAAAGCAAGCTGGGGCTAAAAGGGGTTCACCCACTGCCAGCACCCAGGTAATTCTGACTGCACGGTAGAAAAATGCTCAGGACAAATATCAGAGCTGAGAAAAACACACATCTCAGACATAATCTTTTTTCTTATAACATGTAGGATATGCACCAGATAACTCTTTTTATTTATTTTAAAATTGATAGCATAAAGAAGCAGATGCTGCTAACCTCAACTGGTTTGAGTTGTCCTTATGCCTATGTAGTCCCTGTCACTCTATTAGGAACGGCTGGGAATAAGCAACACAGACTCTCATGGAGTCGATCAGGAGAAGGTCTCCTAGTTTATTATTTCAGCTCTGTGTTATAGACTGATACGTGGAAAGTACAGAAAGGAAACTCATTGGTTAGCAAACCACTACATTACCCTCATTGGTCAGTGGGGCACACACCCCCCGACCTTCTCCTGCAAAGAAAACAAGAGACAGAGAAACAATACCTGCAGGCTGTTTTCTGTCTTTGAGGATTGTTTTGAATCCTCCTATGATTTTCCCAGGCTAGCTTCTCAGGCAGGACTGAGAGAGCTACGTGGCCTGTAATTTCTACAGGCTCTCTGTTTCATAGTTAGCATCCACAAGTCCCAGTGAAATTAATTATTATTTTCAAAGAGCAAGACACTTCCATCCAAAGAAAAGTTAGAATCAAAAACTAAGGAATTTTCAAACTTTGTATACATGGATTCACATCTGCCATGATATTAAAAGAAAAATAAAAAAAGGTTTAACAGTGAGATTAATGGGAAAATGTGTTTGCCACAGACAACATAACCAGAGAGTGAAGGAGGTGACTGCTGACACTTTGTGGATGCATTACAAGGTAAAAAGTGTCTGGTGGAAGAAATACTGCATTTTGACATTCAAAGCAGTAAATCTTTTTAACAATCCCACAGGGAAAAAAAAAATCTCTTTGCCATAAGGAATGCAGCAAACAGAAAATGATTATATGATAATGATACAGTGACAATTGCCAAGAAGGCAGAACAACCTGCAGACTGAATTAATACTTCGTCTCTAATTGAAAAGCTAAAAAATAATAGATGGTCCCAAAGCCCTGCAATTTAAAGTAACGCTGCACGTTGTGAATGTTTTCTGATAGCAATAGTTGACAAAGGGGCAGCAGAGGTACACGGAAGCAAAAACTTTCTCTGTATTCAATGCCTTTCAGCACGGAAAATTAGGTGAGTCGATATATAATTTGGTATTTAATTTACCATTTGAACATTATAAATTAAGGCAATGTTGGCATTGGGGGATGATAGTAGCAAATGAAAGCAAAAATTACTTGTAATAGAATGAAGCTAATTTGCACATCGTTAATCTTCCTGCCCCATAATTTAAATGCATAATAACACTAATCTCTCCCCATGTCTCAGCAGCAGCTGAATGACAGTGCTGTTCTGTAATCTCACATTATGTATTCAATTCTTTTGGAGGCAGGGCTGATAATACCAACAATTATTGAAATTGCTCAGTATTGCCTGCACAGAGCCCTGCTTGTGGTTGCTTTCAGAACTACGCCTCACTTTGGCCATCTAGATGGATGTTAGATATCTTCCTTACAGTAGATTGTTTTTTTCAGATTAAAACCTTCAGACAGGATAATTTACTTGCTTCAGAAAATGTGAGCTTGTGAACAGGAATGGGCTTTTCTCTGCTAATCTTTTTGAAAAGCTGCTACTTTCCGTGTGAAGGTGGCAACTTGAAGAGGGCAGTAGGTGCTTTTCATGATCCCATATTGTTTTTGCCATCAGCAGAAGAGTTGTGACATGAGAACTGAAAAATCACCAAAACCTCAGGCTCGTTTTGTCTCACAGATTTGCCAGGGCTGAACTGCCAACAAACTCACCATCTGCTTGGTGCCACCAAGGGTGTTCCCACCTTGGGAAGGTTCACACCTGTTGGCGGAGGACAGCCAGGCTGTGTACATCCCAAATCTGAAGTTTGGGATCTGGAGACTGGGTTGGGCTAAATGAGAATGAGACAGTCAGTGGGAAGGGGATTGTCCTACTCTGCTCTGTGCAAGGACACCCTCACCTCAAGTTCTGGGGCAGCTTTTGACACTACGATGTAAAGAAGACATTATACTGTTGGAGAGCATCCAAAGGAGGCCATGGGGAGGAGCAGCTCTGGAGGGGAGGCCATGTGGGGAGCAGCTGAGGGCATTTGGTCTATTCAGCTGAAGGAGACTGAGGCCAGAGCTCATGGTCCTCTTCAACACCCTCATGAGGGAAACTGAGGGGCAGGCCCTTATCTCTGCTCTGCTTGACCAGGGACAGGACATGAGGGAACACCAGGAGCTGAGTCAGGGGAGGGTTAGGGTGGATATCAGGACAAGGTTCTTCTCCCAGAGGGTGCTGGGGCACTGAACAGGCTCATTTGGGACTGGTCATGGCCCCAAGACTGCCAGAGCCCCAGGAACATTTGGACAATGCTCTCAGGGATGCACAAGGTGGGATTGTTGGGGTGTCCTAGGCAGGACCAGGAGCTGGACTCAATGATCCTTGTGGGTCACTTCCATCTCAGCTGATTCTGTGATTCCACAGTTTGATTTTTGACCTCAACTTCAGGCAACACACATAAACATACTAAAAGAGAGAACATAAAAGGCAGAGCAGCAAGCAGCCAGAAGCTTGGATGTCTAAAATTGAAGGCATAGAGGGGAATCTGAATTCATTTCCCTTACACACATACATGAAGACACACTTTTTAAATATCTGATCACATGCAGGTTTTCCACAGGGTGCCTCGGAAGGCCTTTGCACACAGGACACCCCTCATGGGCAGCTGTCCTCCTTCTACTTCCTCTACCCCTATCTCTCTTTACTGCCTGCTGCACACATTTCTTCTGAAGCCAGAGCAATTAGCTTTTCACACAGGGCCTCTATGACATTATTGCTTATAGTACGGTACCTATTTTTGAATTAATAGCCTCTGCCCAGTGAACAAATACAAAAATGGATACACACACGGCCCAGCTTGATTCCAGTTGTGCTCAGTGTATCTGCCAGTCCAGATAACTAAGCCTCAGGTGAGGATGTAATTAGTGATCATCACTGAAAAGCTGGTTTTCCAGGACCAGGGATCAGATAGGAACACACATGGGCAAGAAAAGCTATTTGTGTATTTTTGTTATTATTAATATTATTGCAACTTAGTGGCCAGAGCTAGATTTTCTATACACAGAGTTGCTTGGTTAAACCACAGAAAAGCTGTATGAAATTTTTCAACAATAAAAAATGAATTTCCAATCAACATGCATCATTCCTTTCAGATAGGGAAAAAAAAAAGGTATAAAAAAACCCCTGTAACTAATTTAGAGACTTTTAAAATGTCTTTAAGATTAACTAAAATTTAAAATAAATTTATAATTTCAATCTAAGAAGTCAGCAAGTTTAATTTCAAAACTCATGAAAACCAAGCTCTTTCAGAGTTTTGCCATGGAAAAGTCCAGAATCCATACATTTTACAAAAAAGTGGAAAAATGCTGATGTGATGGTGACAGCTTTCAGTAATTTGTATGCAAAAGACGGTGTGTTAACTAAATAAGCTTTCTAAACAATAGCACTCCCTGACTTGAAGATTTAAGAGGTTTTTGTTTTAAACCTACTTTGGTGCATACATTGTTCTCTCCAATTAGTTGCAGTTTCCTGATGAACTCTGGTATTTCTAATAAAGGGTCTTGGCTAGTTTAATTTTGAAGCAATTGATGATTTTTATGGGGAAAAGTTAAATAAGAAACTCTTAGGATTCTTAAAAAATTAAATTATCAATTTTAAACAAAATTGCAAAAGAAGGTGGCATTATATCTTGATGTCTCCATCAAACGATCTTCCTCATTCTGCAGCACAGGTTTCTGATACTCAGACTTTCTTTTCTGCCTCAGGCAACCACCAACCACAGACTGAGTGTGAAGACGGGCAGGGAAAGAACAGCTAGATACAGCTCTAAAAGCTGAAGTTAAAAAACGCTTGCTTTCCTACCAAGTTGAATATCATTGCCTCTTTCAACCTCCATAGCTCAACATGCTCCACTTGTTCCAAAATTTCACTGCTTTCACAATTATTATTCAGTGAAAAAAAAATTGACCTTGATTTTAGGTATAAAATATCACTCTGAGGTATTCGTATGCACATATGTATGTGTATGGTAAAACACAAGCATAAATAAATAAATTTTAAAAATCCATGTTTGGTCACACAGAAATTGCATAAAGGGCATGCCATGGATTCAGGGTTCTGCTCACCGCAATTTCTGGATTAGGAATGGGGTCATCTGGATGGTTCTCAGGATTCACAGTTACTGCCATGCTGACCACAAGTGCCTGAGATTTCTACCAGTCATTACAGCACCAAGGAGATCCTGAGGATTTAGTAGGAGAAAAGCCTAGGGCTCCCAGGTTGTTGCTTCTTAAATTGTAATGGTATTTGTCAGCAAGCAAACATTTCATTCCTCCTTCCCAGGTATTTTGAAGCAGAAGTGAGTCAGAAAAGAGAGCCAAACCAAGATATTATTTTTGGGGCATGTTTATAAATACTCAGTTCCATAAGACAGCAGATTCAGAGAGCACTCCAAAGGATTGTCCTTCTTCAGGCATAAGGCATCATCATGGAAATATGCCTTTGGCTGTTGCAGTGATTTCCCTGGATTACAACTGAGTATAAGCTAACAAGCTGGAAGAGTTCCATAGCATGGGAGTGAAGCGTTTCAGGCATCCAAAACTGTGCTTTAGCACATGTTCTTGCCTAAATCTACTCAGGAGGGAGTCCTTTTGGAGATGGAGAGATAGTCCTGCAGTGAGAGGAAGTAATTATTTGTTGAATGCCAACAATGCCTCTCACTGTTATTCAAGCTATGTGGAAATAAGAAACCTACAAACAGAAAGTAAACTAGATGTAAACTATTTCTGATGTTACCTGGAAAATCTCAAAAAATTCAGAAATAACAACTGCAATTGCTAACACCTTTTGGAAGGCCTTTAAGTTCATCTGTTTACAAGCTATGTACTTGAATTTTTTATTTTTTTTTCACTATTTTACTGAAAATTAGGAAAGGAACTCAGTGCCTAAGCTCTTGAGAATAAACAGGTTTTGAAAAAGACCTTTTACTATACTTTTTGCATTTCAGAGGCTGATTAACAGAGAAAACAAGATCAAACAGGCAGAATTGGCTTTGCTTATGTCTGTATCACTTTTACCTTTGCCTCTGCTAATGCTGTAGTCAAGCAGCACAGAGGCCTGTTTCAAACATATATAGGAAAAAATATCTATTTGCATGAGAAATTTGGTAAAGTACTACAACCAGATATAATAGAGGATTGTGATTCCAGGCACATTTCTAGGTGGTTTCTCTCTACAGAAGAGATTAATTTTTCCGTTGCACTAAGAAAATGAAAGAAATCTGGAATAGAAATGAGTAAAAGATTAATGTACTGTAAATCTTTAAGTTGTCTTAGAGCAATTCACTTAAAAATCCCATTTCCATCTACATTAGTTTTAATTTCTTAGTTAAATAGTCAGTCACAGAATTTCATTAAAAAGAGACATGCCCATAAAATACTTACTTTTCCTTTCTTTTTAAGACTCCCAATGACTCCTTCTCCATTGGCTGGCAGGACACAGTAACACATTAAGGATTTGAACTTCTTGGACACATCTGTGTGCAGATCCCACCCTCGCCACCAGCTCACATCCCAAGTTGTGGGAAAAAAATCCACATGTGTACCCCTCCCATGGGTACACAACAACTCAGCGTGGTGCTCTCTGGATCTGTGCTGCAATACATCATTAATGACATTTCTGTCGTGTTCAGAGCGATTCTTGCCCCATGGCATAATTAAATATTTCCTATTCTGAGAATACAGGTGTTACAGCTTCTCTCCTCTTAGATGTCTCAACTGAGGTACAAAGTTGGCTGTGAAGTATCCATGAAATCACAGCAACAAAGTTTTGGGGAAAGGAGCTGGTTGATGAAGAAAAGTTAGGCTTGCTATATTTGTTGGGCTTGGCCAAACAAAAACGAAAAGTAAAAGTAAAAGTAGTTTGAAAGATTAGCTGGAGAACTGCAAAGCAGGAATACCACTGGGGAAAATTGAATGGAACTGAGCAGAGGAAAATTTTGATAAAATACGCAATAAAAACAGAGCACTGGTGCAGTTTGTCCCAAGGAATGGTTCTGTCCCCTCTGCTGCAAACCTCTAGCACAGAACAACTCAATAGGCTGCATCAGGAAATAATTCTGTCATGTTAGGGTATAATATATATAAATATATGTAAGGGGAATGTGTGTTGTATCATTTTATTTTGTGGGGAAATCCTCTAAGTAGGCCCCTTTCAGAGGTGAAAAGCCCTGGAATAAGGGCTCAGTGAGCAGAAGGCAGGTGTTCTCATTGGGGTAGCTTAGAAATTCAGTGTAACTTGGATAAAACACAAAGGGACAAGAAAGAACAACAACCCTTCTTCTTCAATAGGTTGCCAAAACCTAACACGGACAGAAGTTGCATGAGCTACTGTGAAGAAAACTACCTCAGCCCAAAGCAGTGCACCCCTACCTTAGGAAAGAATGGCACAAAATGGCTAACTGGCATTTCTGAAGCACTTCAGAGGTCTCAGAAAAAAAACAAAAAACAACAAAAAAGTATTTGTTATGAAAATGCTTATTCTTGGGAATTACCAACCAAATATAAATGACAATGGGAAGCTTGGCAGTGGTTAAACAGTCCCAGGGAGTCCTCCATCCTTGCCATTTGGATCCTGAAAACAAACCTTGTAGATGGGAGAATAAATGGACACACTTGTAAAAGAAGGTGGGAGCGGTGATGTGAGGCTAGATGACTGCCATAGCATGGCTGGAAAATTGGCCTCATACTATGCTGCATGCCCCAGAAGAATAATAATATTGCTGAGAAATTAAGAGATGGCGCTCATTCCACATGTAGGATTTGGACTGGTGGGAGAAGCTCTTTGAGTCCCTCTGGCAGTAAAGTGGCCCAATGGAAGAGATTCTGCAATCCCTTCTTGGAGGTAAATGTTCTTTGGGATCTTTCCCTCTGCCCAACAAGATGTTAAGCCCCATTCTACCCCTCTTCTGTCATCCAGCAACCGTGTGTTTACTGAGATCAACTCAGCTGTATGTTTGCTGCCTGTCTGCATCAGTCCTTCCATGAGCAGCAGCCTCCCAGTCCTTTCCTCAGATACCACTGATGTTTCTGATCCCCCTCAACAGCTGTCATCTGCAAAACCATTCAGAGATGCTGAGGAATCAAATGTGTCTAATCCAAAGTGCCATTTCACTACTGAAATTAGCCCAGAAGTTTCTAATTTTCCCTCAAAAAAAAAATCCCCTTGAGAAAGATATTTTACCAAGTTTTTACCTGCTTAAAAAAAATAAAAATATTTTATTCTCCTCAGTCCTCCTCCTTTCATGAAGGAGAGGGGGTTGAAAATTAAAATCTTCGGTTCCCTTTACTAAACACCTGGCTCATGGATTAAGCAGAAAATGAGGAATGGGTATTTTTCCTCAGGAAAAGAAGTGAAAGAGAAGAGGAAGTAGGCAAATGAGCAAAGGAAAAAAAACCAAACAATTGCGCCTGATTTTACATTAATTTTCTCTTACTATGAAAATACAGCATATCACAGTAAGTTTCCATACAGAAGCCTTTCACTCAGAACACACCCATTCTTCTTTGTAATACAATACATGTAAGAAGGGGTGATTTATTTATATTACAATGTTTATAGATAGTTTATGTATTTGTGATATAGAAGTCTATATTCCTATGCTAAAATACCTTGATTTTGATGTCATTCTTTCAGCGTAATAGCTCTGGAATTAACGGATCTAAAAAAATAATTTCAAACGGATCTAAAAAAATAATTTCAACATGAGACCAAAAGAAATAAGCTATCCTACAAAGAACCAGAATAAAACATTAGATATGAAAACATAAATAAAAGAACAACCCTCCGCCCTTGGTATAAAATGCCACGATAACCTACAGCCAGCTCTAAAAGGTGCACAGGGGGTGCTACAGGAAGCACAGCATGTTCTCACCACCCTGCTCCCTCATGCAGGTGCACTCCAGCTGCACACGGATGTGGAAGTTCCTTGTGCACCTCTTCTCTGCAGTGCCCAGCTCTAGGTGGAAGCTGTGCTCTCGAGGAGGAGTCATGGGTAGGAGCACCTGGTGCACAATATCCTGCTCACGGGGACTCCAACCTTCAAAGGCACTGCCCACCCCAATGGCTCATTGCAGCACAGGATAGAAACTGCTGGACAAGACGCGTCGAGAGTAAATAGGGCTGCTTCTGTTGTGTTTGAATTTTGGATACCTTTGATTGGCACTTTCCTAGAGGGAATCCTACACTGAACTCTCTCTTTAAGGGTTTTTATTACTCACAGTTGCTATCCAACTGCCTCCCAGGAAAATAGCAGCAACAACAAAGTCTGTCTCTGGGGGCATGCATAAAGTGTTGGGCAGTGTCCTCTTCTCTGTGTATGTTCAGGATGGGGCAAGGAAATTAACTTTAATATGCATTTCCCTCTCAAAAAGATTGTTCCTTTTTAAGATGTCTTTGCCTGTTTTAATCAACTTCAGTTTGGCAGAAGAAAGAAATATCAGCCGTGACATCATTTTGATCTCACGGCAAGGAGTTTGGGAAACACAGTCAGGTGTTCCTGTATTAAGTGCAGTGGAAATACTCCTATAGGATATGAACTGAAACAGAAAAAAACCCCAAAGAATCATATCTTGCTTTTGCAATACCTGGCCAACAGAGTTAAATAATTTTTTAACTACACAGTTGTTCCTGGAAAAACACTTGAAAACAGGGCCCTGCTCAAGGAAATCAGTACCTTTAAGAGTTATTAAGTAGACAGTAATTAGATTAAATTACAAGTGTTGTTCCTGGGTAATTGTCCTGATTTAGGGCAAATCTGGGAGAAAACCTCCAAATGGGGTACCTCCAGAAAGCAAATTCAAGCAGCCCCTCTCCCAGCTGGTTCAGGAAAATATTTCCTTAGAGAAAAATGGAAAAAACCAGTTTATTTAACAGAAATTGAATAATATTAAACAATAAAACCTCTTGCTGTTCAAAGAGGTGGCACATCCAGAAAAGTCCTTTTCATGTAGTGTAGCTGGGCTCACTCAGGTTCTTATCGCTGGAAAGTGCTGAGGCTCAGGCCCCGGTGGGCCACAGGCATGAGCTCCTGGTGTTTTTCTGGGTTTTCAGTCCAGAGCACATTTGAACAGATCCAAGGAAAAAGGAGGAAAAAACAGTCCAGAGAACTTCTTTGCCTCAGCTAGCTAAAAACTAACTAAAAGCAAAGGAGAGAGCTCTGTCCTGCTGTCTGTCTGTGCTGCAGACAAAACAGTCCAGGAGCAGGATTTGGGGCAGTGAGTGCTCTTTCTCAACACAAACTGTGGTTTATTCTTCCCCCTCTTCGCTCTCAGAGCCAGACTTAAAGGTGCAGAACTTAATATGTAACATAAACCAGGCAATTTGGGATACAAGCAACACATGTCACCCCATGACAGTAATAAAGTTCAAAATTCTTGAAGCTGAATCTTCTCTCTCCTTCAGCTTTAAGAAGGCAAAGTGTCAGAGCATCTTCCAGCTGAAGGAAGATATTTGTGGAAAAGCAATAATAACACAATATTCCTGCCCTACGACTATGCACAGGTCTAAAAAAGCCAATTGTTGTCAAGCCAGCTTTTGCTGACCCAAAGCACAAAATGATGGCAAAATCTTAGGACAGGCAACAGCATTTTAGGAGTTTTACAGAGCTGGAAAGAACACAGAAGCAGCCAGTGTGGGCCAGCCCTGTCCTACACTTGTGGTGACACACTCAGCTGAAGCCATAGGCTGTCCGCTTCCTGATGCCGTGTCAGCATTGCTACAGGCCAGGGTTCACCCACCTGAAGGATGAATACCAGACAAGAACAGCTTGGGTTTCTGTAATCTCACCAAGACCCTTCCATGCACAGCTCCAGGGCTCAACACCAGCACCTGAACTTCACCCTATGCCCAATAAGGAGAGCAACACAACTGAGTCCTTCCATCAAATTATTTTATCTAGCATTACAGAAGGATTACCACTTAAAAATAAAGACAGGAAGTCTCAGGGAGTCCTCATGTCTTCTCAACATGTTCAAGCACCTATATTGGCATGTTATTATCAGCCAGGATGAGAGCAGAGGGACAGAACCCTTCATTCCAGTGACACCAGAGCACCTGGGGTTAAAAGAAGGAGGGAGGGATGATTCCTCCTTTAAAATACTGACAGAGGCATGAAGAAGGCACCTGCTTCTCTTCAGCTCCGCATAAGCTCCAGAAGCTCACAAGAGCAGCAGTGCCAGAAATGCCTCTTACACATTCCCACTTTTTTCTCTTCCCCTGCCCCAGCCTCCCGAGAGCGCCAGAGAGAGAAAGGACAAGGCAAAGCCAGGCAAAAAGTGTAAATCTGAAGCCAGATTCTGCATCTTAGTGTATTTATTGACATGGTGTAGGATTAAGTGCAAAGCTTAAAAGGGGGGGAAAAAACAAAGCCCAGAAGAAAGGAGAAAAATTGCATACAAATAACTGAAAATGGCATTGGAATCTGAGTGGGAAATAAAGGTTAGCAGCTCCACACCTTTTTTTTTTTTTTTTCTTTCTTTAAGTAGCAAGACAGTAGAGCATCCTTTGAATGCAGATGAGCCTGGATATTTTTATTAGGAATTATAGAGAGCACACCCTTAATGGTATTATTTTTCTAGACCCATTATCTGAGATTTGCTCTCACCTACTTGAGACAATCGTTGAAGAATCACCACTTAAAGTCACCACTTTAAAGTCTGTTTTTTGGCTACTTTTTTTCCCCAAGAAAAAAAAAAGGTACCACTATCACAGTGGCTCTTCCCATGGTAATTATCAGGTGTATACTTCAGACACTGGAATCCAGAAAACAGAAGAAAAGGGCTGGAAGTGTGACCACTGTATTAAAGAAAAATAACCTTCATAAGGTTGTCTCATGTCCCAGTGCACAGCCACCTCATCACTGTCAGGCAGGAGATTCTACCCAAGCAGAGCCATCCTCCAAGTGTCTAGCACAGAGCTCTGTCAGAGGTGCTGGTTTTCATCAGTGCTTTTTTCTTTCCCTTTGCAAATTAAATGATGTCTCTGCATTGATTTGTAATCACAGAGAAATACAGATTTGTAACTATAGTCTTTCTGGCAAACCTCCACCCTCATGGAAAGTTCTTTAATTCAGCATGTGTTTGTTCAGATTTTCAACTTCTCATATCATAAAATAGTTCCTGAAATGTCTCATTTGCTGGATTATTCACCATTTAGTCATTATGTTCATTTGGGCACCTCCAAAAGGAATTTTATACAGATTTTCTCTTGCAGGAAGGCAGATGAGTACACACACACACACCTCCTCCCTACACACTGTCAGAAACTATAGAGCTGAGAAACAGCATTATAAAATTAAAAATAACAGGGCCTAAAAAATCCTGAAAAACAGGTTATGCAGCAGCATCTCCCCAGAGTCCCAGTCCCTCTGCAGGAACAGTGCCTGCCCCTGCCATGCCTATGTGGTGGGATGTTTTTCTGTGGAGACGACCCTTGGCCACCCCTGTTTCCAGTGCTTGGCATGAGGACCACCTCACCCTGGCTTTCCTTGCTATGAAATCAATCTAGTTTGCAAAACACCCTCCCCTTTATTTTTTTTTAATAAATAATCTTCATTAGAACACATCAAGCTAAAACAAGCATTAGAACACAACCTCACAGAAAGATAAATATTAAATTAAACTCACAGCAATTGGTTACTAGAGCTGTCAAATCACAGAAAGAATAATTTTAGAGAAGCACATATCTCCAGCTATTAGTTAATTTTCCAATACACTAATTTAGGCTATTTGCAATGGAGTTTGCCATGTCTGATTATCAATCAGATAAAAACCAAACCCCTTGCTTGGAAACCACTGGTTGTCCACAGCCATTTCTTCAGAGATAATGGAAGCAGGATTTCCATAGTCTGCTTATTTCAGCTTCCCGATAGACAATTAATTCTTAAATCACTCATGCTGAATTTGCTTCAGTGCTTGGGTGAGAGGAAATCAGAGATATTGAAAAGTAATACAGAAATATCCTCGTTCATGGTCCAGCACTCTTTGCTACATGCAAATATGGCTAAGTATGCAGAGAGGCTGCCACTGAACAATCAGCACAATTATCTGCAGCTAATCCAAAATAGCTTATGAACAAAACCAGAGTATTTCATGCTGCTACTAGGATTGCAAAGGATCGTTTCTCAATTGGACTGGCTCCAAGCCAGCAACAAATGGATTTTCTGGAGCCACCAAATTTGTGATAGATTTTGTTCCAGAGGCAAGTTGTGAGGAGGGGGAGGTGGGAATCACCTCCCAGACATGTGTCTGTGGTTCTCCCTGTAACAGGTCAGCACCTAGATGCCCACACTCCTCCCACCCTACCTTCCATTTCTGTCCCACGGGTGGAGTCTGTGACTCTCACAAGCACTCTGTGATGATCCTGCTTGGTCTAGGAGCTGCTCTGGAAGACATCCATGCAGCATCCCCACAATGGCAGACTATGTATTTTGAATAGGATTTTCCAACATGCTCTAATTTGGTTTAACTCCCACTGAATTCACAGCTAAGTCAATGGTGGGAGTCTTGAAAAAAGGACACCCACAGGCCAGAGAAAGCACCATTTCTGGACAGTATCAGTGCCTCCTCTGGGTAGAGGAGGTAGGAGGGAAGGCATTGCCTGCCTGGCATGCACTGCACCTCTTCTCATACACAGTTACCTCTGAGAGACCTTTATTCTTCTGCTCTCAGAGATGTGTGGTAACTTACGCCTGTGTATTACCACCAGTGCTGGCAGCTTTTCATACCCAGTTTTGTAGGAATAACCTCACAAAGAACAAGGTAGTGAGAAGTCAGAGAACAGAGAATTTTCCAGCGTGCTCAGTGAGGCTGTTTGCTGATGGATTTTGATAAACTTGATTACCAAGCCATTAAAAAATCTCTTTGGAAGTAGTGTCTTCCCGCCAGCGTTTCCCTAGTGGGTATTGTCCTGAGCATTTATGTGACAGATTATATGTAGCTGGGCTCCAGCAAAGGCTCAGGTCACCTGTCTTAGGCTCTGCACCAGCAGAAGCATTACAAGCTGGGACCGCAGAGGTGGCATTAAAGCACACCACACACCCTGCTGGTCACTGAGCCCTTTTGTGACAGACTGGCATTTAAGAAACAAAGGGAAACAGCTAAGGAAGTTAAGGCTGCTGGAGGCTGCTGGGAGGTTTTTTTCCTCCTGGCCAATAACTGTCCATTTCTGACAACTGGCAGTAGTTCTGACCATTGAAAAGTGAGATCAGCCTGTGAACACCACCACCCTTTCAACTCTAAACCCGGGAATTTCTCTCTCTCTTTGGTTTCTGGTATTGAAAGGTAGCAGAACTCCAGCTGGCTCCCATCCCCTCCCCAGGCCATGCAGCCCAGGCAGGGGCTGGGCTGGGCCTGCTGATGGGGCCTGCAGGGCTTCTCCCGGCCCCAGGCTGGGCTCTGCTGCAGCCTCCTGGGAAGCCTCCAGAATGGCTGAAGCTTTTCCCGGGGAGGCTCCTGGCTCTGAGCGCCACCCGGCACCATGAATACCTGCTGTGGCTTGAGCCAGATTTTAACTCTTTCACTACCCAGATGAGACCTGCAGATTAATCCTTTTTCCAGAGAGAGGGCAAGAGAGAGAGTGATCAACATGTAAAGAGACAACATAAACTGTCAAAGACAGTGAAGAAAGGAATTAAGCTTCAGATGGGGAGAGAAATAAGGAGATGCCTTAATAAGCTGAAAATAAGCTTTTTTAAAGCTATGGAGATGGACAATAATGTGCTGAAAAAACTCCTTAAATTCATGACAGAGTATTTTGGGGGGAATGGAATATTTCAAAGTGTGGATCTAAGCAAATGGTGAAGTAGTTGTGATCCTATGAGATCCTGGAACAGAAAAAAGAAGTGAGAGTTGTTGAAGATTTGTGGTCCCTAAGAGACAAAGAGAAAACTTCTGTTTCCAGGGATGATCACAGAGACAGATGAAGAGAACTTTTGCCTTTGAAGAACTCATCCTTAAAATGACACCCTTTTGAATCATGGCCCACGAACACACCTCAGAGTGGTGTGAAATGGAAGGAGAGGACTGATGGCAGTGTTTTCCAGGTGGCTGGCGTCAGAGAAATAGAAAGCCATGAGAAAATGGTTTTCTTGTGAAAAACTCCATAGACTGACAAAAGAGAACTTCTTTATCTCTACAAAGACTGATGAAAAGACTATAGCAAAGTTAGAACTGTTTTAACCACCAGGTTTTGTTGTCTCTATGTTGCAAATTAAACAAGGGAATGGTTGGGTGGTGGGGAAAAAGGGTTTCTGGAGGTTTTATTCTGGTTTCTTATTCTTGTAGTTTTGTTAATAAACTTTCTTTCTTTTAAGTTTTAAGCCTGTTTTTCCCTTCTCCTAATCCATATCTCATGGCAAGAAATGAGTAGGTTTTCTAGTAATTTTTTTAGCTAATGCTTTAAAACCAGGACACCTTTCCTCTAGAGGACACACACCTGCAGGTTCCCAACCATCCTTCAGGATTGTGTTTTCTTGCATGTGTTACTGTCTTTCTGCTGTAAGCATCTTCTTGGAAGGTAAGACAAAGAGAACTGCGAGGCTGTTGAGAAAATATAAGCCTTCCCTGTGCACCCTCCAGCTGTCCCTTCAAAACCAGCCAAATTTCTTCCTCTTCCAGGCTTCCCGTGCCTGCTTGTTCTCCTCCTCCAGGTAAAACACAAATCCACTTCCCTCCTTGCCCTGCCACAATTCAAAACAGGCATGGGGTATTTGCTGCTTCTCCTCACAGGCCACTTCCCCAGATACCACCACATCCCCTCAGCCATGGAGCTGGAGGCTCTGGGCAGGTTTTAGTCTCCCCAGGAGGTGGCAAATGACTGTGGAAAAAGAGGTACTTCTTATATAGTCTCACCCCACTGGAGGCTCTGGCAGCTCCACTGCTGAGAACAAGGCAGGCTGAGCAATAGAAAACTGACAAACCCTGATTAATAATAAAGTCATAATAAAACTGTGCCAGCTGGCAACAGCATTGTCTGTCAGCAAAGCTGGATTTGCACAGAGGGAGCCTGCTGTCGTCCAGGTTTGGAAAAAGGCAGAGCCCCGCAGGAATTGTGGAGAGCGAGGGCATCCCCCACCCTCGTCCTTGTCAACAAAATTCCCACCCTGCACCTACAGACCCGTCACAGCACCTGACACACTGCTGGCCATCCATTTGGGCAAGGCAGTCACTGGATTAATGGTCTGCAGAAGGAAAAAGAATGGGTTTTAGGGCTCATGTTGAAGAGCTCACTGATCTTACCAACTTACTGACTCTCAGCCTGAGTTGGGCATTCACAGAAGACACACCTCAGAAAAGGGATTTCACATTCAAGATGTGCAACAAGGCGCTGACACATAAAACATCCACAGTGATTCATAGCTACAGATATGACATTTATTAGAGGAAAAAGGCCATTTTAAAGACATGGCCACGCCTTGGGATCGCATACAAGCATAGTCTGCCGGACTTCATGCTCCTCAGGTATCACCTGTAAACAGTGGTTCAAGGCCAGGTCTTTAGGGGTACTTAATGCATGAGCTCAGCTAAACAGCAAGGAGGTGACTGGGCAGTAGTTTCACACTGTCACACATCTGATAAAGCTAAAAGAGCATTGCAATAGAAAGTCACTTGGGTGTAAAGCCTTGCCCTGCCTGCTGAGCATGACAGACCAGTCCAGGTGAGACAGCTCAGTGGGGTACTTTTGTCTGGATTACACTACAATGTTTTCAATAAACTGCCTCAAAGAAGAGAAAAATATGCAATGACTTACCTAAAGGGACCTAAAGAATCCAGTTCTTCCAAGGAACCTTTCACAAGATGATCATTCTTAATATTAACAAGCTGGTAGCTTTATCAGTACTTTAACATTCATGTTTGTGTATGCTCACTTCTTATTAAACACTACTTGGGTTTATTGAACCTGGTGATAGCTGGTACTACAATTAATAACATGTTCTGTGTAGATGTTAAAAGTTTGTAGAATCTATTTTTTTATTTTTTTTATTTTTTTTTTCAATAAAGCATGAGACTTTTATGTTTTCCTGATTCTAAAATAAAGGGAGGAATTATTTCAAACGGCATATTAAAAGAGAATGAAAAATAAAGTTGTACCAACTGGAAGGAGATTGTGGCTTTGGAATATGAATCAATTTTCTGGATTTCATTTTCTACTCACACACTGGAGCTGCCTTTTCCCACCTCCACTCAAGAGAACAAGTAGGGACACAACTTCTACTTTATTTTTTTTTTTATTATTTAAAAAACTTTTGGTATAGCAGATGACACAAAATGTGTTAGCTGCCCACTTCTGCAGAGATGCACAGTGAACTTCGGTAACACACTATGAGCTGAATTAAATTGTCTGCCAAAAGTAAGCAAACTTTTCTAGACAATCTGTTATTTGACACACTCCAACCAGTAAAGCCTGTTGGACCATCTGCTCTGCATAAAGTCCAGGGTACGTGTTTTACATGGCTCTAAATTTAGCAGTGAGCCACAGTCAACATTTCCACAGTGGGGATCCCCTACCAGAAATTCTGTCAACAGCTCTTGCCCTCTTGGCTTGGTGTCCAAGATCCAGGAAAATCCCTTTCTGCAGCCTATTTCCACCTGTTCACTGCCAACCTGACACAACCAGGAGATGCTACATTTCTGCACACACAGTTCCTACCTGTGGGCATACAGAAATCCCCTATACCCACAAAACCATAAACCTATAACCACAAAAAAACAAAACAAAAAAACCCCAGGATACAGCTGCACCAGAGGAGGCTGACCAAACACCCCAAAAATTTCAAACCCTCCCTATTCAACATTTTCCTGCCAAAAAGACAACACAGCCAGGAAGGCTGCACACAGACAGACACACATATCCCAGCTGCCTTGAATCAAAAGGTAAAAGGGGGAAGGAAAATTAGCTCATTACTGGATCTGGCTGTACTTCTGCATCCCTAACACACTGGCTCAGTCAAAATGTTATCTGCTATCTTTGATATTTTTTTAATGCTGGAGGAAGGATAAAGAAATTCTTCTTGCACCACTGAGAAACATTTAAATTCTTATACACAGCAGCCAGCTGGTGTTTCCAAAGATTTTACACAGCTTTTCTGCATTTCAAATACAGCTTCTCTACCAGATACCTTCCCAGTGACACACTGGCAGCTCTGAGTATGGAGAGGGGAAGAAGCTGTTGGACCACCTCTGTCTGCAGTGCAAGGGGGGCACAAAAGGGAGGAAAATTGGGGTGGACAAGGAGTCGGAATGCCAAAATATTGAGGGGAAATATGTAGGGGGAAGCACACAGAAAAATTGGATGCTAGAATGAGGCTGTAAGTTGAAGTTTATTCATTTCTTCCATAATTTTAGTTGATGTGTCTGCAGAATAGATAACAAAATACAAATATTTGACTTCACTAGGAATCTTTATCTTACTATGACACTAGTATAATTTTATATGACCCAAACTCTCCAGACTTTTTCCTATTTTATAACAGTATTGTGTTCTTCAGTTGTGTTTAAGGTCAGATTATATGTCTGCAATAGTATTCCTAGTAAAAACATTCACAACAAGAACTACTTTGGTACTTGTGGTTTTTTAACACTGTGCATTTATTTTTGCTGGCTTTTGATACTTGAAAGCCTGAGTAGTGCTGTGTTTACAGACTTTAAAATACTTGTTATGTTCTCTTGGGGCTGGCAAATGGATTATGTGACAGGTGGTCTTGAAAGACATCTAACCCCAGGGACAAACTAGACCTCATCACTCCCAGGAAAACAAAACAAAACAAAACAAAACCAACAACAAAAACAACAACAAAAATATAAACCCCAACCACCACTACCAACAAACAAAAAACAAAAAAAGAACATTTTCATTACACCTCTGCCATTTCAGATAATATATTTCAACTTCCTATTTACCAATATGGGCATAACCCTATAGGTGGGCTCTGTTCCCCAAAGGAAGCTGAAGCACCCCAGTGTCAGAGGGAATGTGCTCCCTGCAGCCCAAGGATGAGCTTGATGCAGGCTGCAGCTCTCTGAAGCAAGTAAATCCCAATGACATCTGGAATACAGTTCAGGGAACAGCATGAAGCACCTTGACTGCAATTCCCCAGCATTTTATGACAGCAGATTTGGGGAGCTCCCATCCAAGCATCCAGTTACAGTTCTATAGATAAAACTAATCAGTTTTTGACCAAGCTACTCCATTCTCCTCTAATATTTAGCTGCTATTCTGTATTATTTTATTGGCTCCTTGCTGAGGTGTGTGAAATGAGTTACATGCAGTGTGAGAGAGGGCATCAATGGAACCATCCTTAGTAACTTCAATTGTAGCCAGTGGATAGAGCAGAATGACTCTGGGGACTCTTCTTGTAAAGGAATGACATAGAGGAAAAGGCTTAGAAAACTAAGTGGGGAAATAAATGCCAAAGGTACTCTAATGCACTTTGTATAAATCAAAATGCGAAAAAAAACAGAGGTGGTTCATTGTGTTTGGGGCTTTTTTCCTCATTTTTAAGTTCTTTATAGTAGGGTTGGTTGATGGAGAAGATGGGACAGCAAAGATATGCCAGTCTGCAGTACTGCTGTCTCGATTTCTTTATCACTTGTCTCAAAACTCATCTCTTCATATGTCACTCTTTACATCCTATTGACAGTCTCACCCTCCTAGAAAATTTTGAATGGCAGAGGAAACCATCTCCACAGAGGGCAGAAAGGCCCATCTACACTAATCTTTTTCCTCCAAAGTAACACATTCATCTAGTCTTTATCAAAATATTAATTTACAAAAAAAGAGAAAAATCATTCATGAAAAACTGACAATGACTTTTACTCTTTGGGGAAATTTTAGCAGCTTGTAAGAGAAGGAACAGCAAGGTCCCTTCATACAGACACAAACACAGCTCATGGAGTGCTCATGGAGAGGAAGAATTTGAATGAGTTGCTTTCATGGTTTGAAAGACGAATTGCCAAGGAGACTTAGAGCAGCTACTGTGAGGATGGCTCCCTGCAAGAAACAACACAATAGAAAACATTGGAAAGGAAAAAGGGAAGGGGAAAAATGAGAAGGAAAGGACAAACACTAAGAATTGGCACTCCCACCCATCAGCAGGTGGAGGCTGCCAGCACTTTCCATTCCTGCCCCATTGCAAAGCAGCAAGGGCCTGGCTCCAGGGATACAGCCACATGATGGGAGGGTGACAAAAATGTCAGTGTAATCCTGACAGGACCAGTTCCCAAGGAGAAGGAGGCTTTACAGCAGGGACAGCTCTCAAATTCCTGTCTCTGGCTTTACAGGCAGTACCAATCTCAGTCGATGGCTTGATCCTGTTAATGAAGACTTCTGTGCAGCTGCATTCCATTAAAGTCACCCTGGTAACTCTACCCCTTCCACCTGCACTTCTCTCCACACAGCCTTGTCACTCCACCTCCAGAAATACGTGTTTTTATGGATGAGTCTGGTATTTTGGAAAAAGTGGATGATGGAAAGATTACAGCAAGCAGGAGCTGGGAACCCTTCAGATCTGTCCCACTTCTCAGCTACTGCTATAACCCAAAGCACCGCACCTGTGGGGCAGGAAAAGCAACAGAAGCTACTGTAGGGCTTTGGAAGGGACATTAAAGATCGTCCAGTTCCCACACCCCTTCTGTGGGAAGGGACACCTTCCACTAAACCAGGTGTTAGAATATTCTTTTTAGCTCTGTCACTTTCTATTTATTATTAAAACTGTGTCAAGACTGTGGCTATCTCTCAAATGTAAATAGTGTGCTTGTATATTACACCAGTTTATGGAGTGGGTGTCTGTATGATGGATTTGTAAAATTCCACAGCACATTTTAATAATCAAACACAGGCTCTATCAAAGTGTCCAGACACGTCAATTATAAATGGGCTCTCAGCATAAAAAGTAGATTAAAACATTAATTATTGTTCTAGCATGTTTTTGATTCAAGCACATTAAACATCTTTTATTCCCTGTATGTTTTCAAAAGAATGACTTGCTTATAACAGTTTTAGGCAAGCTGGTGTTGGAAAGGAAATATGACCCTTTCTTTTATTAAATATCAAGATCTAGACTTCCCCTGTTGGAAGAACAGACACTGGATTTATTTATGCCAGAGGACTGCAACACAAAATTGAGAGTACACAGAAAAATCCAGCAGTTTCCTTGAGCAGTAATAACCACCTAACCAGGGCAGCACCAACTAATCTCCTCCCAGCACTGGTGGCTTTTTCCTAGCCCAGGCCATATGCCTGGAGTCACACACTGGAACTGAATTCTGATCACCAGCACAGGGCAAGAGATTCAGGATGGCTTCCCAGGAGGAAAAGGCCACACTGCTACCAAATCACTGTCCAGCCCCTCCTGACCCATTACCCCTGCTCTCCACAAGCTACATCCTGGCTGTGATCTGTTCAATCGCAGCTCATTCTACAGTGAATGCATGTTCTAGGTGCAGTGTTACAGCAACCTAAAATTCTGCAGAGTACGAATGAACTTCTCAGGTCTCCCAGCTGATTCTTGGAAGCCCATTAAGGAATTATGCGAGGTGCCTATGGCAACTTGCAAATGATAAAAACAAGTATGTACTTAAATTGTCCAGATCAGCACACACAACTAACATTTGCTTGGGAATCAAGTGATCTTGGTAGGTCATTGGCACCACACATTGTATTTTTCTCTGTAAAAATGTCACAAGCTAATTCTTGGTGCAGAAGGGATTTGTCTCGGGGCAGTTTGCACAGTTCTGTTGATAGTAAAAGATTTTAAAATCATAGAAAATTCGGGGAGTTAGAAAGAAAGTTAGGCTTGGCAAGCCCTGGGAAAAGTGTTAAAAGTAGGCCCTGGGAAATGTTAGGCCTTGTGCTTGCTAAGATGATGTGAAACCGCACCTGTGTAGTCAGTTTATGATAAATGATATAAGTGTTAGATGTGATTAGATATAATTATTGTTTAAAGAATCATGATAAACTATGTTAGGGGTTTGGGGGGGATCACGAGAAATCCATGCTTGGGTAAAAACAATGCATACAATAGAACAATCTAAGTTTAATAATTAATATGAAAGTTATGTAATGATAGAGTATAAAAACATGTTCAGCTCAAAACCAAGTTGGGTCAGATTTGGGTATGCGTACCCCTGACACCCAGAGCTCTTAATAAAGCACCTTCATATAATCATTCCGTGATTATGTGTTCCTGAACGCTAACACTGTCCCCCAGCAGCTGTGCAGTATTACCATTTTCAAAAGACTTATCAGCATTGCTGTCTAAGGATCTTCCCTGGGCTGCATGATCCAGAGGCAGACACAACAAATTCTCCTCTGTAAATGTCAGCACTTGCACTCGGTGAGCTCTGGTTTCCTGTTAACACACAGATGGAGGATCAGACCAGAGATCAAATGTCAGAGTTACCAATGGCAAGAAATTTAATCAGTTTAGATGGAAGCAAAAAAAAATCCTGAAGCTTTTTTTTTTTTTTTCCCTAGTTATATCTATAGTTTTATGCAACATGATGTAAGTTTAAGGTCAAGAGAGTAGATGAAGGTTTTGAAAGGAGTTCTGATTTAAATCCCCCAAGAATGACCAAGGGTGACCATTAATAAATCACGGCTACCTTGATGCATGCAGAGGAAACTGCTGGGAGGCTGAGGATGGAGGCTGAAAAATTCACCTAGGAGTGAATTCACCTCACCTGAGGAGTTTGAGATGACCCAGCTGTCAGAGGTGGTGGGAAATAGGATTTCACTGCTCCCACCTGTAGTGGCTCTACCTCCACCAGCTGCAGAGCCCAGCCAGCAGCTTCCCACCTCTTACTGCAGACAAAGTGCAGACGTTTGACTCCTCACGTCATGCTTGACAGGGATTGGCATCCCTGCTAATTAGAGTTTGTGTCAGGGCTGCAATTGGAGCTGGACACAGTTTGGCACTGGCTTAGCAAGGAAAATAAGAGCATCTTTCTACAGCTGTGCAGGAGAACCCCCTGTTCCTGGCACAGTCTCACACCAGTGTATTGTTCTGAGTGCCTTTTCCATATTTGAGCAAATGAGCACTGAATCATTTATCAAACACTTGGTAAATTCAGATTTCATTTTTGCTACCTATTCATTTGGCATCCAATTCATAGCCTCTTGACTGACAGCACTGGCCACCTCTCTGAAGCAGGCTTTGAACTTCAGGTGTGTCTTAGCCTTCCCACCCCGGTGGGTCTTTCTCTTCACGAGTTTCCCAAATGATTTCCCACAGCAGGAAAATGGGGAGGATGCAACAACTTTCAAAGTCACCTTCAGGAGAAAAGAATGCAGAGCCCAGAATAAACATACATTTAATTTCTTTGCACGTTGAGGGGGCTCAACGAAAACAGAAGGCAGGATCTGGAACAAGAGCTACAGTTGCTCAGGCTGTGTTTGTGAAACCTTGAATGAACAACACATTTGCTATACAATGTTAACACAGCAGGTGTCAAACACCAGTGCATGCCCAGAAACAGTGGCAAACAGAGCTGGGAATCAAAAAGTCACCTCATGGCCCGCTAGGGGAAAAAAAAAACCCAAACCCAACAAAAAAAAAGGTAGCTCAAGCACTTGGCCTTGTTCTTCATGCTTCTTTGGTTCTGTATTTGGAATACAAGCAATACAGAACTCGCATTATCGCCTTCATATCTCCGTTCACAATATCTGTGGATGCACAAACCAGAGACAAAAAAAAACAGATGGGAAGTATTAGCAATCCCTGGAACAGGATGAGACAGCACCTGCCAAAGACAATCTCCCACCTTTCCCCAATGATATTGTGAACTTGGACAACCTAATTGTGACAGGAAGAAAAACAGAAACTACAGAGGTAGAAGCTAATAATTTATTAAATTAACTTGAAGAAAAGGGACTTCTGCTGCACTCTGTTGCTGGAAGGCAAATGAGGGCAAATAATGAAGAGTAAGAAATTCACTAGCAAAGAACAGAGTACACAATTTAATAGGGCTTTATATCTATGGTTATTCTGTATCAGGAATCATGTTGGAATTACCTGACACTTTATTTCTTTATTTTTTGTTGTAATATTTCCATCATGTTTTGCATTTGATGCATTGGTTTTTGGTGGTTTTTTTGGGTTGTTTTTGTTTATTTGTTTGGGGTTTTTTGTTTGTTGAGCCTTTGTTGTTGTTTTAGGTTTTTTCTTTAGTTTTCAGTTTATTTTTTCTTGGCTATATAAGCTGTTTTTGTATTTAAAAGTTGCAAAGGAAGAGGGTAATAGGATTCAGAGGACTTACTTTTCTTATGGTGCTGTAAATCACTGGGAGAAAGACTTACAAAAAAACACTAATAAAATGAGATCCTTGAAGAGTCTAAATAGTGTAGCTGTAACAAACTAGGAGCCCTAAATCATATTAAATTCACTCACTAGCTGAGGATTTCCCCAGTGAAGCTAAAAGACTTGCAGATGTTGACACCAATATTTCTTATACTGATCAACTCTGTGTTTGAGTCAGTGCAGAACAGCCAGAGGGGAGGAAGGAAACCACAGATTTATCTTTTCACACAAAAGGTGAATCTCAGCATGGAGACCTGAGCCCATACTGATTACTCTGTTAATGTTAACATAAATAAAAGCTCTTTAGCTCCAGGCTCCTAGCTCTGTGCAGCACAGCAAAAAGCTCACAATTCATGAATGCCCAGCATGCAAACTGCTGACATCACCCAAGCAGTAGATGGAAAAGAGAATAAAAGGAAAAAAAAAAAAAGGAAGCCCTAAATCCTCTCTTTCCCTCTCCATGATGCCATCTGTTTCGTACCAAACACATGCACCCATTCATGAATAACTAACAGGGAGCTAGAACTGGAATAATGCTTTTTATTTTTAATGATGATTTGACTTCCCTATTCAGCAACAAGCTGGTAGAGGAATGCTGGGATTGTGTGCTCTGCTAAAGGTCAGATTTTGCAGCCACAGCACCACCCATTAATTAACCACATCCCTCATCCCAGCAGGAGCTGGCACCAAATTTTTCTTTGGAGTCTTTTAATTGGAAAACTGGACTCACCCAAATGGAGCTTATTTGTTTGTTTTTGTGGTGGAGAAAGAAAGAGGAGCATGCATATACATTGATTCAGTGATGGAAACATTCACTTGGATGAAGATCAAGATTCAGCTCCCAGGTCTGAACCAAGAATAACAGCAATTAAGAAACTGTGACTTACATATTCAGGAGATTGCCCCACCATATTCTGAGTTTGAATAGAGTGATCAGTGTTTTGGATTTTCCAGAGAAATTCTTCAAGGTGTATTCCCACAGAAACAAGCTTGCTTTTAATGCACTGAAAGTTTTTCTGAGACAGGAAAATAGCTTTGCCTCCAGCTCAACTGCTGTAATTTCCTGTCACTCATTTAAATTAGGAGCTGTCACTCATTTAAATCTTTAACAAATAGTGAATTACTAAACAGTTTAAGTTTAGTGTCAAGTTACTAAACTTATAACAATCCAACTTTTTTAGCTTAGAAATAATGATTTTTCAAAAAAAAAAAAAATCTTATTACTTCTACCATTCATTCTACATGAGGAGCTCTAGGGCAGCCATATGATGAAATGTGTAAGTGTCATTTCCAGAACCTGCTTCCTGCCATTACCCAAACTTTTGCTAAGCTGGGATGTTAGCAATTCTATTCCAGATAAGTTTGCATGTCATGACTCACCTTCAGAATTCACATGAAAATTCAGAAGACCTCCCTCTGCTAGCAACTCCAATGCCAGGTTAATGTTGTGGAGCTGTTGGAGAGAGAGAGATATTAATATAGCTGACAATATTTTCTAACCAACAGAAGGCTTTGAAAAGTATTTCTCTAGTTGCTGAAGATACTGATTCATAAGTATGCACTCCTATTCCTCTCCTTAGTTTTGATGAAGTGCTGTTCAGAATTTATACCAATTATAATATAAAATTAGATGTAAAATCCATCTTCAGCAAAACATATCCCATGAGATGAGCAGAAGAATCCATTTATTTAAAAATAGACCTTGTATGTGAAAGGCTTGAGTTAATGGGAAAAACAGGCTAGATTCCTACCTAGATCTAATGGATGCATGGAGTCTATTTCTGGGTATTTTTAAACAATGCATGTATGCTCACCACACTTGGAAAAAACAAAAAGGCAAAAGTTCTCAATATTTCATTCAGGATTGCAAAGGTCAGGTATGCTTGTTAGCTAGAAGTTTCTGCTGTACTTCTAAAATGTCTATTCACATTAATAGTAGTGATGATACACTCAATAACACTCATCAGAAATTAAACACACATCTATGAATAAAGGCTGAGGGTTTTTTTCTAATTTTTCCTCACTGCTTTTTCTCTCCCTTCCCCACATAAAAGCAGCATCGCACACATAATCAGCAGTGGTAACAAGTTTTTTAAGAGTAATATCCTCTTCTAACAGCTTAAGGGTAGTTATTTACTTGGCTGGTAATTAGGAAATTCCTTTTCTCTAAAGGAGTAACAAGACATGAATGAACTTCAGATTGCCTCTTCTTGCCTTCCATGTGCTACTGGGCAATTTATCCTTTGGGAGGCTGCTGTTCTCTGTTATGTTGTGACAACAAGCACAGGAGTCCCCCCTGCATAAGCCAAGAAAAACCCCTGGGCTCTGAAGTGAAGCAACAGATTTATGTTTCACCTGCTTCTCTGATTTACAAGTAGCTGAGACTGCCTGTTTGGATTCAGGTTTCTTTTCTTCCTCTGATAGTTAACAGAGAGGAGAGCTTCAGACCATGCAGTTCTACACAATTTGCTGATGGGAATGAATATATCAAACGTTTCCTTAATAAACCAGCACAGGCAAAAAGGACACATTTCCCTCTCTGTAATGCATTGGGGATTTTCAAGGAATGACAACATGCACATTTCAAAAAGCATCTTCAGACAGAAATACCAATAATTACCCAAGAAAGGGAAGTCTTAAAAATAAGGTGCTTTGTCCAGCTGTGCTTTCTGACTCAAAAGACCTGGACAGTTTTCTAGAATTTACAACTGGATAGCAGCCAGGACATCTGGGGTGTTTCAGCTCTGGGCCTGTTTTGGCAAAAGTACCGAGTTCAGTACACTTTTGATAAGCACACAAGCCCTCCATCATCATCATTTTCCTCTCCTGATTGTACAGATATCCCTCCTAGTTTCAGCCTCCAACTATTTTGTATTCTTTGTGACAGAAAAAACACACCTTTCTGAATTCATGAGCTCCCAGAGCTGCACTACTTTACAGTTACTTGTAAACACCCTTTTTTTTTTGGCAATGAACACCCCAAAAAACCCTGCAACAGACCTGCCCACATGCAGTGTTGTCTTCTTGCATCTCAAAATCAATCACCTCCTGAATTTCAGCCAGGGAATGGTTTTGGTTAGAAGGAACTGTAAGGTGGATGCACCACATTTATCCCAACAGTGCTTATGGTTATTACCATTCCAACAACAAATGAGATCTTTTAAATCCCAGCAAAGGCTACATCTTCATACTTTACTGCACCAATTAATGTCTAAAATGACAGGAAGTTAGAAAGCACAGGGAAACTGAAAGACATGTTTTGTGTACAAATGACAGCTGAGCTATGGTCAATTGATATTTTTAGTTGTAGTGTCATCCTGCTTTTCATTTTGTAATGAGCATCAGAGGAGAAACAAATGGGAAATACCACTTTGGAAAACTGTTCAACAGCAAGTCCAGTCCTTGGGAGTAACTTTGTTAAAATGAAATTATTTCATTTTCTAAAAGTAGTAAATTTTATGTTAAGATTTGTACTGAAGCATAACCCAACCCCATTCTATTCATCTCTGATGCCACTGATGGACAGGGTAAGAGCTAGGAAGTCTGAGCTTTGATTTGTACCAGAATTTTAGGGCTATCTCATTTCCAGAAAGACTTCTGTGAGGCTACAATAGGGCTGAACAAAAAAGAAAATGGTTACTGATGAATTTTTAAATAAGAAATTATCCAGTGACTTCCTCGAAATAAAGCTAATGGAAATGTTAAAAATTTCTGTCCAGTTCAATGGGAACTGACCAAATAATTTTGAAAACTCTGTGGAAGAGAAAGGGAATAAAAACAACTCTAGGGAAATGCTTATATTATGTCTGATTCAACCCTTCAAAATATGTTTTCCCTGTTCTTAGATTAAAAAAACCACATTTTTTTCCTAATGCTTTAAACAGTTACCAACTGGCAGAAATGAAATTTTGACAACATTTGAACCTAGGTGTCAAACAATTGTGCTTTTAAACTTTGAAAAGTTCCATGGGAATATTTATTTGTTAATATAGGACCTCTGAGAATTTTCATTACAAATAAATATTGCCCCAGGGGCATTAACTCTGCTAAGGTTGGGAATAAGATGAAAGCTTCATCTGTGCAGGGAAGCTGTAATGCAAACCATGCCAGAGGAGAGATTTTCTTCTCTGGCAGCTCTCAAGCAAAAAAGATCTGACATATTTCACTTCCAGAAATTTGAGCACAAACCAGGAAAAATAGCTACAGTTTCAAGATTTTCAGAGCTACTCAGTGACCCAAAAAAAAAAAAAAAAAAAAAAGCCTACCCACACCAGAGACAATCTAAAAATACTTCAGATATCTCAAAATATAACAACATTCCAGACCTGTGGAGGAGGCAGCCCAGCACACACTTCCTTCTGGCTGGTAACAGCTTTTACTTTTAAAACACAGATGAAATCTGCCTGGTAGAGGTGGAAAAAGGTGCCAAGCAGGTCTGGCTGAGTATGTTACTGCCCCCAACGTTGGGGGAGGAAAGGATGCAAACTCTCAAGAGCTTCCCAAAAACAGAAGGGGCCTTCAAAATGTGCCAGCCCTGTCTTGAATTAAGGTATATTTTTAGGGCAGCATAAAGAAGCTCACAGGGATCCAAGTTCTGCTGTGCAAGAGGTGTCATCCTCTTTAAATCCTGTTTGCAGGACAGACTAGTAGAAGAAAACACATCCATTCCACACCAAACAGAGCCCTGGATTTCACCATAAGGCTGCAGAATCGTGGTCATGCCAAACAAACACAAGTAACAGGTGTTTGCCTCCCATGAGATGATAATTTTGAAGAGGACACCAACCTGTTCTGAGATATTTTGACAGCCCCAAGCGCCCGTGTTGGCACTGCCCCAAAACCCCCTCCTGCAAACACTGTGGGCATGGGACTTCACACACAACTGCAGCAGTGGAAGCAAGCGGTAGAACAAGAGGCAGTTTGATGGCTCAAGCTCTAAATAATTTTATAACAACATACCATCTCCATGGTGCTGGCCGGAGTCAGGAAGAAATTCCTTAAATTCAGAAAGTAACCCTCTAGTTGTCCAATTAAAAGAAGTAAGATAACTCCATCTGAAAACTAGATAAGAATTACCTGAAAATTATTTGGCTTTAGTAAACTATTTCAGTAAATGCCATTCTAGCAATAAAGGAATGTAAATGTTACGCGGGCAAGCTTAGTTAGATAAGGCTCCCAAATTCATACTTGTGAAAATACAACCTTGTAAAAGGACAGCTATTAAAAAAAAAACTATTCCAAATATGAAAATACTTCAGATGAGCACAAATACATAACTATAAATAATAGAAAATTGTGCCTAGTTATGTGTGAAAAAATACTTGAAAACCTTCTTTTGTTACAGTTGCACACTGGAAAAATCCAGAAGAGCACCCCGTTCACCAGAGCCCAGGGTGCTCAGCCCAACTCTTCTTGCAATTTCATACTGTAAAGAAGCTCTCCATTCAGAGGATGAGACTTTGAGATGTGGTGAAAACAAGGCTTTTATACCATAAAGTAAATGCAGAATCAACAATCACTAAATACAGCAATCAACTTGGCTTTCATTTTAATGTTCAGGACACCTTTATTTCCATCCTGACAAAGAAAGCACCCTTAGGAGTTGGGCAGACTGAAAATTACTCCCTGTAGCATTATAAGGGCAGCATTCAATACAAAGGCTGTATTTTTGCATTAATTATTAGCTTCAGAAACTTCAGAGACCAAAGCTTAATGTCTTAACCTAAACCTGGAAATCATTATGTTGCCAAATTTCAAATTACTGTAATAAAAAAGGAGAGTTCCTAATTGTGACAGAAAACACACAAATGGCTGACAAATCATGGATAACATGCAGATTGGAGCACACTACCTGAGATTCGATGTCTCTCACATTTAACCCTAATTTTCCAACATTCTGGTCAACAAATTGCAAGAGTGCCTAAAGAAAAAAGAAAGGGGGAAAGGAAAAAAAACAATAACTTTTTCAGTATTTAAGTCTGGCCTAAAAGATTTTGATGTCTACTAAAAAAAGTAAATTACCTTTTTTACAGCATCCAGTTTATCTGGAGCACAGTTGAATAATTCATCAAAGGCATCATCTTCTGTATCAAAACAACATTAATTGGTTTTATTTTGAATAACTGAGAGATCAGAGCTTTAATGTGGCTCTAGAAGGAGAAAGGTATTTGCAGCTTACAATCCAAGGAGGAAAGGAGTAGCAGGGAGGCAGAGAATGATGCTGCTTTTATATTTATCAGAGGACCGGATGACAACCTTCCCTTCAGCCTGACCACATCAGAGAAAACAATTTACTTCATTCATCTCTGTAATTTTCACCTTCAGAGGTTCTCAGTTTGTGCTGCCACCAGTCTGAGCACTAACTAAATTTCACATCACTACAGTTTATCTCTTTTCACTTACTTTTTTTTAACCCTGAACCTCCGGGATAAAATGCAGGGAGCAGAAGAGCTGTATGTTTTACTGCTGTCCTCAAACAGAAATGCCAGTTACACCAAATTTGCAGAAAAAAGCCCAGCCTTCTTCCTTCAAAAAACCACAAGCAAGATATGGATACTCTGCCTTTCCTCTGAAAACTCGGAGACCTCAAAAACAGCCAGCTCTGCCACCCAGTTTAAAGTGGCAATGAGCTGGTGCCAGCAGAACTGTGCCAGAAAACTAGCAGGAGTCTAAAGGCTTCCAAAGAAATGAGATCCAAATCCCATCCTCACCTCCCCTTTCTGTCCAGGTTCAGCAAAAGCAGGATCCATCTCCTTACCCAGCCACAATACAGCTCTGGTTCAAGCATGACCAAATATTTGAAACACCCTGAGCAATGAGAGGCACTCTGGCAACACAATTACATGGAGAACCAGATTCTACAGCATAGGAAAGCAAAGGCAGCTTTCCTTAAGCTTAAGGGAATTTCCTCCCAAAAGAGAATCCTCCTTTGTGAAAGGGATTCCTCAGGTTTCTCTGTTCTGCCTGTTTGGGGATTGCTTCAGGAGCAGTGTCAGGGAATAGGTGAATCAAACAAATCAGAGAGAGCCCTCTACTGGAGCCATGCTTTGGGAATTCTCTTTGCTAGGAAAGCTGTGTCAAAAATAGGGAGAGAACATCTTGAAGAGTGAATTGCAGATTTCTCTTCCCAGAAGAATCAGCCCACTACAAGAAACACCTCATTATGGGTTGGGGTTTTTTCTTTTTTTTTTTTTTTTTCTTTTTTTTTTTTTTTCTTTTTTTTCTTTTATATTTTTTTTTGTTTGGGGTGGGGGGTGAGTGTTGTTTTTTCACAATTTCAGCCCACACTAGGGAACACTCAGTGGAATAAATCATAAATACATATCAAATTATATAGTTTGCACCTCTGCAAAAGATGAAAATGCCAAAATAAAGGGCACATCAGAGAATTCAAATGGTTGCCTTGCTTCTCTGGGGATGCAATGTGCTCGTTTGCAGCAGGGAAGAGCAGCTCACACTGTAGCCTGAGCAGTGCCCAGACCTTCTGCAGGCTTCGCAGACAGGGACATTTTTCCACCTCATCTGTTTCCCAGCCCTCAAAATCCCTAAGGGCAAAAGCTCTGGGGACGTTGGTTCAACTGAGCTGCCATCCACAGCCGAGTTCCAGTGGATTTCAAAATCCCATTTGCAAACCGTGGGAAGGAAAGTGTAAAAACCGGTAGCAACGAGAACCACAGTTCTGAAGCCTTTATAAATAGTTTCAACATGGTCCATGCTCAAATCCAAGCTGCATTGTGCCCCCAGCCAGGTTTTTTTTTTTTGGGTCATCAAACCCACCTTCATGTCCTGTCTCCCCTCCCATCTCTTGCCTGCAGTCCACAGGCAAAGTGACCACCCAGTTCCCAAGCTGTATTGTGTTGGTAGGAGCAGGCCTTAACAGAAGACATTTGGAGAAAAACAGCCGGAAAAAAAAAAATCCATGAATCTCCATTAACTTTAGTGGAAGCATACTGATTTTATCATGGGGTAAAAATGGATCACGACACGATGTATAAAAGCACTTAATGAAACACTGAACTTGGCAATGCCAGCACTTACTTGACTGCGCTTCTATATTCTCTCTGGAAGTGCAATAATAAGCAAGAGTTAGAAAAATGATTCAGCAGAGCTGATCTTATTCATAAGCTTTGCTTATCTGCTGTCCTGTAAAGCAGGAGATAGAGTTCAAAGTGGCATTAACTTTATGTCAGAGTGACCTTCCAACAGACATTTTTAAGTACTGCATATCTGTGTGGGGTCTTGGAAGCATATGAGATTTTACCTGGCCCACACACCAATGAACATTTATTTTACAAGCACAATCCTCAATATCCTCTTCCAATAAGCTGCTCATGATATTAGAGCTTGAAGATGTTCTGGCATATAAAAAATGATAATAGGAAAACCTGTTTCTAGTCCTTAGAATGAAGTCCGTATTTTTTTGGTATATAAGTGGTATCCTGTTTAACTCCTTTAATAATGACAGTACTTCATACACTCAGCAAGCTAAAACATTTCATTCACAGTAAAATAAGAAAAGAACTGTCTCCTTCCTTTTTATTTAAAGACACAACAGCAAGAAAGTAAAAGTAGATTTAAACCTTTGTGGCTTTAGAAAATTTAGTTTAGTCCAGTACAGGTAAATTTACAGTCCCAGAATTTTGTTACTATATTTGCTGTGAAATTCCATGGCAATGACAAATGCTAAGCCTCAGGAATAATCGTGCATATTGGTTTAGAGAATTTTATATACTGAATAATTAAAGGTATTGCACCATAATGCCAAATGTGAAGAGGTGAATAAAAAAAGCCAAGAAAACAGATAAACAACTCACATGCATATGCATGCCCAGGCTTACACCTTTTTCATCATCATGATCCCCACTACTTTTTGTAAGGGGGAACACACCCACAATGCTTCTTTTCTGATTGACAATGTAAAAAACAGATATATCCCATCTTACTTGTTTTCTGTTATATTTTCCACCCCGTTTGATGTCTTTAATCCTCTGGAGGTGGTCTGTTGAAAGGACAATAAACAATGTTGGGTTTGTTACACAAAAAATATTCCATAAACAAGCTTTCATGACCTGTTTGCTGCCTTAAATGAGTATCAGAAGGCATTTATTCAATAACTCCAGTACAATTAGTACAGGTATTTGAAGAGATTTCTGCTTCCTTCTACTCTCTTCAGTCTCTAGCAGGGAATCTCTTACTTGCCCATCAGAGGAAGCCCTTGGAGTTTGCTGTTCTTCCCTTTCAGGCAGTGAAAAACACTGTGCTTACAAACACCCGTGGTGGTAATTTTTGCAATTATATCCCAAACTCTGGGATATTCAATATTTCCCTACAGTCTCAGAATTGACTTTAAGAAACAAAATAGAGGAAGAAAGTGTGTAGATCTCTGCTTGCAGAGAACAGTACCAAAATGTGACCCCAATGGAAGGGGAGTGAAAATTCCCATCACCTAAAGAAAGAAATCTTCAGCATTTAAAAAAACTTTATGATTTATGAATACGAGCTTCTATTTTAAAGCATTTAGAAACAGTAACAGCACAATTTCTTCGTTTTCTTCTTTACAGAGATCAGCAGCTGCTTTCAGTTTGGACCCTTCCCTTGTTTGGCTGAGGAAGAAAAACAGCATAGTGCTTTTCCCCTTTTAAAAACAGATTATCTGAATTGAAAATTCAATCTAATCCACCAAACTCAGAAATTGAAAGGTGTGGTTCACAGAAAATACAAGTATCTCTTTCACAGCTGCACAGACATTTCTCCTAATTCTAAGCAGGTTAGCCTTGTGAAAGGACTCTAGGATCTACTGTAACTAATAGTAAAACTAAAAATACCTCAATGGTGATTGTCTCCACTTGAACATTTGGAGGCAGAGCCAGGGTGGGCTCGAAGTGCTTTGCTATTGCAACCAGAAGATGCAGTGTGCTCAGTAAGTCCTTTGCCAAGATAGCTATTGAGTATAAGGGAAGAAAACAATGGTCAGTGTGGAAAACATGGGAGGGCCATTACACAGGGGGGTACACTGGATTGGGGTTTATATAATATGAAAATCTAGCAATAGCACAGCTTAAAAGTGAGACATACAGGGATACTGAGGGCTCTTAAGTGAGCCACAAGCCACACACTTAGAGAAGACAGAGCCAGGCAGGGTCAGATATGTCTGTCTCACTTTTGATTCAACTAGTAATTGAAAACAGGTTGTTTAATTACTGTTCTGGCAGCACACTGCCTCCACAGCAGCCTTATAGCTCAGCCTGTGATGGATAATTTTTGCCAATTTCACTTCTGCACCTACATTCCACACTCCATTTCAGCTGACTTTCTTCCAGTTGCAAACACTTGGCCACAGCTTCCAGAATCACAGAGAGTTTCTGTCGCTGTTTTTTTTCTGTTAATGCAATCTTGTCAACATCCAGCTTGAGAGAGCCTAAGTTTTCTTTTACAGAGGGTCCATAGGAAGAAGGATGTATTTTAACACCATTGTAGGGAAAAAGAAAATAATTAGAAACATAAAATGACAGTGAAGTACACAAAGTCTTGTTTTAAATGTTCAATATCATTTCAGAGTTCTGCAAAAGGGAGAGGCACTCCTTGCAGCATCATCCCTCAGCCCTAGCTCTTTACATTCCTTCAACAGAAATCCAAGGAGTGCATCTTTCCTGTCAATAATGTACAAAGTCAATATCAACTCATATATAGAAGAAATATGAGGTCATTGCTCAGGCAAGTAAACCATGAAAATCAGCCACTCCTGCTCGTGCTGCTACTCTCAGCCTTGGTGGAAAGGAGGTAGATTTAAAAGACATCCCCAGAGAGAGTGATAAGGGAAAGATAAATGTAGTAGGGACAGGAGAGATGGAGAAATAGATTACAGGCTGCTCCAGGAGGTCACATCTTTATACAAGCACCAGATAGAGCCAAAAGCCTCTTAGATTTTTACCAGTTCCAGTACCAGAACAGTTCTTTGGACCAGGAGCTTTTAATTTTTTTTCATTTTTTTTTTTAAAGATAGGGAAATATATATTACAGTGCTGATTCCCTCCAGTATTTCCGGTAGCACCAGAAGCCACCTTTGTGTTCTAGTTTATGAAGCCCTTGTTCATTTCAGAAGCACTAAATTTCACAATTCATTGTCAACCTTTTTATTATGTCAACTAGCAGCTAATAAGAATTCCTTAGAAGTAAAATAACCATGTAAAACAATAGTGAGAATTTGTTCAGAATTGTGATTATCACAGTGCAGTGAGAAGTGACGGCAGGTCCCTGCTACTGCGATTCCTGAGGTTTATTCTCTGATTGGAAAGTTCCTCCATAAGATGTTTGCAACAACTAAACTCAAAGGAGCAGCTCACCCAGGAGATGATGAAGCACCAGCCCATCATACAGGTCTTCCTCCAGACTCTTAACTACTATGTGTTCCTCTTTCAGAGTTCTGTTGATCCACTCAGTCAAGAACTGTGGGGAGGGGTGGAAACAAAGCAATTATATTCGTGTTGTTTAGACAATACAGCACTCAGTGCTGCATTCTGTTTCACCTCTCTCTTCAGGCCCTCATCTCAGATCTTGGTTTGCTTTCAATCTCCACTTCCTTTGTGCTTTTTGGTTATTTTTTATAGGATAAATTCTTCCTAATTTTCAAGTGAGATAGACATCTCACTACATATATTCTGAGGAATTCTGTTATAGAGCTGGGAAGAGAGACTCTTCCCACTTCCACCAGGGAAAAGGCTGCACAGTACACTTCCCATCCCCCACCTTTATCAAACATCGCATAATTCACACAAATTCAACTGCTAGGCAGAAGTTTGTAAGAAAAGAGGCTAGGCTCATTCTGAGGGTGGTTTCTTGTACTCATCCATGCTACTAGCATTCCTCCCTCTCATCTCCTGGTTTTGTTTTCTTTTTCTTTCTGCAGTATTGTACCACTCCGTCCCCAAACACTTCCTTGGAACTTTCTTACATGGCAGTCCTCCCACTGGCCTTCCAATATCCTTCCTGCATTTCCAAGGGGAAGCTGCTCAGGAGGCCAAGGTGTGGCTAAAAAAGCAGAAGGACCATTTGTGCTCCTAGTCAGGAGAACAAAGCATTTCCTCAGCACTTCTCCAAGCATGTGCTTTATTCACATGTGTTGAGAGAAAGGGAAGATGACCTGGTGAAGTAGAACAGAAAAGTAGTAGCCTCAGCTGGCTGCCAACCTGAACATCCCTCTTGTGAGAGGAAGGGTATTGCTTTTATTGCTGTAATTGTTACGAGTGAGTGTCTGGAGTGGATAATATCCTTCTCACTTGCTGTAAACAGAGGAGAAAATTAATAGCAGATTCCTGTAAGCTCACCAACATTAACAAAAATGTAAGAAGGGTTTGAAAAGAAAAGTCTCTGAGATGCTTGGAACTGCACAAGAAATAAAAAAGCCTGAACTGAGAAGCTGTCAAACATGTCCTCTGCTGAGAAGTAACAAGAGCAGAAAGCTCTGCTCTTCAGCTAATTCTTGAGTACACTTTGTATGTGCAAGGGGTAGAGCAGTCCCCCAAACACAAGAGTACAGCCAGAGGGAAGTCAGAAAAGCAGCAAGTACTGCTGAGCACAGACCTATAGCATCCCTCCTTTTCTCTCCCAGCTTGACAGCCACATGTACAGCCTGCAGCTCACACCATTCTGCTTTCTGCCCAGCTATGGGGGCCCCACTCAGCTGCAGAGCAGAGCCTCATGTCTAAAAATGAGTAAACAGGGAAAAGGAGAAAAGGAATACTTTGAGAAGTTTGCTGTTGGCTTCCAAATTTTACCATCTTCTATTTTACATGCAACCGGATATTTACAGCAACTACAGGGAGCCATTTCGTATTTCTCAGTTCTCCAAAGCCACCTCAAAATGAAAATGCAGTGGAACAGTCTCCCTCCCCAGTGAGTTTCTTCACTTCCCTTGTTCTTCCCTTGAAGATTCCTCCCTGTCCCTGTCTCCATTCCAAATATTTCTCTAGAGAAGCCATCAAATCTTTAGACAAAGAAGGCAGTCAAAGGACACTGATGGGCACCCAGAGAACTCTGTCTCCCTCAGGACATAATTTCCATCTCCTCATCACCCAAAGAAAAGACACTAGACCGTGATGAACATCATCTCAGGAATCTCTGACAGGAAATGGATTAAGCACTGAAGCTCACAGAAATCTTCATAACTGAGGAAAACTTAATTTTTGGCAACCTCAAAATAACAAATACGGTCTTTCTGTAGAAAACATAATTGCATTCTGCAGCATCACCTTTCAGAGTTTCCCCTTTGTATAACAACATCATGAAAGCCTGACACAAAATCAAATCTTTTGGATCAAATGTACATGAATACCTAATAAAAAACCACACCTACCTACATGTTTATAAATGCTAGAAAATACAAACAACAGCACATATCTTAAGCTGCCTTTTATAATATTTATAACAATTTCAGTACCTCCATAATGCAAGGAGTGCTGGTCTCATAAGACACATGCCACTTTTCTTCCAGGAAGTTTCATTACATGGACTGTGCCATTAGAGAAATTGAAACAGTGATTGAACACACCGGGGAGACTTTCAAAATTAGATGGAAACAAAGTACTTGCCTGTGAATAAGATTCATCCTTCACAGTTACCTCAAACAGGCAGTGTACCATACAATGGCCTGAAAGCTTTCATTCCAAATTCCTGGTGACTTGCATACTCTTCATCCCATTCCCCCTCTGCTCTCTGCTAACCGTTCCAGCTGAACCAGCTGCTGGTGAAAGCTGCTGCAAATCAGTAGAGCAATCCTAAAAGTTACCATGGGATCAGTGCAGCCACGCTGCACCATATCTCTCTTTAGTCACAGCAAATGCTGGCATGGGTCTGCTTGTGGTCCAAGCCCAGTGTTCTGGCTGGATTCTCACAGCAGTTACTTTATCATCACAATGAAAGAGTAACTGGGTGCTTCTGGTGTGGCTCACCCACACAGGCCAGGTTTGGAGAGGCATCACATCAGAAGCCACTCAGGTTTGTATCTGTACTCCACACCCAGCAGAGCTCACTTCATTAGAAGCTTGATCCTGTATGGCCCAGCCACCCTGATGCTGAGCAGAAACAAAAGCTCAGTTTCACTTGAATGGAACCCAAATGCCAAAAGCAGAGCTCATTCCCATCTGTAGAGAGTGGGGCTCTGAGGTCAGAGGGCTGGGCAGTTTAATGAAAGAGGCTGAAAGAGGTTAGAACTAGGTTGTTTGCTTTAGCTCAACTCGAGGTGAGGGTTAAACTACACAGTAAAAGAAGTGGTACCAGTTTCAATTCTTCCAGTTTGCGGTTGTTGCTTGAGGTCGGTTTTATGAGTTTCCTCTTCTCGCCTATGAAAGGAAGCAAACAAGATCCATCACAATTATCAGATATTACTAAAACAAGTTTGCAGCTAAATCTGCTATCAGTTTGATATTCCCAATATGGCTAATTTCCCTATGTAGAAACATTTATTTTTCCTTTTTACTAATTCCATATGAGCAAGAAACTGGTATAGCAGACTACTAAGCCTGCTGTTGGAAATTATGCTTCAGTGTACTTTAAATCAGTAAGATCTAGATGGACAATTCTAGAAAGAGGAAAACACACTTGGTCAGATCCACATGAGTGAAACTCAAATTTCAGTTAAAGAATCAGTTGGACGTTGTGTTGCGTCTTCATAATCTGCCCCCAAAGAGTCATCAGCCAAATTACACACACAGAACTTAATCATTTCTGATATGGCCAAGGGATCACTGCTGAAAAATACAGAATTCATTTGTACAGAACATTTTCTGTTTGTCCCTTCAGGTGGTTCTTTGGCCTATTTTGTGTCCTGGTTAATAAAACACATACCTTTAGTGATAACATCCTCAGTTAGGAATCGATCAAGTGTAGAAGGCTGTGTAAATATATTTAAAAAGTCTGGATCCATTGTCTTTAATCACTCCTGGTAAAGTAGTAAAAAAGATTTGGGGGAAGGGAACATGAGTAAAGGCACATAAAGATCAAAATTAGTGCTAAAAAAAAAACAAACCAAAAGGGTTTTTTATCAGTTATTATTTCACCACTATTTATTTAATTGTGTGCAAAGAAAAAAGTTTAAAACAATTTTCATTTTTTTCTGTTAATCATCAAAATGTAGGAAAAGAAGACCTGAAGACCTAAACTAAAACTTGCTTAAATTACATCTAATTATAGTCCCTGTATTAGATAAGTAAAATCCTATTTCAGCTGAAGTGAAAAAGAAGCTCTCAGTCCCTAGATATTGTTGGATATGTGCTAGAAAACATAAAAATTACCAATACTTAAGGAGTATTAAAACAAGAACCCGATAGTTAAATTACTGCGACAAGTTAGTAAATATAAGCAGCTTCCTTTATTAGACCAGCTGGTACAGCTGTGGGGAGACAAGGACAGCTATTGGCATCTGAATAGTCTCTTTTACAAATTCTAGTATAGAGTCATGAAATCATTTCTATTGGAAGAGAACTCTGGGATCATTGGATCTCAACTGTTCACCCACCACTAAACCATGTTCTCAAGTGCCACATGTGCATTGTTTTCGAATCTCTCTAGGGATGGTGACTCAAACACTTTCCTGGGTAGCTCCTAGTGCTTGAGTGCCCTTTCAGAGCAAAGCTTTTCCCTCATGCCCAGTCTGAACTTCCCCCGGCATGACTTGAGGCCGTTTCCTCTTATCCTGTCCCTTGTTCCCTGGGAGCAGAGCCCCCCCCAGCTGTCCTCTCCTGTCAGGGAATTGTGCAGAGCCAGAAGGTTCCCCCTGAGCCTCCTCTTCTCCAGGCTGAGCCCCTTTCCCAGCTCCCTCAGCCCCTCCTGGTGCTCCAAACCCTTCCCCAGCTCCATTCCCTTCTCTGGACACGCTCCAGCCCCTCAATGTCCATCTTGTCCTGAGGTTCCCAAGCTGCCCCAGGATCTGAGGTGTGGCCCCAGCAGTGCCCAGCACAGGGACAGTCACTGCCCTGGCCCTGCAGCCACACCATGGCTGGCACAGCCCAGGTGCCTTTGGCCTCTTGCCCCCCATGGCTCCTGTCCAGCTGCTGTCCCCAGCACCCCCAGGGTCTTTCCCAGCTTTCCAGCCCCTCTGCCCCAGCCTGGAGCTGCAGGGGTTGGTGTGAGCCAAGGGCAGCACCCAGGACCTGGCCTTGTTGACCCTCAGACCACTGGCCTGGGCCCATGGATCCAGCCTGTCCAGATCCCTCTGCAGAGCCTTCGTGCTCCCAGCAGATCCACACTCACACCTAACTGGGTGTCATCTGAGAAATGACTGAGGGAGCACTCAATCCCCTTGTCCTGATCAAAGATAAAGATATTAAACAGGACTGGTCCCAGTGCTGAGCTCTGGGGACTCCACTTGTGACTGGTCACCATCTGGATTTGACTCCATTCCCCACCACTATCTGGGCTCAGCCTTCCAGACACACAAGCAAGATGGTGCTTCATAAATGAAATGCACATTGATTTAAGTGCCAGAAACCAGAATCACAAACTGTAACTGTGCTGTGGCCTGAAGAGGTGAAAGAAATTACAGGAGGATGAGGGCTCTGGACACTTATAGCAGGCTATGGTTCTAGTATGAGTAAGAGAACTCATCCTTCTCAACAGTCCAAAAATCTCTGGAAGTCCGAGCAGAGAAGATGTGATGACCAGGAAGACTTTTACTTCTGGACCACTATGGGAGAAGGGATGCTGACTAGTTTGTGGTTCTTTTGAAGCACAAAAGAAAATAAGATGTTCCATATTAGAGAGTCCCACAGGAGAGTTTTCCCACTCTCTACCCAGGGTGCCCACATTGGGAGCCCTTTCTCCTAACTCTTGCTGTCAAATGAGTGAGAACGACACTTTTGAAGAGCAATCCAGAGGATTTAAATGAGTGGCTAATCCTAGTTTTAGGAATGGAGTTCCCTCCACTCTTTTACCAGAGACAGCCCTGGTTGCTGCTGCAGGTGCCTGAAGTGAGATGCTCCCTCTCACTTCAGATGACCCAGAGCAAGGCATCTGCTGAAAATGCTGTGGCACAAAACATCTCCAAAGTGGCATTCCTTTGCCTGCTAGTTTTATACACCAAACAACACAGTGCTGCTCTGAAGGCTTTCACGTATTTCTTACAGGCTCCAGTCAAAGCATGTTACAAACATGTATTTTAACACAGATTTTGCCAAAGCTGAGAATACTGGTAGAAAATAACAATTGGGTGCTTTTGCACATCAATCTGGTAAAACAAATTGGTACAAAATTGCTAGCAAGGCACTAAGAGAAAGGGTCACAAGAGAATTTTTTTCATTATCATGGTGGCAAAACTGAATGCTGTCTCTAAAAAGCAGCTTGATAAAAACAGATGGGAGAAATTGAGTGATGTAGTGCCTGAGGAACAACTGAACTAAGACTGCCCAGTTGAAATGAACTGAGAGAAGTTAATTAATAGAGAGCAACCCGAGGACAACTTACTTTTAAATTAGGTTTCTGGCAGCTGTGATGTCTTGGGGAAGTCCAGCTCATAACAGAAACGGTCTGTGTAAACTACAACTTACTCTCACCCAGTTTTGCAATACTGAAGTTCTGTATCTCTTAATTCCTTCAACTATCAAAGTGATGTGTGCTGCCTGCCACACCTTCAGGCTCTTTTTGGCTAAGGAACCCGAACATCAGAAGCCACTCTAAAATTTGGAAACCTGTAAGGAAAGGCCTGAAATTCAGAATTTACATTCTGAATTTCATAATACCCTCTAGGGTATTATGAAATACCCTAGAGGGGTATTTCATAATACCCTCTAGTAATACCCTCTAGGGCCTCAGTCCTGTGTGTTACTCAGTTAAAACTGCTGCACTGGGTAATATTAATTTGCCTAGTATCCAGTCGCTTTGGGAAAAAAAGCCAGAACTATAAGCAGTGCAAGGATACATAGACACTTCCCCAAAACATTTTTAACAGTCTTCAGTTCAGCCTTCCTAAAGCAAAGCTGGGGGCCTGGTCACTAGAAATTGTCAACAAATTTATTCCCATGAACTCCCCACTCACCCCTTGAACATGTGTCTGTCTCAGCACTCAGCATTGAGGAGGTATAGTGTGGCCCTACATCATGTGAAGTTCCATATCCTGTTTCTTGCTCTGACCCACCAGCTTCCCCTGAAGGCACCATGCAAAGATCAACTGATCCACATTTTTCACACCCCTGTGTTAATTCTCTGTGTCCCTCCTGCCCTACTACCCCAAACCCTCCATGTCCATCTCTTTCCAAAACCAAGACAGCCCACAGTTATCCTTCCCCGGAAAACCAGCTGGTCAGCCTCAGTGCTTTTTTCTGAGCTTCCTCCAGCATGATCACAGCCTTTTGGATGTGCTAGGAACTGGACCTGCCCAGATTTAGAAAGGTGCATTGCAGCATTCACAGTGGTCTCTGCCCCTCTCCTCCTAAGTCCTGTTTCCTTTTTCATCACTGTTGACCCTTTATTGGGAATTATCTATTAGATCTCCAAGATCTTATCCCTACATAGCAACACACCATTAAGAGCCCATCATTTATTGTATTTCAGCTCACATTTATCAATATTGATTTCCCACAGGCATTTCCCAGAGGCTCCCACAGAGGCTGACAACTGCAGTTCTTCAGCATTTAATAGACTCATTGTTTATTACTCATAATTAGCACTCACAGGCAGTCTTTCATGTGGCAGTGCAGCATATTGTTGGGGCTTGGTCCCAGGCAACAGCCTTTCAGAGAATAACATACTACAGGGAACATAAAATGGAACGTTTTATGTTGGGCTGGGGACAAGTCCCTGGGTGAGCTGTTTAAACAGGAAAGGTCAGAAGAGCTGGTTCTCACACACAAATTTCCATATTTGCTGCAACCAGCCCCTGCAGCCCATCAGTTAAATTTGCTGCTAGGAGCTGTGGTTGACATCCTGTTTTTTCCAGGCCCCATCCTCCTGCACAAGTTTTTTTTCAGTACTTGGAGTAGATTGTAAGAGACAACTGCTTAAATACTGACTGTACAGGCATTTCATTATGGCATCTTTAAATAAAATAGATGCTTAATTATGGGCTATTCAAAGGAAATAGCATTCTCTGGATGAATTAAATGCTCATTCCCTGAGAATGCCGTGGATATACAGGCTTTGCTTTAAAGCTAAGGGGTGTTTGATTTCTTGTGTGCTGCCTGCAGGGGCTGCCAAGAAGCAAATTGTTCTTAGCTCAGGAGCTAGGCTCTTGCACAAGCTCGCAATGTCACAACTACTGATAAACAACTGATTCTCAAGTTGGGTCAGAGCAGCTCACTTTTCCTCCATGAGTCTTCACAGGGTCTGGCTCCCAGATGTCCCCAAGGCACCACACAAAGTACTAATGGGGGTCTCTGGCTTACAAATCAGCTGTAGAATATTCACAAGGCACTTTCCAATGCTACCAAACTGTTTCATCCGTTTCATTTCCTGCTTGAAAAGATGAAAGCCCTACTCTAGGTCAAACACATTTCCTAAGTAGATCACACAAAGGAAGGGGAAAAAAAACCCAAATGGGAATGTTAATAGTAATATTTCCACCTTTGGGAAACCAGAATTAAAAAATAAGTAAGGATTAATAAAAGAATGCACATTGTGCGCCCAGTTTAAAACTTATTTTCACTTCCCTGTGTAGTGCCGGACCTTTCAGGAGCCATCTTTGCTCATGAGCACCAGAAGAGATGTTATCTTAGTAAGAACAATCCTCACAGACACAGAAAATCTTCCAGTTAAGAACACTAATTAGGAAAAAAAAGCACCCAAAGGACACCCATTTTTCAAACTTACTACTCTCTCCTTCAGTAACTTTCCAGAACTCTTCCAAGACCTTGTCCCAGCAGTCAGGATGCAGTTTGTGGGGCCGAGGGCTGAGCCCAGGCTCAGAGGTCTCCCACACAGGGCAGCACAAGGCACACAAGGGGAAGTTGTGCCGCAGTGCTCTGCTCTTAAAAACGAAACTATGGTCCCATCCGGAACTTAATCGTCTGTGTGCTGGTCTCTGCTGAAGAGACTGAAATAAACAGGAATACAGGAACAGGAAACATGCAGCCCTGCAACTCCTGAAACACCATAAAATATTAAGATATGATCGTTCGTGGATGGCACTGCCCAGCAGGACAGGGCTATTCTGCCTCTAGGGCAACTCAAGAGCACTTTTGGTTTGTATATGATAAAAAAACTAGCCAAGAGCAGACAAGATCATGTTCAAATACACCTTTTCCTCATGCTCCTTCAAGTATTTTATAAAGCAGATCAGGACCACTCTGCCTACCTGGCAGAAGGAGAAACCTACAAAATGAATTAATTTGTCCTTAGAGAGGAAGTTAGCCACACCAGGGCCCTCATGTGAGACAAGAGTTAAACCCAGCAGGCAATGCTGCTGCTCTTCCTCCCCTTTTACATCACTGATTAAAGAGACAGAGCTTCCTACAGAAACCACCTTCCCTGGACATTTCTTCCAGGTGTGAATTGCATTTATTAACACACCTTTTTTTCCTCCAAAACCTGATATAGTGACCAGTGCATGGAGTATCCAGACTTCTGCAGAACAGCAGAAGCCAATCCTGTATTAGTTGCGTTTGATTTCACGCCAATGATGCCTAAAGATTTTTACTTTATATATATTTTTCATGTATTTGTAGCTTTGCACTGTTAATACATGGTTATACATGGTTATATAGTCTTCCTAGCCCTTTCTTTTAGATTTTAGAGTACTAAGCAAACCCTTTTAACATTCCTGAAATTCTGTTGAGTTTTGCAACCAGAATCTGAGGAGACATCGCAAGAAAACAGGGCAAAGAAGCCCCTGGACCAGCTCCAAGGGGCTGACCCAGGGCAGGTGTTTCTGAAAGTCCTCAAAGCACATCACATCATGCACACACCCTCACCACGAACACCTGGCCCCCATGTGAAAATAGCCTCTGAGGAACAATTCAAGGATTCAACAGCAATAACAAGTTCTGACAATGCATTTTCCCACTTTTTTACATGGCCCTGGCTGTACTGGAGAGCCAGGCTACACTCTGCACACCAGAGCAAAGGGAAGCTCACCATTCATAAGTTCTTCCCACAGATTTTTCCACTGAGGAAAAAAAAAAGTAGAAAACATAGTGATCATTATTTTTTTATTTGAATAAATAGTACAATTGTCAAAAACCATGCATAAACATTTGTGCTGTGAATTTTAGCAAACATAGCATTGCATTGTAACTTGCTTACAGTACACAACTCTTATCACTAAGATGGATGTCTCCAATGTATGACAAGTCCAGAACTTTATCTGCAAGGCTGGTTTTTAGTAGTTAGAAATCCAGAGTAAACGCTGTTAAAAACAGTAAAAAAGGCTCTTAAAAAATACATTAATACTGAAAGCACTGGGGTGTGGGGAAGAGGAGGAAGAAATTCTATAAGGTTTAAATTGATTTAAAAAATCTGCTACTGTCGGGTTTTCATCTTGAAAAACAGAATGCAGCTGAGGACTATCTGAGCTGCTTCTGTGGTAATACAGCTCACTGAGTGTGTCAAGTAAACGCACCTGAAAGTCAAGTTGTATGGACTGGAAAAGACAGACATTCATTAAATACTTACAAATGCAGGAGCTTTAATGCTGTAGAGCATTCAGCATTCCAGATGAACTCAACAGGATTCAGACTAGTATCCACATGTAAAACCCCAGTAACACAAAGATATCAAGAATCACATTTTTAACACTGACTCAACTTTCTGAGAGGCAAAGGATTTTGGTGCATGTGTCACAGAAAGGGATGACAAAAGCAGGCATTCAGAAAAGCTTTACCTACATGGCTCAGCCTGGAAACTGGGCTGTCTGGGATGAAGCCACACTCCAGTGCAATCTACCCTGCTCACAAATCTAGTTAACAATAAATACAGTGTCTACAGATCAGTGAGCTGGCCAGACAGCCAGGAGCCAAGGAATGAAAAAAGTATCTTCCCTGTGCAACATCTACCAACAAACAAGGCCACAACAGAACAGGTTGTGACACCTAATCTGGTCTGTTAATATCCCTATCAGTCCTGGCTGATAGGGATGTTAACAGAAGGACTGCTAAAGGAGACCCATGGCTGTAGCAAGGGGACCAGAAACACATAATTCAACAAAACAGACTCTCTTTTACAACCTGTTATAACCTGCTCACCTCTGCTCACATGCCCAGCTCAAAAACAGCCATTCCCCTTTCTAAAGCCAAATCACTCTCATCCATCTCTTCTTTCTAACTTCTGCTTGCTTTTGTTATTAATACTGCTTGCAGTTTCAAAAACGACACTCTCTGGAGGGCTTTCCCAGCAGCTCAGAGAATATAAACAGAGCTGGCATCTCCACATCTCTCCCACCTGAAAGGGAGTGGAATAACAACTCTTGAACAGACTTGATTCCTGCAAATAACCCTGCATTGAACTAAAAGTTTGAGAGACCTTTCCATTCAGTGACCTTCCAGCCTCATGATACCTTTGTTTCTCAGAACAAAAGTTAGACCAATTTTATTCACCTGCCAGGAGAGCTGTCCCACCAAGCCTTGGCAGCTGTGCAAGTCTCCTCTGTTGGTGTTGTGGTGGAGTTGAGAGGCCCCATCTGAACGGCACATTCACTTATTCCAGACTCAGTATAAACAGTGAGAGGTTAGCTCCTTCCTAAAGTACAGGCATGCAAAGATTCCCCAGAGAGCCTTCCCCAGAGAAGAGGAAATCTGAATTTTCATGCAAAGAAAGGGTAACTTCCATCTTTTTTTTTTAGAGTGCGAGGGGAGGTGATCCAAGTAATCCAAATACTAGAACCCAAAAATACAAAGTAAAGAAGCAGAAGCTCATTTATCTCCCTCTGAGGTGAAAAAATGTTTAAGAAGGGAAGGAAAAAATCCCATTTGTAAAATTATACCATTCAAATAGCATGTTTCCTCTTGAACTTGAGCTCAAAGCCAAATAATGCTTGGTATAAAAAAAAAAAAATTTTAGGGAAAGAAGATGCTTCAAGTAAGCCCATGGAGCAGAGCAATTCTGCCTGCTCCTCTCCTTCAGGTCACACTGCCTAGTGTTTCACTGAAAGGAATGGCTGCCCGTAAAACAAAAGTTGCTGCTGTGATACATAAAAGCAGCAATGAAATCTCTCCTCTACATGCTCAAAGGAAGAGGATGATCTTGAACACATATTCCACATATCATATACTCTGGAAATGCCAATCCCATTTCCTCCACAAAGCTCTCCTCAAAAACCCACTCAGATGGCTCCTGTTCCAGCACATTTCCTAGGTTAGTTTCAGGAAGGACTGGGGCAAATGTACTAATCCAGCCTGTGCCTGTGTGACCAGCTCCTGATCAACCTGACCGAAGCTGCCTGCTTAGAGGTGGACAGTGGCCCTAGCAATCAAATTTCTCCTAGAAAATAGATTAAATAAAAAATAGACATCAAAAGATTAGTTGGTCATCCCATGGCAACTATTCTGTGTAAACACTGAATGGAAGTAACACTGAGTAGAAAGAGGTGAACACAAAAACGGAAGCTTTTGCCATTAGCTTCACACAGTGCCTGTAATTCCCCTCAGCCCAACCAAACCAAGAGAACACACAAACCCTTATTTAATAGAAAAGGCTCAGCTTCTAAAAAAATTCCAATGGTGATTTTCTACTGCTAGCACTCTAAGCCTGGAAAATTATCAAATGCCTGTTGCAACCAAGGAGTATGCAAAAGAAAGTCTTCTGCAGAAGCAAAGAATCTCAAGCCATGAGGAAGGTCTCATGTTTTCCCTGCTTATTAAAGTAGTTAGTGGTATATTTCCTTTCTCAAAAGAACATTCATGGATTATAGCAAACAACAGATCCGTTTGGCAAAAGTGTGAAACACCTACACATTTTCAAGTGACCTAGAGAATACATATGCATCATTTTTAGTGGGATTGTCTGACAAACAGCTACAGAGAGAACACATCAACTGTAGGAAGAATGCATGAAGTACATATCATAAGGCACAATGGGAGCATGCAAGAGGGCGTGTTTATTGTAACTTCTTTCTGAGGAGGTTGAAGGATGATGAGACCTCAGCAGCTTCCAGGATCACTCAATGTTCTTGTACTTTGTGAAAAGGTTGTACAGAACCCTGAGAGTAGACTTCAAGTCCAAGTTGACAACATCTGTGGAAGAAAAGGATAAATCCTTAATTTGCGTTTTGTTTTCCCTCATTTGTCCTGACAGAAGTCCCCACATCTCTGAGCTGATGGAATTGTGAATAAAAAAAAAATCCACAGAGTTTTGATCTGCTCAAGCCTTTTACATGTCCTGCATGATGTTCTTCAAAGCAGCTTTACAATCATACAGCACAGTCAACTTCTCCCTGGGAAACAGAAGGTAATTCCCTTCCTCAGCTAAAATTTGCTATAGAGAAAGTCTACTTCTGTCAGAGACCTGGGATAAAGGCTTTGGGAAATACTCCTGAGGACTTTCCTGGCCACAGAAGCAGTGAACAAGCAGTCACACACATCCTAAGGTACTGAACCACATCCACAGCTCTCAAAGATATGGTCCATGAATTAACAAAGCCTGAATCCTTAGCATCCTCAAGCTTTTTATTATTTAATAACGCTTCTTATCACGCTAGGCCAGAGAAAAGGTCTGGAACAGCTCTCAAGAGAAAGCTTTCCTGTTAGCACTTCTCCACCTATACTGCAATAAAATGCCAATAATGCAGGGATTCTGGGGGGAGGCACAGCGTAAGAAGGCTGAAGAGGTAGAAGGAAAGTTTGGATACAACATGTAAGATAGTAGTAAGAAGCAAAAAATATACAGTGAACAATATATTACGGAAGGAGAAGCGAGGAAGAACTGATAATTAAAAATTATCAAAAGTCCTAGGAAGACAGCAAACTGCTAACAGACCAAGCATAATTAATGAGAGATCCAAGGGAAATCCCCACTGTCTTCTTTGAAATATCATTGCCAGGACCTCTTCACCCTTCCCTCTCGCCCCACACTAAATATCACTCTAAACCCCACACTTCATCAGATACATTCAGTAATCTCTCAAACATTCTTTCTACCTTTTTTTCCTGTATTATTTTACATATTTCATTTATGATTTTCAGTTCACTTTTGCAGAAGAATCTTCTCCTGCCCCAAAGAAAGATCCTAATTGCTCTGAAGTCATGCATCCTAAAAAAAGAAATGTCCTATTTGTATACCATAAATACAAAACTTCTAATTTTTCCAGGTATCATAGAAAGTTGATACCCAAATTAAAACAAGCCAACCCAAATTAAAACACAAGCTTAACACTGAATGTTTTCTTAATTTTTTTTTTTCCTTTTTTCCATCTTCCAGTGGTGGAAATTCCATCTCCATTCCTTGACAATGAAGACCAATGGTTAATAATTACTATTGCAAAAGTTATACTGTAATTCCAGTTTGCCATTTTCTTAACTTTCAGGCCTTGTTATGTCTTTGACTGCTGCATTAAAGAGTACAGAGTGTGCAATGCATCCCCTCTCTGTGGGCAACTGATGTGCTCCTTATCGATGTGTCTAACAGGTATTTCCAAGAATAAGCATATTCCCAGCCTCCTGTTTCTTATAATAAGATAAAACATAGGCAGCCATAATATTACCAACAACAACTAATAAAATGTTAACTGAAAGTGGCCATACACTCTAAAAGTAGTTTAAAATATTCCATTCATTTAAGACTTTCACAGTCCATAACAACCTCATTAGAGGATACTAAATTAATCCACCACAACGTAGTTCTGCTGCTGGCCCAATCCACTGAATTTGGCTTGAAGAACAGAGAAGATCTGTATAGTCCTATTTTTGTTTACACCTGTACACAGACACACTACAAGATTTAACAAGACCTATTTCTTGCAAGCACTGTAGAAAGCATGGGTTTTAGGGATAAAAATTATCTGCTCTATACAACATTTTTCCTTAAAATTACATTTTTCCTTAAAACTACAACTAGTTAGACTGGCTGGACAGCCAGGCACACCACCTCAGATCCTGGGGCAGCTTGGGAACCTCAGGACAAGATGGACATTGAGGGGCTGGAGCGTTTCCAGAGAAGGGAATGGAGCTGGGGAAGGGTTTGGAGCACCAGGAGGGGTTGAGGGAGCTGGGAAAGGGGCTCAGCCTGGAGAAAAGGAGGCTCAGGGGGAACCTTTTGGCTCTGCACAACTCCCTGACAGGAGGGGACAGCCAGGGGGTGACAAGCTCTGCTCCCAGGGAACAAGGGACAGGATAAGAGGAAACAGCCTCAAGTTGTACCAGAGCATGTTTTCCCAGTTGGGTATTGGGAAAATTTCTTCAGCAAAAGGGTTGTCAAGCATCCAAACAGGCTTCCCAGAGAAGTGTTGCAGTCCCCATGTCTAGAGGAATTTAGAAGTTATATAGATGTGGCACTTGGGGATGTGGCTTAATGGTGAACACAATGGTGCTGGGTTAATTGTTGAACTCAATGGTCTTAGAGGTATTTTCCAAGCTTAACAATTCTATGATTCTAATCCAAGAGGTATTTACTATCCAATTCATGCTAAAGCACGTGGATTCACCTGATAGGTTTCCCAGGCTATTGATGAACAAACAATGGATCAGAGTTTGGCACTAACAGAGCATAACCACACACAGAATATTTTTCAAGAGCTTCACATTCTCTGTACAAATGAATTATTGTTCTGTGAATCACATATTGCAATACATTACTGGCAAGGCCTTACAAATGACACTACGGTGACAAAGCCATTCCCAAGAAGTGACTGTCCTCTCCAAGGGAGGAGTTTTTCAAGAGCCAGTCAGTTTCAGGCACACAGATACCACAGGAGCACAACCACTCCAACAGCTGGGAACTGCTGCCAGGAATGGCTACACACAGAGATGAGGAAGGAAAACACACAAGAGATGATACATCCTGCAGAAGCACACAGCAGAAAAGGAATGTTGTATGAGCTAATTTGGCTCTCCAGCTTATATTAATAATTAAATTTTCAATCAGTGGAACACTTAAAAGCGTACTTTGCTTCTTATCGGATCTACACAAGCAAGATCTACTGTAGTGTATTACCATTCACTATAGCATAAGGATGAAAGAAAGCCTTATGGAAAGGTAACCTCTTCTGGTTTTCATCATTTTTTTCAGCATTCTTCAGGAGCACTTTTCATCTCCCAGTTTACAACAATACTGACAGCATATATAAGCTATTCAATACTGTCTTTTGCCTTTTCCCCTCTTTACAACCATCTCCACTGTTTGTTAATCTAGCTATTATCACCACTTTGTCTCATTTTAAGTCAGACCAAATGTTTCTTGGGGCATCCTCATTTTTCTTTGTTCTGCAGGAGCTTGTAACACATACGTGGTCTGTAACACCAGGAATAAAAATTGCTCATTTAGCAGTCATAAAGTTTTAATTCCTCTTTTTATCACTAGTGCAAGGAACAGAGCAGATCTCATCAATAATTAATGTTAAAGTTAAGAAACTTAAAGGGAAAACTTGAGTTTTACACTTTCTAGCTCTGGCTTCCACAGCCACATAAATCAAGAAGATTGTTTGCTACTGGTTCTCCTAAAAAAACCTGAAGCCTTCCGGTTATCTGATCACAGGAGTCCAGACTAGCACCAGCTGTAAGAATTACAAGAATAAAGACCATGAAAAGCTTTCTGCTTGGATTGAAAACACCAGCTGAATTTATAACGTACACTGAGCAGCTCTTGAATGACTCACTAAAGCTCCACCTGGATACCTCGGTGAATCTGCTCCAGACAAGAAGCATGGGCAGGATATACCCCAGGCACAGATAGCGAATCCTTTGGAAAACTCTCAAGGGGCCCATTCACAGCTCCACTTTGTGGTACTATTGCTACTTTGAATGGAATTGCACTTGAAATACACCTGCTCTGATGACTTTGTACAGTTCAAAGCCATGTGGTATTGTCCATACCTTCAGGGCGAGCTTTTGGCTTCTTCAGGCCTCCATCTTGCATCAGCTCAAAAGCAAAAGAAATATTGTGCACCTGAAAGAGGTAAATGGTTTAGAATCTCAGAGTTATATAAGCATCAAAAACCTTTAATCAAATTTTTTTAGATGCTTTATTCTCTCTGCACTTGATAATTCTTTTAAAATCAATATTAAATATTTACATGCTTAAGCAAAGCAGAACCATAAAGTGCTTGGTGATGGCAGTTCCTGGGCAGGCTATGCAGAGAACCTGCAAAACAAGCTAAGCCCAGCTGTACATAAAGAGCTTCTGAACAAGCCCCCACAGATCACATAGGAGCATAAATTCAGAGGAAAGAAAATGGACAAAAAGGGAAAGCAAAAGAAGGTAGGTGTCTTTATTTAATCTCTCCTCTGAGGAATAAAAATTACAGTTTAAAGAGATCTGCATAGCAGATTTCTTGTCCATGCCTACTGAAATTTAGGCAGGTAGTTAGCATTATGAATTCTGTGCAGCTTTGTTACTGCCCATGACAGTTCTGGGGATACACTGCTTATGACTCAGGACTTCATTAATCAATTTTACCTGCTGCAGTTCCTCCTCATTCATTGTGACAAAACCAATCACTTTAAACGTGTGTCGTGGTTTTAAACTAATAACTAGGAAAATTACTTATTTCTTGCTGTGAGATATGGATTAGAACAAGAGCAAAACAGGCATACAACTTAAAAGGGAAAAAAAGAAAGTTTATTGACAAACTACAACAATAAGAACACCAGAATAAGCTTCCAGAAAAACCTTTCCATCCCCTATCTACCCACTATTCCCTTGTTCACATGACAACAGAGACAAAAACTTTGGAACTTTGATGGTTAAAACAGTCCCAATTTTTGCTACAGTCTTTTCACCAGTCTTTGTAGAGAAACAGAAGTTTCTTCCTGTTAATTAATGGAGTTTCTCACAAGAAAACTATTTTTGTTATAGTTATCCATTGCCCTAATGTTAGCTGCTCAGAGCTGCTATTATTAGAGTTCACTCCTCCCATTTCACATCACTCTGAGGTGTGTATGGGCCATACACATCTAGACATATACAGTCTAGAGATAGCATTTTTAAGGATAAGATATTCAAAGGCAAAAAAAAAGTCTTCTTCATCTGTTTCTGTGAGCTTCACCAGAAAACAGTTTTCTCATTGCCTCTCAAGGCTTCAAATCTCCCAGCACTTCACTATACCATAATTACTCTACTTTTTACTCAAATTTACACTTTGAACATTTTATTCCTCTCTAGATCCTGTATCATGAATTAAAGGAGTTCTTTTCAGGACTTCATTGTCCATCTCCATAGTTTTAACAGAGAGATATTTCAGCTTAATTAAAGCATCTTCTTAATTCTCTACCTTTCCTGAAGCTTCTTTTCTTTCCTGTCACTGGTAGTTTATAAAGTCTCTTTTCATGTTGATCACTCTCTTTTTCTCTCTCTGGATAAAAAGATTAATCTGCAAGTCTCATCTGGGTAATGAAAGAGTTAAAATCCTGCCCAGGCTTTTGTAGATGGTTCGGAGATCTCTGCTGAACAGGAGCTGGAGCCGTCTGCGATGGAAAGTTCCTCATGGCTGCTCTGGAGCGTGTGGTCGCTGCTCCAGCCCGCTGCAAGTCCAGGGCCTCTCTCTCTCTTCACTGGGCAGTTTCTAGTGAATGCAGTTACAGCAAAACCTGCAGCCGAGCCAGAGATCGGCTCGGCCCGGCCCCGAGGAAAACCTTCCCCAGGCCCCCCCATCTCCCGGCCAGGAGACGGGGCAGGCCCGGCCCCATCCCCGCCCGGCCGCATGGCCTGGGCAGGGAACGGGAGGCCTGGAGCTCCGCCACCCTTCACAGCCAGGAAACAAAGAGAACTCAGAGAGCTCTGCTTTTACACTTTAAGGTAGGGTTCACAAGTTGATCCTACTTTTCAATGGCCTAAACTGTTGTCGATTCCCAGCAATGACCGATAATTGGTCAGGAGAAAAGACTCCAAGCACTTCCCAGCAACTCCAACTCCCTTAAAGGTAAAGTAACTCCATGACAACGTGGTATATTTTTTCCCCCAAAACTCAGAGCCTTCTTCAATTTACAAATCCCCATTCCTCGAGGCTGAGTCTCCACACAAAATCACATTGTGACTTCAGGAATTCCAGGTAATCTTTATGAATTTCAACCATTAATAATAAAATTGTAACCTAACAGATGCTGGCTGCAACTCAGCACCCTGCATTTCCACAAGGGCAAAAATTGAAGATGATGGGATAAAGAAGCAAGAGAAAGCTATACAAGATGTGTAAGATGTAATAGAGAGCCATCCCTCACAGAGATGTACCTTTGTGAGGGGCTGACAGCAACAATCTGCGTGGAAGCTGCTATGAAAACCCCATTTTAAACAGCACTCAGACAGCATTCCATCTTTTAACTTTAGCCAGTGTTTCCACTCCTGACCTAGCCCCGCTCCTGCTACAGCTCAGCCAACACAAAACCTGTCTCTGCATTGGAGAACCTGGCAGAATAAAAAGCAGAGGGCACATGCAGGACTGGCTCAGGGTATTTTGATACACCAAGACCAAACACACACAGATGCATGTGCAAGTCGGGGAACAGCTGCACGCAGAGGTAAACTTTTGGTTGTGACATTAAAACACAACCTAAACACTTTTCTCATTGTGAACACGAGGGGCATAGGACAATGGAGCAAGTGTGGGGATGAGAGCAAGAGACATGCACACAAGAATGCTTCAGGCAGTACTACAATCTAAAAAATTACTCTGGTTATGCAAAGTACTATACAGTACAGAGCACTCATTATTGTATTTATCCATCCTGGATATTTGTGAGCTTTATGTGTTGTCTGATGCCAGGAACAGAATACCTTTCTTCCTTAACTATGGGGAATTTATCCATTCATTTCACAATTTTTTAGTGGTTTTAACCATCAAGTGCCACAGCCTCTTTGCTAGATTTTCTGCAGAGGATATATCAGGTTCTGTTTCACCTGGCACAAGAAGAAAAGATAAAATAATTGGAAAAAAATGTGATAATAATGCAGAAAAAACATAACCTGGAGTTTCTACCCACCTTTTGATCAAAACTTTCTGGTGTTAAGTAGAAGTTGTGAAGTGGAACAAAATAGTCCTCGAGGAGACCCATGAGCAAAACCAAGTAAACACCATCTGCAAACTGAAGAGAAGTATGATGAGAAAGCATCTGTTTGTAAATCAGCATTCATAAATAAGGACAAAGAATGTTTGGCCCAAATTATGTATTTTGACTTTCTTTTTTTCTTTTTTTTGCTAGCACAGAAGTGTGAGATGGTTCAGGAGTCTGTTCTTGTTTTCCTCGTGTTCATTTAATTTGCTTGAGGAATCCTGCCAACTTCACAGCTAGATAAAAAATACCAAACTTCCTGGGAAACACATTTGCACATTATATACCCCCAGTCCTAGTGCTACAGTATCTGGTCATTTCAACCACAACCCCTCTTAAATTGTGTGTGTAAGACATTTGAATCTTTGCCCTTAATCAAATCTGAAATGAAGTCTCTCCTGTGACAGGTAAGAAGCTGAATTTCATAAAAGTATTTTTTTCCCCCCAAGTCAAAATAGATTGTTTATGGTTTCAACAAATACTAAATAAAATCCTACATATTTTCAGCCACCCTGTGCAGTGTTCCTACCAGACCAGATGGCTACTGACTGACTAAGGGGACAATGTTAAGTAGTTCTAAGACTTCCCACTTGTGATCCTGATATGGTATATGTGACATCCTCTAAAAAATAAATTCTTGGGTATCTTTATGGCATGAAGCAACAATTTCTTGTGACAGATCAGATCCGGTCACCCATTTCGGAAAAGCTGTAAAGTAGCAGTGAATGAATGACTGCTATATACCAAGCCAGGATCAAATGAATTACCTATACTCCTGGTAAAATTCTCTGGATGCTGTGCTTATCTTTTTGCCAAGACAGTAAGATTACCATCTCTCACAGCTCAGTAAACTCCAGAAACAAGACCTGATTCTGCTTAGCCAAGCCCACATCTGAAAGTTTGCGATTTACGCAGATAACATCCAAGAAGACAAAGCCTCTCTACCTGGGTTTCCAACTCCGTTACTTCCAAATTCAGTTTATTCAAGTGTTTGTTCACAAAGGTGATCAGAGACTGTTAAAAAAAACAAACCAAAAGAGCAGAAACAATGATGTCAGACACTACACTCAGTGCTGATGTGAAAGGGTTAACATAACCTTTAAAGACATTTTTGAAAACACAACATGCATGTTTATTGCTTGCTTTTGGACAAGTAAGTACGAAGAAGGGCCACTTTTGTTGCACCGGATGCCAGGACTCAGCAGATGGTGCTGTTACATGCAGCTTTCCCAGCACATCAAGCAAATTTTAGTGTCCTGGGAAAACGCTGTGATGACATTGGTGCCTGAAGGTGAAGTAAGTAGTAAGTGCATTTACTGTCCCCACTAATTTTTTCAGGTTTTTGAAGTGTCAACGGCACAGCGTTGTGCACACAATTCTGTTCCTGGAGGGATGTGTGCAGTTAGCACACAGAGTACAGCCAGGATGTAGCCCAGGTGGGATTTCTATTCCAGATGCAAATCCTGCCATTACAAACCAGATCTGTGCTAATGGACTGAAGCACAGAGATCTGTCAGCCCACTTGCACCATTTCCAGAAGGGACACAGAGTAGAGTGTTACCACATTCATTGTGTGGAGTTAAGTTAGTTCTTTATCCACTTAAAAACACTTTTCTAGAAGACATTTCAGGCTGGAAAGATAAAAATCTTACCAAGACTTCAAAGCATTATTTTAAAAGCACACATCCTTTGTTTCACACAAGGGTAAGGGACAATTTACAACAGTGATCCTCACATACTGCTCTCCTAATGAGCAGCTTAACAGCCAGGCTGGAACTATCTGATGGAACTATGTGGAGTTTCATATATTCCCCCAAAGCAGCAAGAGCTGGCAGAGAGAGATAAACAGCTACATTACCCCTCTAGTCTATCTAACACAAAACCATGTCAAAAATATGTCTGGATGGATGTGTGGTTCAATGATGCTTAGCTTTAAAGGACAAACCAAGGGACCATAGGAAGATGTGCTTAGCACTCGGACAAAAGCAGCTCTTTTGTAAAAGCTTTATATTCAGCAAACTTATTTATGGATGAAACATTTTAGGGTACTGTGGAAAACATCACCTGGTTTTGAGACAGTGATCCCTGGGAAAAACACCCTTTCCACTACTTCTGTTATTTGCTGGATGTTCCTGAATATCTTCCCAAAAGCACAGAAAAAAATGCAATGTGGAAAATAAAGCTAGGATTTTACTTTTTACCTTTTTGACTACGCTGAGCTTGTCTGGTGCGTGATCAAAAAGCGTGTCAAAGGCATCACGCTCTAGTTTGGGGGGAAAAAAATTAAAATCAGAACACCTCCAACAGTACAAGTGTGGGAAGCAGGTTTCCCGTCCAAAGCTTAAAGGCTTTTCTCTTCAGAAAGTCATGTAACTGAGACCCAAGCTAAAAGTCAGCACGCTGTTTTGGTGTCTGGCTACATGCCAGAGCAAACTGCTCTGGGGATTTTAGAGGTAACTGAAAATAAACATGCTCACTTTTTTTTTCACTTTTCTGCTATTCAAAATTGGTACAGAAAATATGTGGGTGAAAGAAAAATTAAAATGAAACACAAATTCTGACAATACCCCAATCCTAACTTAAATAACTATGGTTGCATCCACATTCAGTGTCAAATTCAGACATTTAGATAATCAAATTTGATTTAATCAAATTTAATTTTCTGATTTAAATTAATAAAATTTAATTTGATTAATTTAAAATGACTGGTAGCACCCCTGACATCAGTAAAGCTTAGAACTGAACTCTAGTGAATACTGATTCAGCAGTGTATGAAGAGCAAAACCTGCAGACAATGTAAATATTTAAATTATGTTTTTGCCTTCCAAGCATTGTCTATCAATATCTAATCCAATCTGTTTTCCATGATCAAATACTTTTTATTTACAAAACACATTTTAATAGCCTTCTACTGTCAAATAGACATTTATTATCTAAATTATTTTGTTATCTGAAGATACATTATTTAGCCCTTATATCTCACTGACATTACTTATTTTCCAGTGCCTTATTAATATTTAATGTAGATATATTGCAAGGGGAGAAATGATAGTTTTAACATATTATAATGGGCAAAGAAAAAAAAATAAATTACTTTTTTTCATCCTTTACAAGAGCATGCATCTTTAAAATGAGAAATGACTTAATGCCACTAAAAAAAAAAATGCAAAAAGGGAAATCTCTTGGCAGCAGCACCAAAAGAAATGGATTTTGCTTAGACCAGACATACAGTTGGTAAGGCCTAAACTTCAAAGTGTAGTAAACACAGAGGAGGTAAGATTCTCCATGCAAAGGAGTTAGATCTGGTCCTACCCATTATGGTCCACATCTACAAGGAGTAACAAAACCTGTCTCCACAACACATTCCAACCTCATGGAATTGCTCAACCTATTGTCTTGATCTGCCGGAAGAAAAAATGACCAGGTTTCTGTGCCTGACACAAATCGAGAAAAAAAAAAAAAAAAGAGAAATTCAGAGTCAAGTTTGTTACATACCAAATCTTCCCATCATCATCCTGCAAGTCAGAGAATTCAAAAACATTAAGTTAGTTCATGAATAATCAGTTTGGGAAGACAAGAGAATAGCCCTAAAAGCAGTTTTCCTTCAATATGCAGAGGGCCAACAACTTGTGCAAACTCAAGGGCTGAGCACGTCACAGACCAGACCCGACATGCTGCAGGAATGCCCCCAGCAGAGCACCAGTGATGTCAGGGAAATCCACTTGAAATTAATGGAAATGTTTAACTATATTTTATACACAATTATGACTTCTTAGCCATACTTTTTATGATGAAGGGTGAATGACTAAATGTGTTTGTGTGTGCATTTCCACAAATATAATCTAAACCACACACCTTACAAGAAGCAAAGCCATCTACATCACTTTAACCTGTTTTCTCTGAAGAAAACACATTCTATGTGAATATTATGCAAATAAAACTGCCACATATGAAATACATACATAGCCAGTGACATCACCAATCATATGCAAATGTCTATCAGCTGAGAATCAGGCCCTGATTTGCACAGAGGAATTTGAAATTATTCAGTAAACGTTGGATTTTGCTGATCACTGCATTTTCCATAGGTGTACTTGTATCTGGATATGCAACACATAAAGCAGCAGCCTCTTAATACTGTGCAATATTAAATAGCTCCATAAAATATATGTATAAACACACATACAAATCTGCAGACATCTTTCTTGCTAAAAAAATGTCCAAGTCCCAGCCTGCAGATCACATCCTGCAAACCACATCTGGAGCAGAGCACAAGCTCACTGCATTGTTCAAGGGCACAGGAGAGAGGGGAGGAATTTTGGCCCACAAACCTGAGCCAGAGCTCTGATCTACAAAAACCACTATGAGATTTTTAATGTCCACACAGAGACATCATGATCTCATTTCTGAGCACTTCCATCTGAAAAATCTTCCCCACTAAGTGCTTCATTTATCTTCAAAGCCATGGGAAGCTGAGCCAACTGTACAGGGAGACAATACATTGATAAACTGAGGGAGGGCTCATGTAAGCCCCTCTTAGAAAAGCTGCCTTCAGGCCATGTGAAGGAAAACCTCAGCTTTCAGTTGCCAAAATACATGTCTAGCCTTCTCTTTATATAAAGGACTGTAAAAACATAAAGCAAAGTAAGCTGGTACAAAAACTGGAGAGGGAAGAGGTTTATTGATTTATTTTTGCTGACCTCTTCTCTCCTTACAGTTTGAACGGTATCACTTTAGTTTAGAGAGCTATGTCAAAGAATTGCCTTTTTCCAAACTAATTCTTCCCCAAAATATCTACATTAGCCCTTCACGTAGTAGAGAAAATAGTACTAAGCAGAAAGCAGATATGTATATATAGCAGATACATATGATACATACATCCAGTAGGCAGGGGGGAAAAAAGGCTCACAGAAGTCACTGGCAGTTAAAAGCTTCTAAGACACAAGAATTTCCAGAAGACACTTCTCCCTTGTAGCCTATTTTCACAGACTAAGTCATTTCCTTGTAGTTAAAAAAAGCACCACATGAAGGGATTTCGTTCATTTAGCAAGGGTGGGGGACAATTAAACTTCTCCCTCATCCTCAGAAATGGTCTCACATCCTGCACCAAAGCATTTTGTACTTACTCTGTTGTGGTTGTCAGCTCCTCTGAAACATGAGTGGTCTGGAGGAGGCCTTCACGTTTCTGGAAAGGAAGATGGAATTAGCAAAGGAGAAGCTCATCAGGGGTTCATTCAGCATTTTTCAGAGCACCAGAGGACATAACAGATGAATTCACCAAGTTTCACAGGAGCAGAAGTGAAACAGCCAACACAGGAGGATTCACCCCCAGAACAGTGGCAAGGATCAGGCTGACAGCCAAAAAACAGGGATGTTTGGGAAATGTATATTTACACCTATATTTGTAGCTAACAGCCTCACTAACAATTCTTCCCCTCAGACTACAGTCAATATCATGCCTGGAACACAATTTAGAGTTTGTCAGCCCCATCTTAGATCCCTGCAGGGCAGCTGGTCATGTCACGGTATCAATCAGCAGTTTGCCATATCTGGCAGCCTGACTCTTCTGGGACAGAAATGACACGGATGGCTGTTCCTAGGCCAGGGCTCCAGAGGGCTGGCACAGCTCTCCTAGAGCAGGTATGGCACTGGGGCCACTGCCACACACCTGACAGGGATATATCCTCCAAGGAAACACGGGAGAGCACAAAAAGCTCAGCTAATGACTTCACAAAGAATAGTACTTCCCTGAGGCCAGGTTGGCTCTCCTGAGCATAATTCTCTACATGAATAAGGAGTCTCTACCCAAGAGAAACAGCATGTGTTGAGACAGTTTCAAAATACCTCAGAGGCTGGAAGTGCTTTCACCTGAGTAAAAAACTTGCTTTGTATCTCCATGGGTTCCTTTCAAAACTATGCCTGAATGGAGGAATTTCTTTGCTCCCTTTTCTGTGCTCAAAAAGCTGACAGAAAGAGCTCAAATCTCAGCAGCCATCTAGGAACCAAGTCTGTCAGAATGACTTAGGGGAGGGTCAATAAAGCTTTCCAGCTCAGGTAAGCAGGGAAACACCCCCTTCCCTCCCCCGCCACCCCGAAGCACAAGCTCTGTACACCTTTACCATATCAATCGTTTTCACCAGATTAACATCAAGCAAGAACTTATTAGGGAGAACAGCTTTGAGGAGAAACACATCCTTCCCCAGAAGCAGTTTGACAAATGAGAATTGAAGTCTAAAAGCCAGTAAGAGAAACTCCTGCCCCTCCACTCCCTACTGAAGAAATGAAGGCAGGCAGAGCTGCTGGAAGGGAGGGAGCCTGGCTGGAGGCAAGGGGGGAGCTGTTACAACTCCATGCCTGACGGGGCCCTGGGTTTTGTGCTGCCAGCTGGCCACGTCTTCACAGCCCTCACTTCCCTATCACACTCCTATCTCATCCTGCTCCCCCGAGGGAGACACGGGAATGGCACCAGGAGGTTTGGGGCAAAAGCCAGCATGACAACATGGATGAAAAAGTGAGGAGGCATCTGACAGAATAGTATTTTCCTGCATACAAAACAATGCTGTCTTTATTCCATCCCACCATGCCTCTGCTTTATTAATACATGGCTCAGGACCTTCCAGGCACCCTGAACCCCAGGGAGAAGATGCTGAAACCTGTGAACAAAACCTCAGAAAGTGATGACTCATGAGTAATGCCTCCAAGTGCCTGATGAGAAAGAGGAATGGATTCCAACACTGGCTCCCCAGCTGGTGGAAAAGGAAGCTCTGCTCCCCCTCCCAGGCAGCTGAGCATGCTGCTCTTACAGCAAGCCTAGGTCTCCTGACCTTGCAATCCAAAAGCAAATGTCATGTCCTAATAAAATGTTGATTCCTTCCACCACTGGCACCAGACACATTTATTCTTCATTCTGCCTTGACTCTGACCTTTCAGTCTGCAACTCAGACTAAAAGGGAATTATTGTAAAAAATACCCCAGATCTCCCAGCAGCACCACTGTGGGACATGCTGCAATTTTAAGAATAAGGCTGAGGCAAGTTAAGTATAAGAGATGACGATTCCCGAGCCTTGCAACAATAACCAACACAATGAGCCTTAAGGACAATTTTTACACTTAATTCTAAGAACTTTTTTGTCTTCCTGAATTAGAGTATTTCTTCACCATGCAAGCTTACATTTCTAACAGCAGGCAGTAGAGTCAGCTGGAAAATCTCACTATTTTCAGCTCTCACTGGAAGTACCACCAAAACCAAGAGAGTTTCTCTCCTCCCTGCCCTCCCTGAGGAGGGCTGGAATGACAGGCACCTGTTAAGTGACACCAGCATTAAAGCATGTATCACCCTAGACTCAACTCAGCACTTAGAGTAGCTACTCACAGGATTTTAACTAGAAGGCCCATCTAAACCCTCGCTCTGCCAGGACCCCTCTTGAATAACTTGTGCATACATTACCAATTGTCACCCAATTTCCTATTTCACACAAAGAAACCAGCAAGAAAACTAATTCTGGAGGTTGATTTCAAAAAAGCTTTTAAGTCACTTCCAAATAACTGTTTCAGGAACTCTGCTCTTGAGAGGGGCTACATCATGGAGACCATTATGAAACAATAAAAACAGAAGTGGTTTTCTGCTGGGTTGGTCTTGTAGTTGTTCCACATAATATGGAAAGACAGATAGCTAAAGGCTCTTCCTGCCAAGGAAGATAAACCAGAAAGTTGTCTCCAAAATGCTTGTGGGCTTCTGACCAACTAACAGTGCAGGACCAAAAAAGGATAGTGCATTGTTTGACAGACTCAGATTGAGCTACAGATATTTCTCAGACTCTAAATCAAATCTTTATAATTAAAAAAAATAATAAGCAGCATCTTAAGAAAGTCTCAGTCTGTCATGTCAAGATCCTAAAGGAAGAGAATAATTTAATGAAAAGGAAGAATCACCATGGAACTCTGGAGATCTGGATAAATACCTTCCATGTAGCACAGTGCTGTCATAGTATTATCTCACTTTATGGATCAGGACAGTGAAAGTAAGAGAAAAAAGAGTCCACAGCACTTACACAAGCTCATAAAGTGTTCTGCATTGCTCTGGGATGGGCTGTGGAAATGCACACATCTTGGCTGAGCAGTAACTGCTAAATCACTTTATTTTCATGGTGTAAGCACAGTCCTTTTGAGGAAGAAGTACCTCAGGATCTGCACAGTGTGAGTACAGCTCAATAAGTGGATAAAGCCACCCATGAAAATGAGACTTAGCTAGTTTTGAAAATTTCAGTGTGGGTATTTTCCTGCACCATACTCCCACAGCATCTTGCACATTTTTCTGGCTGTGGGGTCAGTTCTGAAAGACTTGCACAGAAGTCACTTAAACTGTTTATTTATCCCCTCAAATGTATAGCCAAGCAGAAAGAGGCATTTAAATAAAAACCCCTCAGTTAACACCTTATGTTAAGTGTGATCTGGTTTAACAGAACCCTGTTCATTACTGGGATATGTAACAAAAGATCACTTAAAACCAAATTGGTAATAGTGGCAATAATCTTAATAGTAGTTTTCTTATTTAGATTAGGAACAATATTCACCTGATCACCATCCTGTCATTAGTATAACAAAGGCTAAACAAAGTCCATTTCAAGAGATCTATGTTACTGAACCAGCATGTATTTTCAGACTAGATTATGGATGCCAAACTACAAAAATTCAGTTTACCAAACTACATGGCAAAAGTTTTTTTCCCAGAACAAACATGCTCTGTTTCATACCACCCCTCTCTTTCCATTTAAATAAACAAAGATGAAGGGTTGCAAGCTTTTCCTAGTGGTGGGTTGAAGGCTGAGAGAAGCCTCCTCCTGCACAGGGCCAGCTGTAGCCATGCCCAACTCCAGGACTTCAGGCTCTAGATCCAAGAGCAAGAGCCTCTAGGACTTGACTTAATTCCCACTACACCTGACACCTTCAGGGGACTATACCTGACTCCCTCGGGAACAAAGGTGTTGCTCTCTCCCCTGCCTAGTTTCTTGTCAGTCTTTATGTCATCCTAGTCTCAAGATCCAGGGACTCTGGTGAACCAGGTGGTGTCTCCTCTATGTCCCTCCAACAGGAAAAGAAGTGAAAACCTTCTCCACAGCCTTCCCTCTGCTGTAGAGGTAGATGGTTCTGAAGCTTGAACTAAGGACAAAGAAAGGAAGGCTTTACTTCTCTACCTATTATTTTTTCTGCCTTATCAGTTACAGAAGACACTTCACTGAAGGGCAGAAGGAGGTTTTTATCATCATGGTGTGAGAGAGCTGCTGACCAGCTTATATTTACATATTCCTCCTTATCTTTCCAAGACGGACAAAAAAATTTAAAAATAAATCTGTCTCCTATTTATTTTCATGTCACTATATAACTAACTCACTGTTCTTAAATTCTGGCTTTATTTCTGAAAGAACTAAAGCAGTTAAAAAACTTCCTCCTATACACAACAAACACATTTATTGTGAACCAGGGAGCATCCATCAATTTCCCATTTGCATCACACCCTGCACATCTAGAGCATCCAGGCAGGCAACCTGGAAAACACCATTGCTTAAATATAAAGCAAAATGATGCTTGAAAGTAGAGTCTTTATAGAGGGAAAGGAAATGGTTGGCACCAAGCAGAGAAAGGAATAACTAGAGCAGTATCTGGGGCAGGGGGGAAACAGTCAGGGTTCTTTAGGTCAGATCTCTTCCCCATATCTAAGGAAATCTAACAAAAGCATAAGACTGTAAAAGAAATTATGAAAGTCTATCAGGCCTGCCAAGGAAAACAACTAAAAACAACATGTCTAAGTCTGCACATGAAGTCATTGGGGAAAAACAACACTGCTAACAGGCATTCCAGACAAGGGAGATTTTATGGGCTGAAACTCCTTCCTGTGCTGTGTGGGTTACAATGGCTTCTCTGCAAAAAATGCAGGGCAAAAATAAACTGTACTGGAGTGACAGAAATTACAAGCCCAGTGCTCCCTTATACAAAATCCCATTGCACACTTTGAGCTTGATATTGCAATAGCAAAGGGTGGCACTAAACCTACAAAGGATGTGCTGTTCTTGGGGTCTCATTTAAGCATGTACAATCCAAAAACGCATTTCTGGGCATGGGACACACTAAACAACTGGGACACACATTTTCTGAATGACAAGAGATGGGAGGCAATGGAAGGGAGTGCCCAGCACTGCAAAGTCCCCTCTGCTCCTCCCAGGAGCTGGTACTTACCCGAACAACCACCACTTGCACAGACACATGCTCCGGCAGCCGGATGGGAGCTCGGAAATGCATGGCCAAAGCCACCAGAAGGTGAAGGATGGAAATCAAGTTCTTGCCATGGATGGCTGCAGGGAAAAAAGGAAATGAAGCCAGTGAAAGGATACTGAGGTGTTATTTTACATAAACAGCTCTGGGGGGAAAAGGCAGTGAAAAATGCTTTTGGTCAACACAGTCTTTTTATCCTTCTTCCTCTTTTTCCCAAATCAGTAAAGCCTACAGTGCAACTTCACAGGTAGGAAAGCCTAGATTCAGCCCTTCCTTTAAACCTAACTTACGAGTCCAAACCCTCTCTGATCACAGACAGGCCCAACCACTTGCTTTTCACTTGCCTGGAGGATACTGAGGAAAAGTGCTCTTAGCAGACTTCCAAAGTGACAACACACTTTCTGAGACAGAAAACATAGTAAGAGTCCTTACAGTCAACATTCCACTTGATTGTCCAGCCATGGGGTCGGAGTAAATCATGGACAGCTTCCAAGACCGTCTGCAACTTCTGCTTCTGACCAATTTCAGATTGTGTCACCTCTGCCACATTCAATTTACGGTCAGCCAATTTTTCTGCATTTGAAAAACAAACAAAATAAATAAATAAAAAGGACAGACAAAACCAGATTAAACTGTGTGGAGATAATAAGCACAGACCACTGGAGTCCACCAGAACTTTTCTAAGAGAATCCTTTTCCTTGAGAGGAAAAATAGCTGGGAAAGTAAAACTTTCACCAAAGTGTGTCAGTTCCAATAAAAATGTGACAAAACCAGTAAAGTCTGGCTGAACATGCTCATCACTCAGGTGCCAAAATATGTAACAACTTTCAGCTAGACATCAAGCTAGCAGCAATGTTAATGATACCTCCCCATTTCTTTCACTGCAGAAAAGCATTCAGCACAACACAGCCTTCACTGCACAAGGAATCTGCACAGGTGTAAAGGACATTTTTAAAGTTAGTTTAGGAAAATAAATGGGAACTATTTTGTGTGAACATTTAGTTCAGCTTGATATGCTTTATTTCAGGTTAGCTGAAGGTATGAATTTAAGCTAAAGCATATTTTGCATCCTCAAACCCTCAAGATTCATATGACCCAGGATTAGCTTAGTGGAACTAATTTAAAAAGTTGGTACACTCTTGTAATGATGTTGACACTGTCACATCATAGTTGATTGTTGCCAAAATGAAATAATGCAGGAAAATGTGTAAAATTCCATCATTAAAATTTCAGTTCTGTTTACATAATATAGTTATTTGTGGCCGAAGTTGTAGACAACTCATTCTTCTCTTCCTCTGTTGTTGTGGCCCGCGCAAAAGAGACAGGAGCTAAAATTCTCTAAAAAAAGAAAAAGCAGGGAGCTGAGGAAGGTGGGGTAGAGTCCTCCAGCCATCAAAGCAGTGGGAACAGCTCATCTCTGTTCTCTCTCCATACCCATGAAATAAGTGGCCAAACTCACTGTGCTGATCTGTCTAGGAGGTCAGGACTGGTTGGCCATATTCCAGTTATATACCATTCCACTCTCTAAAGCAAAAAACATACTTCACCAAAACTGTTTTCACAAAATGAGGTTCTCAAGAATCTGAAGACTCTTTCAGAAATGTTTCAAAGTTGTCAAAATTCCTCTTATTCCAATAATGGATATATTTCTGCTCTCAAGTTCAAGAGTATGCTTCTTCTAGATGTTTTATCTAGCTGAAGACTTTACTTCTTTTTTTAAGTGGTAGCAATATAAAAGTACTCTAGTAACCCAATGAGAAGAGACTTGCAGGTTATCAGCTAACAAATACTTTGAACATCTTGGCTGTTTCTATCAATCTAAAGTAGGGAATTATTTTATCAAGATTATCAAAACAAGCAAATTAATTTTTCAGTCACATGTTAAGGCTCCTGACTATTCTCAGCCCAGTTAGCAAACAAATAAATTTCCTTTCACACCAACATCATGTGTACCAGGCCATTCCAGCTTCTCTGAATGGCACTGCTTGCACCTTGATAAAATCAACTAAAGAAGGAGTTCCACCTCCATCAGTCATCTCTTAATATCTTATTTCAAACTGCTCCAGCATAAGCCCAGTGACAAAGCTGTTTTTCACCCTTTTATGTGGGGCCTGGCTATCAAGACAAACACCTCTCACTCACAAGGAGTGGTTAAATACTACTTGAGGTTTAATGACCACACCTTGTTAGTTTTTCCTGAAAGGTGAAGGAAGAAACAAAGACACTACTGAAGAATAGCACAAGACTGGGGCTGAGTTGTGGTAGCTCCAGGTCAGGGGAGATGCCTTGGCTCTCCAGTCAGAGGCCCAAGACGAAGTAAACAAGTAAAAGTTGGTGCAGTTAAAGATCTCGGGCTGCAAGATGTCCAGGTCCATCTTTCCTCCTCTAAGATATGCTAAGTCTGACTGATCTACAGAAATCGTAGAACCATTTGGAGGGTTGGAAAAATCCTTTAAGATCACTGAGTTACAGGACTAATCCAGCACTGCCAAATCCACCACTAAATCAATAAATCACATCCCCAAGTGCAAGATCTGCATGATTTCTGAACACCTCCAGGGATGGTGACACCAACACCATCCTGGGTAGCCTGTGCCAAGGCTTAACTGCCCTTTCAGCGCAAAAATTTTCTCACTATCCATCCGGAACCTCCCCTGGCACAGCTTGAGGCTGTTTCCTCTTGTCCTGTCCCTCGTTCCCTGAGAGCAGAGCCCCAGCTGTCCCCTCCTGTCAGGGAGTTGTGCAGTGCCAGAAGGTTCCCCCTGAGCCTCCTTTTCTCCAGGCTGAGCCCCTTTCCCAGCTCCCTCAGCCCTTCCTGGTGCTCCAAACCCTTCCCCAGCTCCATTCCCTTCTCTGGACACGCTCCAGCCCCTCAATGTCTTACATACACACATACTTAGGTACAACTAAGCACCTCCTAAACGTCCTCAGGCTTGAGGCTGCAGCTGTGGCTCCACAGGGAGTGTGAGCAAGCAGTGACACCTGAGACAGCTACAGTGAAACCCACTGCCAGCTGCAGAGGCACAGTTATGAAGAACAACTGGATTCAAACAAATACTCCCCAGCTAAAATTACCTGTGTACAATACTGATCCATACCACATCTGGAGGCTCCCGGCTGCAGGCTAAGCCAGAAGTGCTAAAAGTACTCTTGTTTCATTCCTCAAGTTATAATTTTTGAGGGGTTTTAACTACATGCAAAGCTAATTAACTAATCTTAAAAACTTGTGGATATTCATCAAAACACCTGTCATTTAAGGGGCCTGTGCAGAAAATCCAGTAACCAGTGGAACCAGCAGCACTAGGTCCTCCTGCCCCACTCTGACACCCACACACACCCCACAGCCCAGGCCCACTCTTAAAAACACATCAGAAATGAGCTGAGGGAAGTCTGGCTAAGAAAAAGTGTGGATTTACATGGTACTGGAAGCCTCAAGCCTCTTTCTTTTATAAAAGCACCCCCATAAATCATTGCATTAACCTGAGTCTTCTCCACCATACTTCCTGCATCAACACACACATTGCAAAGATAGAAGGGGGCTACAAAACTCCAAATTCTCAACTAAGTGTCCCCTCATGTGTCATTCACACAGAAGAGCACATTTTGAGCACATGCCTCTTGCCATGCATTCTCTTTTTCTCCCCAAAAGTAATATTACCAGGAACTCAAAACAGCTCTCAGACCAAAAGCTTTCAAAAGCAAACTACACTGACAAAATTTTTGACCCCACAGCTTCGGCTTGACACCATCAACATGAACCTCTTCACTCCTTTTCTACCCTATTATTTCAGCTACAGTTAGTCCTTGAAACAGATACCTAGGAATCATCTGATTTCTTCCCCTCTCAGCAGACAGGCTGAGGAGAACAGATGGAGAAGCTGAGGCAGTTTTCAGTGAAATCAACCATCTCCCTGAGATGCTGAGCTACTGCACAGTCTTTAGCTTTGGAAGAGGTTAATTTTAGGCTCTCCCAGTCAAGGGCCACCTTTCTCTTGTGTGGACTTACCCAGCAGCTTTTGCAGCACCTGCCCATCATAAAGGTCTTCTTCAAGCTGTTTGACAATGATTCTCTCCTCCACCAGCACATCATTAATCCAGTCAATGAGAACCTGCAAGCACAGAAAAAGGAGGCAAGTGTCTAAACCTAACTGAAATACATTCTTTTCATTCAGGACAGTAATCAGGACTATAAAACAGGTGAAGTATAAGCACGTCTATGTATTTCCAAGTTGCAGAGATGAGACCTGAATTTAAAAAAAAAAAAATAGAATAAAAGCATCTCATTGTCCCCTAGTGCTTTTATCTCAGGTCCTAACAACAGGAAAAAGCATTTTTATCTTCAGCTATTGCAGAATACAAAAGTCCAGAATTAAAATCTTGGTCGAATGATAATTTTACAATTTCAACAGTTCCCATATGCTGACAACCATAACTACAAAAATCATTCAGTCACCTGTAAAACAGGAATGAGCATAAAGAATCTTGAAGAAAGAAAAAGAACTGAGCTAAATTTTCCAGGTGCCAAAGACAATTATTTCAGAACAGTTACAGAAAAACAAGCCTTGACTGTTTGAAGCTGGTAGCAGCATTCTCCTCCAAACTATTACTTGGAAAATTAAATAATTTTTGCAAAAATAAGAGTTATGTGGGAAGAGACACAATGCTAATTCCTTCTACTTCCTTAGTTTTATAAGAGGAGAAGAGTATCACTAATCACAGACATGACAAATCCATTAACCAGAGCCACCTAAAAACAATAAGCTTCATTTAAAGATTCTGTAATCTTTAATTTGCATCATGTAAAGCTGTGGATTCTTTAAATTCACTTTCTGCGAAATTCATATTTCTGCCTCTTCTTGGCAGTTGCAATGGCTAATAAAGTTCTGGGGTTTTAATACACAAGAAATCATGAAACAAAAGCAAATAAAATACATGCAGGCGTGCAGAGGAAAACACCCACTTTGGGAATCCTAAGGAACACGAGCATTTGAATATGTTGGTCATGAGGACATTTAAGTTATTCCACCTGGCTACGGATGTTCATTCAACCTAGAAACCTCAAATAAATTTGGCTAGGCTTACTGACCATGAAAAAGTTCACAATCCAAACATGAAATACTAATGCTTCATGTACATCAAATCCACATCTTTAGTACTTCCAAAGCATACTAAAATACGCAGGGCTGAAAGTCAGCTCTAAAAATAGAGAAAGTATGTAAGTGGCAAGTTTTAGCTGAGTGATTTGGCGAGTGCCCAACCCATGGAAAACAAGGATCAGCATCAATGCTCACCTGTATAAATCACCTTTGCCCTCTAAGCTGTTCAGAGGGATTAAAATCTCAATAATAAAAATGACTCTTCAAAAGACCTGCCTTTGAAAAGAAAGGTTTTATGGTAAGTAAGTCACTATTCAATGTCAGCCACTTGTGTCAGAAGTGGTCTTCTCTCACACAGGTACAAGAGGGGAAGTGACTGAGGACATATGGATACACAAGGATGAGCTCTGAAGCAGCAGCATCACCACCATCCCATTGCTCCCCTGTGACAAGTCAGCAAAGGATTACCACAGCTGGAAGCCAATGAGAAGCACAATACTATCTTTCACCTCAAAAACTTCACCAGTTATACAGAAAAATCAGTCCTAGATAACAAGACATCATCCAGAGAGAGATTTTCAAAGGTGACTGCCTCATTCCATAATTATACAAACTTGAAACACATAGACATCCATTAAAAAAATCAACTTAAGAGATAAAAAATCAAAAGTTTTAGGTCTTCTGTGAGATTTACAGAACAGACTTTCAAAAATTATCTGAATCTCAGCAGAAGATATTTAAAAACCAGATTCCATTACAGTCACTATAAGAAGAGGTTGGATTTCAAGAAGTCCTCAAAAGTTTTGTTAAAGGAAGACTCAGGATGCTAAACTACTTGAAACCACTAGTAAACATTTTATTTTGTTTGTTCTGTGCTGAATGGTATTGAAGTCAGAATTTAGAAAATGCCAAGGAATTAGAAATAAAAGGGAAAAATGTAAGATCCAACATCCCATTTCCAAGAGTGGAGATACACAAGAATCAAAGTACAGGGTCTTAAAAAAGGAAAATACTTACACTATGTGCTAATTAAATGTTTCACAAAAATTTAGCACTGAAAAATTTTAGGTAAAAAACTACAAAAAAGACAAAAATTAAACAGGTCTTGCCATAATTATTTTATTATTTTAATAGTTTAGTACCTAAACGAAGGAAAAATATCCCAAAGAACATTCTAACTTCTCTACTATTCAGACTACAATTCCAGCTCCACTAGAAAAAATGAATTTGCAAAGGAAAAAAAATCCAGGTTGTTTTTTTCAACAGCTGTTGAAGACTGGAAAGAACTGTAGTTAAAAAAAATCCCAAGCCTTTCTTGATTATGTCTTAATTAGAAACATGGAAAAAAATTTCAGCACAGATTTTCTTTTTTTTTTTTTAAACTTTTGCAGAGGAAACACCACGTTGCCTATTGAAACAACGAACGTGTTTCAAAATATTTTCTGACTCTGCTCATGGAAAGTAAGCTCTCTCCAGTTCTTTGTGACTTCATAAAAATGTAGAAGCAGGAAATATTCAATAACCTGAACGTCTCAAAATTTTAGCAGCCTGACACAGGCACGTTGGTGCTTAGTGGGAAACAGACAAGAGCTTTTTTGTTTTTTTCTTTTTTTGTAAGAAAAGATGCTTAATCTCAACATGTTTGATCTCCCACTCCTCTACCCATTTCTTCCTTCCTGTGCCTGCACTTCATACAGCTACAGCTCAGTATTAAATTTTGGGCTCATAAAAAGCTGCTTTTCTATAGCCTTCCATAATGTTTGGAACTAGTAGTGGGGTTTTAAAAATTCAATATGATATTCTGATATCCTCACAACCATGGCTGACATTTCATGCATATCTGCACTCATCTAAGGCACTTTTGAACTGGGCCAAATACTCAGACACATGCACTTCTAGCTGTAAAAATTCAGAGTTCAAGGGCATAAGGACCCCTCAGTCGTCGCTGTACAGCAGTGGAAAAAATGCCAAACAACACAAAGTACATGAACACATCTGGCACAATGGGAAAACAGGAAGCCCAACCACCAAAAACAGCACAAAAAGAAACCCCTGGCTTCAATGACCCACTTCCCCTCAGCTTCTGGGGGAATTAGGAAGCAGAGATCAAAGGTATAAAACTGGCTTCAGAGCTGAGCATGAAAATTAATAGCAAAAATTCATATTCAGGCCTTGTGGCTAAGCACAAAGCACTGGCATCCTGTAACCAAGGGGAAGGCTTCTTGTTGCCAAAAGCAGATACAGAGCATTTAGGGAGCTCAGTTTCATCTGTTCACATGTGACAAACCACATGTCAAAGGACAGTGGCTGCTTTTTGGTTTTCTCTTCACCTCAATAAATCTAAAAAAAGCCATAAAACCAGACATGGGAAAAGTCGGTATCTTCCAGGACAGTGAATGTTTTACTACAAATGAGAATGTTTACTCTTTTCAGGCAGTGTCTAGATCTGTATAAAATTTAGATGAGTCTTTTAAAGGCCAGAAGTTATTGCAGTTATAAGCCAATCTGACAGAAGGCTTTGAAGGGAAGAAAACCACCTTACAACTGTGGCTTGCTGCCTGTGGTCACGGCACTCTCAGACAGGACACAATTCTTGCAAGCTGATGCCCTAAAATTTTGCATTAAATTAGCAGAAGCTCTTTTTCATATTTTTCCTACTGAAATACAGAAAATGAGCAAATATTGGACAATAAGTAAAAGAAGCTCACATATTTCAGACACTAGAAATAGAGTGTTTTGTGAATGCAATATTTATACACACATATAAATAAAGTCAGTAACTCATCTCTCTTTCCCTGATCTGAATTTTCAGCGTTAGGTCTCTTCAGCCATGTACCAAATTTTCAGTGCACAAAGGGCAAATGAAGTGAGTTTTAAAAAGCTGCTGACCAGAGAGAACTTTGCTGAACACTTCATACTGACAAATTGTGACTATTTTTAAAAAACTGTCCATGGTGATAACAAACAACACTTCCAGGTATATGTACAAAAAGACTTAAACAGGTATTTTCACATCCCCAACTAAAAGCATCCTTCAACAGAGACTCCCTGCATATTTTCTTTACTAAGAGACAGGAACGAGGCTTTTTGTTGTGTTTTTAATCTGCTGGTCTCTGTATTACCACAATGCTGTACAGTCTGTTCCTCTAGAGTTACAAAGGCTCTTTCAAAATCACTTCCAAACGCCCAATCCATAATGCATATAATTCCTATGGCATGAGGTTAAGCAGAAATTAAACCAACATTTGGTGGAGACAAAGAGGTACTAAAGCAGTGTCAGCAGCAGATATCTCTGCTGCTTCTTTGCACTGACATCCATTTACGTCACTGCATGTGACTGGCAAGACAGAAACACTCAGCATCAGTGATGGCAAACCACTGGCACGTCTAACTCTGGTGCTGAAAGAGATCTGGGCTGGCCCCAGTGAAACTGAGTCCCACTGCCAGCTTTGGAAAGGCACAAGGGTCTGCTGCTGCTATTGGCACATTCCTCTCTGAGCAGAAAGAGAGAGAAGGAACCACTTGGAACTATAAAAACCTCCATCCGTTCAAGTTCTCACTCCTCACTAGTCCATGGAGAGCTTTCCTTTCAGGCTCTGTGGGGCAGACACTTTTCTGCTGGCTAGGTTTCTAGAGCACAGCAATTCTCATTCAGCACTGGGGCTTTGGAAAATGCTATTAACCACCAAAGAACAGAAAAATGAGGAATCATTTTTTCATTATCCAAACTCTGTAGTATAAAATAAGTTTTGCCAGCATAATTCAAACCTCTCCCTGGCTTACAGAATCACACCAACACGGTGTGAATTCACATCCACGTCACTGAATCCCTGTAAAAAATCTAACGCTGCTTAGAGGTACGAAAGTTATTAGCCATTACCTAAATTACACAGGCACTCTACAGAACAGATCTCTCCTTTGAGGATGATCACAAGTAAACAACCTCCAGTTCCATGCAGGTCCCTGCACCAGGCGATCTGGTTCCACTGGGATCTCTCTCCTTGTGCAAGTGTGAACTGGCCTAGTGACCCTGAACCTGATTTTGCAATGCACTCGGACATTATCCTCAAGCACTGTTCAGGCCCTGTTTTTCATTCCTCCTGGAAATTTTTGTGTTTTTAATTTGAAAAAATAAAATATAATATAATTGCTGGATTACAGCATCTGGGAAGACTCAGAAACTTGTGTTAAACTCAGCAGGAAAATTCACAATTTAAAAGCAATTGCGATCTCTGTATCAAGTCTCCTGAATCACAGAGTGCATCTGGTTCCTCCACTGCAGTGACTCTTGTTCAGATGACAGTATCACTGCTCCAATAGCAGAGAAACCACATTACATCCTGAGAGGGTGTTGCAAGACCCACTGCACCTTTGAGAGAATTAATGGATTTAGGTACTAACAAAGAAAGAAGGTGCAGTCACTTAATTTAAAACCATGGTGAACTAGAAAAGCAGAAATTTAAGCACTGCTCCTTGCTAAAGTCAGTCTGATATGGTTTTGTGATGCTTAACACATTGTTGCAGTGGTAATAACAGAACAGTGGGCTTGTTTTAAAGATGTACCAGGTGAGCAGTTTGCTGAGGCATTTGCTCAAGCAGTTTAATTTGGGGAAGCAGCCAGGGTACATCAAGTTTCCAGCAGGGAATATGCCCAAGCTCAGCCTCCTCTCAGGAAATGGTATACACTATCCAAAGTTTTCACAGCCACACAGACATAGCTGTATTGTCATTTCCAACAAAAATTATTTTTACAATTATTTTAAAGAAATAAAGGGAAAGTGTAGTGAGAAGTGTAACACCAGCACAAATACCTTTTTGAAAGGGATCACACTTGTTCAGGCTCGCCATCCCTTCTCTTCATGCTCAAGCTTGTACTAGGTTAACCCCAACAACTTTCTGCATGGAAAAGGTTCTCCTAAACACGAGCCCTTCAAGAGCAAGTCCTCTGTAGTGCCAGGCAGGGACTATGGGCACTGCTGAGTTGGGAAGTCTCATTTATCATCAGCACATCTGGGCACACCTTATCAACACCTTGGGCAGGTGTGTCCAGTGACAAGACAGACTCAGAACTACCTGTCCCTGACACAGGTAAACAGGGGGCAGAACATAGGATAAGAACAATCTCAGTTCCAACTTCCCCATGACACAAGAGGTCCCCTCCTTGTCCCCTGACATTTCAGTCCTACTGATGCTGTGCAAAGCTCCTTCCCAGCTTTCCCAAACAGAAGGTACCTATATTTAATGTGTAAGGACTGCAGCCAGACTCAAGCCAAGCACTGATCCTTGCTGTAATAATCACAAGGACGGAAATGGACAATGGAGCTTTGCTCCATAACTCCACGAGCACCCTGACATTCAGGCAGCCTTTCCTTGCCCTGCTGCTTTTAGCCTTACCTTGCTGTTGACCTTCATCTCAGTTTCCACAGCTATACTCCAGTAACAAGTTGCCATTCCTCAACTGTGTTCTTTGGTGATCACCTTGCAAATTACTCCAGTTCACTAGTTAAAGTTTTGAAGAACAACAAAACATTGATTTCCTACCTTGATCAGTTCCTTGAACTTGGGGTCTTCTTTTGAGTTAGGATCGATCATCGTGCGTTCCTCATTCTCCTCTGTTCAAGTAAGAGAGAAAACCTTAGTGAGATCCACTTCAGATGTGCACTGCTGAAACTGCCACAACTCCACACCATGAAGGGGCTTGTCAGCTGATTGAGAAATGGTAGTGCCTACTCATCCTCTTAGCCAGGGGATATCAGATGATCCAAGTGTCAGGCAATTTTAGAGACACACAGAAAGATAGCAGAGCCCCACTTCCCTAAACCAGGACTGTCTCCCCTGACCTTCCCCTGCCCCATGCAGAATGCTTCAGGAAAATCCCTGTCCTCATGTGGGGCACATTCATAGTAACACACCAAAAACCATAGTGAGCTACTTTTTTCCTTCTCCTCAGTTTGAATTTAATTTCTCATTGAAAACACCTGTCCCAGATTGAAGGACCTGGAAGAATATAGTGAGCTTAATGCACTACACCCAGTGCAGCTGCTGAGATTTGGGCTGAGAGTTTGTGCCTCCACCCTCTGGTTCCCCAAAATTTGGTCACGCATGTTCTCCTGAGTGCAGGAACTACTCAACCTTTGATTAAGCTTATGAAATAAAATTACCCCACTTTGTATCAGCTGTGCTAGTGCAAGGGGGAAGAACATAAAATAGTTTTCACAGGTGTCAAGTCCTCTATTTCTCCTGCTGATGAGTTGTGTGAGAAATGCTCTCTAATGACCAGAAGGCAGGCCATATGCAATCCTATTTTCCTACTGATTTGTCAATTCTTTCTATCAGGACAACAAAGGAAGTGTTTTGGTATCACCTTTGGTCAGGCCATTGTCACACTGCTCAGTGAAACCTTTAAAAACATGCAGTGACCAGCCTACAGTGACTTCCCATTGCAGTGCCAGACCTCACAGCTGTCACATGGGAAACATGACACACCCTGGACACAAGACTGACTACACAGTATTTAGCAGCCAGCACCTAACTGGTCACCTTAGACCTCACCCACACATTTGGGGTCAGTGTTTTCCAGGGCTATTAATTTTTATTAAAAAAATAAGATTGTGCTACCTAAACACACTTGAAAAATTTCCACAAACCAGTGAAAGAAACATTAATTCTTTTGCTGCCTTTTTCCCTCCCCATTCCTTTACTTCCTCATTACTGCCTAGGGTGAGTCAGGCAGTCCATCATAGGAAGTGACACCCACTACACATCCAAAACACTAACTCTGAACAAGACCCATAACAGAGCATGATTTACCCCAGAACTTGGTCAAGCATTCACTGGTGATCATGTCTTTGTAGGACAGGCCTTCAGCAGAAGTCCTGCATCTTCTAATGACATACCCAGCTTTAGTGGTATCCAGAAGAAATCACTGGAGACTCTCCTGGTCCAGACATATCAACATAAGAGCAACCAACACTTTGTCCACATCTTAGGAAAAAAGTACTTTGCATTTCCTACTACTCACCTAATCAGAAAATCCAAATGACTAACAGTTTCTGGTTTTAATTTACTATTTTATTATTTGTTCTGATGTTTGATTTACTGTTTTATAATTATCTTGCTTCAACTAATTCCCTAGATTAAGAGACATATGGACAGGAAAAACAAAAGTGGTTTATTTCAACAAGTTTTAACATTTTTTGCTATTAAATTATGCTATTTCTCTTGCAGGGACTCAGAGTGAGGGAATGGGGATGGACATGGTAGAGTCCATAAACTACCTCACTCAGCACTGCTCTTCAAACTCTATTTAGCCTTATTAATTTCTAGTCTATGAGTAACATGTAACCTTTTTCAATTGTCACTTCCAATCCTCTCAGTTCCAACTGGGCAGTCTACATTCAGCAGCGAAGCAATGATGTGGGGGTCAGAGTGGTCCCCTTCACAAACCACCTCTGCAGGACAAAACTTTACCTAATAGTGTGTCTTCTGGATGGATGTCCACAGTGCTTGGGTTCATTGGTGCATTGATGGCATTTTTACCTTCTTCTTGGAGGTCACTCACTGAATATAAGAAAAAAAAAAAAACAAACAGAAAGAGTGTAATAAATGCAAAGCTGGTGTATATTTAGGGGTTGGGGATGGTGTTCATAATAACAGGCAACATCTGGTAGATCCATTTCAGAACAGGACCACAGTTTATGGCATGAAGAACTGCAGCCACAGTGGAAAATAAAATCAAAGTAACATCCTTTTATAGCTTCCCATTAAACAGAGCTACCACAGAAGTGGCTGGAAACTTTTAGCAGAAAACCCAATTCTGTGGTAAGAACAAGCTCAGAGTGCTTGTTTCTCCAGAAGGAAGGGGTGTGAGCTTTGCCTGCAGGATGGCCCCAACCTAGAGCAGTCATCAAACTGTAAAAACAAACCCTTTTTCTGACAGCATGACCACCACTCACTACCACCCTTTCCAGCTGCAGAACATGCAGCTTGCTATTGTCCTTATTAAATCCTCAGAGAATCCCAGGGAGACCTACCAAATAAAGATGAAAATGTATTTAATTCAAATGCTGCCACTTCATAAAATAGAGTGCCATGATCTGGTGAACACAAATCTGAATTTTTTTACCTCAAGCAGTCCTAAACTTACAACTCTAATTGGAAAACTCAGTAAAGCACACTTCATAAATAAAATGGAAGCTAAAATACTTCCCTGCATCCTACCATTAGAAAGGAAGTAAACTTGAGGACAAATACTGAACAGTTCTGCAGTATTTTCATGGAGCTTATCAGTAAGAAAAACATCAGCACTGCTGTAACACACTCTCCAAGGCTCATCTCCCCTTAAACTCAGGTGACATTGAATACAAGGCATGAAACCACAAGAGCCCCATATTTTCAGTGATCGTTCTGTGTAAGCATGAACTAAAATGACTTGTGGCAGCATTTGTGGTAGTCCAGTCTCCTTTGGGAGGGGTCCCACACTCTTTTCAGAGGAAAGCAAGAACTTCTAAATAAATAGGGTTTGCTAGGCAAACTTTTCTCAGGAAAGAAAAGGAGGAACAGTTAAATTATGGTCACAGTATTCCTGCAAGCTCTCCCTTTCAAGAGCAGTTATTATTCCCCTTTTCCACTAGAAAAACGTACCACCTACCAAACATACCAGGCTTGACATTAGGATGCAGTCTGTGAAGGTTACAAAATTCTGCATCAGGACTTGCTGTTTTCCTGTCTCATAGAAGTGGAAAAGCCAGAGATCTTACTGCCACAGTGGAGGACAGGGAAGAAGCAATCCTCATTGCTTCCCTCACAAAGAATTGAAACGAAAAAATGAAAAGGCGCTTAAAACAAGTTCTCACATTTCTTAATTGCGGTCCCAAGAGGTTAATTAATTCTGGTTCACAGTATGATGCTGATCATGACTAAAATCCTCGTTATGGAGTGCAAGCAACAAACCTCAGTCTCATATTTTGACACCTGATGGTTCCTGCCTGCAAACAAAACACAACATCCTCAGGCTGAGATTTAACCTTCTGAATAAAGATGCTGATAAAGAAATTCTTAAGTTCCCCTTTTCAGCATTCCTTCTCGTTTTCTTGAAAAAGTCCACACAAAAATGTCAGGGAGCAAGAAGGCATCATACAACAGATCAAACCAGAACTAACAATGTGCCTTATCCAGCCTTGTTTGCATTGCTCCCAACTAGAGCTTTCTCACCCCAACAGCTCCTACATTGTGATGCTGCCAGGAGGCACAAGACAATTCATCTGGAAACTGAAGCTTGATTTTTAAAACCCTGCTAGGACTATAAATGCCCAAACTTCAAGTAAGTCAGACTTATATAGGAACTACCAGCCTTATTTCTATGTGTAGCACTCTTCATTATCACAGCAGTGCTGACATTCTGGGAATGTCAAGTGTTCAGGGCATCACTGTTCCCAGTGCTCTGCAAATGTAGAGGAGAGCTGCTAAGTTCCTTTGGACGTGAATGCATGGCCATACAATGCATACAGTGTATGTATATGAAAAAAATGATGTAAACACTTCAAGCCAGAATACTTCAAAATGCAGCTAAACTAGATTTATTCCCAAAAGTCCAAATAAGGTGATGCACTTACTCTTTTATTTTAATACAAAATTATCTCTACCCTTCCTAACAAAAATACCTTGTTTCTAAGCAATTTACTAGAATGGAAGAAAACATTAATGCAAATTTGTGTATTAAGCCCCCATCCCTCATGACATGAAGAGACACATAAAACCTTCATGCTCATCTTCAGACCATGTGTAGATGTGCCAGATCCCATGGGACCAAAACATCCTCTCCTACCTCTACCAGCAAAGCAAGGCTCTGCCAGCAAAAAGCTTCCCAAAACTGCTTCCCAGGAAGAGACCAGCACACCAGGTCCTTATGAAGAGATTCCTTTCACAAAGGAACTGTTTCCTACCTCCTTTTTTGCGCCTCCTACATAGCAGTCCGGCCATCCTGGCCCCAGCAGCAAGGACAGGTCACAGACAAAGCCCATGGGGTGTCTGAATACTGACGGAGTGGCAGCAACTGGATAAGGCACTGCCACCTCCAGACTGCCAAACCCCCCTAATTTGGGCCTGGTGACACAGTAGCAGGCACTAAGGTCAACTCCCAGCTGCCAGGGATGGGGGCCAGGAGGGAGGACACAGCACTTGGCCATGGTCCCAGCCAGGAATTCCTCCCCGTCCCAAGAGAGCCTAGTGCCTGACTTGGCCCACCCTGGCTGCCTAAGGGCAGGCACCTTAGGGACGGGGTTTTCTGTGCTTCCCAAGAAAGTTACCTGCACCTCGTGGTGAAGGCACAGCTGGGTTTCCACAGCTTGCCCCAAGGGACAAACGGGTTCACAGAGGCAGCATGCAGACAGGCACCTGCACTCAGGAATGTTAACTTTCCAGGGCATTGCCCACACCTGCAGCACTCCTTTCACACTGCACTGGAACAATGATGAGGACTTTTTCCCTGCTCACTGCTCCCACTATTCACTTCTACTGCTGAGCAAAGAAAAAGAAGCAGGAACAGGAAACAGAGCCACAATGCTGGAAAGAAAAGGGAGCCCACAAAGGAGCAAGTGGAAGCAGTTAATCAGGATGGAGCAACCGGTACATTTCTGAGAATCCAACAGGTATTTTAATGCAAATTTACAACAAAGAATGTCTTTCAGCCTGTGCCTTTGTAAACTCAAAGGTACTGTAGAAGATTATGGATATTAACAGATTAGCAAGAGCCAGCTTCCTCATACTGGCAGCAGCAGCTTTGCTGTGAGGTTTACCAGAACTGTCCATGCAAGAGGCATTGACTGGCAGAGCAGAGCTGTGCTTGCACAAGTTACAGTCATGATAGGTCTCACATGAGGTATTACTGCTCCTTGCCTGCCCAGTCACAGGACTCCTTTTCCCCTTCCCTTCCCTTGCCAACATAGAACATAGCTTCCCCTGTGGTAATGGCACTGGTCTTGCTCCCTACCCAATGCTGGTTGTAAAACACCTTTCACTAAAGCCTCAGATTCCATTTCAGAGACCAGTCACAGCAAACCTGCAGCAGGGGAAAGTAGGAAGGGGTAGGACATTGAAAACAGGCTGAAGGAGCATGGCTTAGTCCAGGCTGGCTTTCAGCAAAAACCCTATGTTTTCCCCTAAACTAGAAATTCAAATTCACATGTAAAAGATCACTTCTCTACCGGTCTTCAGGAAAGCAGCAAGGGTTCTTGGCAGCTCTGCAATATTTTGACAATATCCTGGCAGTGCCAGCAGTCAACATGATTAAGTCATACTGGAAGCTGTGCTGGCCTTTGAAACAAATTAATAGAATGAGCAGATCACACACATGGAATACAGCACTACATCTGTAAGCCAGGCAGGCTGTTTCAGACATGGGATTGCACACAGCACAAGCAATTAGCTACAGAAACTTGAGAGCGCCACCAGAGCTGTCAAGGATTTCTCAAAAGCCGGGATACGGCCTTTAAGATCAGCAGGAGCACTATAAAAAGATGTCCCCAGCTTTCTCCTTTTTAAAAGAAAGAGTCAACTGATATCAACAGCTTTCTACCTTCACTCTTAATTTGAGTGTAATTTAAAAAGGTATCAGCAACAGAACAGGTCACTTCAGTCACTGCCATTCACAGCCTTGTTATTAAAAACTGACCGTAAGCCTCTGCATCTTACAAACACAGATGGGAAATGCTACTTAATTTTAGCTCTGGTTATTTCTGACTGCAAGGCTGAATCCCACCCTGCAGCAGCTGTTGTGACACTGATCCCAGGGTTTCTGTGCTTTCCTTTGCATTCATCCCATTCAGCCCAGCTGGCTCAGTAATGCTGCCTGACCACAACTTTTACATGATGCGCTTCCGTCTCATGAGTCAATGCTAGCTTTGGAAGCTATCAGGCTGCTTTGATGTCCTTGGCTCCACTGCAGATGATCCTTTCAGGTAACTTTGTCCTCCTCTCTGGTGGGAACAGCACACAGACAGCAAATGTGCAATGCCCAGGTAACTCCAACTGCAAGGGAAGCTCCCTTCCTGCCCCCAAATTCTTACTGCTTCCCAAGTTTCCTTCTCACCAGAGACAAAACTGTGACCAGATGCACTTTTTTAGCGACTGACCTGCCTGCACTCATATCCTTATAGTCTAGATCACCACGTGCAGAATAGAAAGCCCATATTCAAGAGCATTCTTAGCCCTTTCAGAGCAGTCACACAACATTCATCCACTCACATCTCAGAGGAGAACATGGATACAGGTTATGCCCTGGTTAAGCAGCAAACCCTTGCATAAAAGATCAGGTATCAGCCGGAGCTCCTGCTTTCCATGGGGGAGGTCAGACCCGAAGGCAATAAGTCCCTGAAGACTCTGCAGTGTCTTAACTTGCTCCTCTGCCTATCACAGGCTAACACACTGCCTACAACTAAATTTCCATCTGACAAAATGTTGTCTTCAAAACCACAAGCTTTCTAGCCCATTTAAGAAAAGGCAGTTTTGCTAAATCTCACATTTTCTACAAAAAACTGATAAACTGCAGAACCAGGCCCAAACATGCTGCTACACTGCCCTCTTTTCTAGAGACAGCTCAGATTACTGATCACTGCACTTTTACAAAAGGCCCCAAGATCTTTTCCCAGAGACTGTGGGAGAAAGACAAACCATTCATTTAACTATGAAAGAGAATTAATAATCCCAGGCTGATCAAAGGCAAAGACTTGACCAAATCCATATAAAGGCACTGTATCGAGGGACTGCATTCAAAGCAGAACTGTGGTAATAAAGCTAATTATTTATATGCCTCAGGAGGCAAGGCACTTGCAATGGCCAGACTCTGGTACATAAAGAAATGAAAAGGTGTAAAAATAAAAGGCAAAAGCAAAGCCTAAGGCAACTTTTAGGAAAGGGCTGTAATAACACTTTTGGTTTAGTTACAAAGATCAGGCCACACCTGCTTAAATGGATGTGTTAAAATTTGCACAGGTAAGTGGTGTACTCTGTGACTGTCAGAACAAAGATTTCCCCTTTATTTTTGCCAAAGGTAAAATATGTATCTAGCATAGTAACAGCATATTCAACACTTGAGCCAGTTGGAAATGTTTGTAAGAAGTTTGGGCTTTGTTGGTTTTTTTTTTTGCGAGAGTAAAATACTTCTTTCATATTTTCACAAATAAGAATGTTCTCATCTTTCTAGGGAGCTGCTTGGGGGGGTGTCTGTGAAAAGAGGATTTCCATTTTTTGCTGGTGTTATGTCGCTGTCTTCATCAGGCAGAGGGATCCATTATGGCAAAGAGGCACTCAGACTTCATCTTGAGCCCGACCTGCCAACTCACCCCTTCCTTTTGCAGGAATTACTGTTCCAGAAGCCACATTATGTCACAGAGTGGGGAAACTGTGTGTCAGAAAACTAGCCAGATAAGAAATGGAAAAAAAATATAAAGCTAATTTTGACTGTGTAGACACACAAACATTAATGCTGGGCAAAATTAATTAAAAGAGCCAACCAAAAAATCTCAAATAAAATAAAACAAAACACCACAAACCCCCCCTCAAAAACAAAAAAAAAACCCTCCCAGAAATAACAACAACAAAAAACAAACAAAAATTCACCACCAGAAAAAAACACAAAACTAAAACAAACAAACAAAAAAACCCCACAACCAACTCCACCCCCAGACAGCAGAAATACTATTGTGGACAAGAATGATGTTTTAAAGTATTTGTAAAGTTACACTTAAAAAGATAATAGGTGGATACCCTCAAGGATAAGATAGCTTCTACACTCCAGGACATTCATTTGCTTTGTCCTGAACATGCTTCAATCCCAAAGTTTTTTGACTGGGAAAAGCCAGACAAGAACTGAAGCTTAAGAGAACCCTAAAAGCAGCCAGGGAAAGCTATACTCCTCCCCCTGCACACAAGTTCTACTTGAAAATGGGGAAAATGTACTCTTTCAGCCGCCCCCAGGAATAATTCCCTCTCAACACAAGAAAGGGTCATTTCTCCCCATGAAGAAATGGTGGAGGGTTATGTTCTCCTAAGGACACTGCATGAGCACCAGAACAATTTTCAACAGAAAGGGGAATGTGGAATCAAATGTGATGTATGAGAGCACAGGGAAAGACAAGTTCTGGTAAGAAAAGGAAAGGACTGAAGGAGATTTTGGGCTAGTGTCCAGTCCCAATAGAAAACTGTCAAGGCACTTTTAATTTACTGCTATCCATTCTCCATGAAATGCTGTGTTCTCCTAGGAAGTCCTTAGTGCTCCCTCAGGCTTTGGTGTACTCTTACAACCATGCAGCTAAAGGAACAACACCTTCGTGTCTAGGAACTCAGCTCAAGATCACAAATGAAGCATATTTCCATAAGATGCCAAGCACCAACAAGGCTATTTTAGCCAAAAGCAAATCCAGAAACCAAAACCGACTCACTGCTTAAGGTACCCATTTAATGGGTCCAGTGAAAGCAAACCACCAAGGGAGAAACAACAGAAGCTGTCAGAAGCAAAGCTAACAGTGTTACTCTGGAAGAGAGACACCCAACCCATTCAATCCACTCCTGTCTTCTGCACCATGAAGAAATATGGGAGAAAACAGCACTTCAGTTACAGCTTCCTACAAGCTCTACCTCTGGATCCCACATACACATCTAACCCTGCAAACTTTATCAAACAGAACACTCGGCTTCAAAAAAGTCACTACTGCAGCTCAGGCTAACACATTTTACAAGTGACCAGCTTTCCATTCCTCCACCAACTTCCTTTCACCTCCTCCACATGGTTTGACACTTCATTTGTAGGTAAGTACATGAACGAACCCCACCTAGTTAGCTGCCAGGCCAGTTTCACCTCTCCCCATATGCTTTGCAGAGTGGGATGAAAAAGGTCACCACCACCACCAAAAGTAATCTACTGTGCAAATATGAGAATATTTTATGCTGTTTCTTCTTCTGGACATGTCAAGAGAAGTACAGAGCATCAGACTCACTTCTGAAGGTGCTGATGGCAGGTGAGCAGCAGCAAGGCTCTGTCTTCCACCTCTGACAGGACAGAGCTCAACAGCCAAATTTCAGGGGAATGGAAAGGAGGCTACACATATGACTTGCACTTCCAAAAAAGCGACTATTTTGCTCATGCAACATGACTCTACAGGAAGAGCAGGCCAAGATAAATGGTTCTGCAGACCACAAAAACTGCACATGCCTCATTGCTGCAGTTTCCCAAATGTCACCCAGAGAGACAAAAAAAACCCTGAAAAACACTTACATGCAGCAATTCTACTTGCAACACACACATTGAGAGTTTGCTAGTAAATACCAGAGGACCAATGGAGGGACAGGCCATGCTCCAAACTAGAAGCTTTACCCTAAACACTCAACACACAGTTTTCAGTGTACCATATCCCGAGGTTGCTCATGCCCAGCTTCACTTTTCCTGAGTTCTGCCTGCACTCAGGGCAGTAAAGCAGTGTATTAAAACTGAGATGAAAGATCTGTGTAAGGAAATACTACAAAATACAAGGGAGTTTCCTCAGTGGCTTCCAAACACATCATATGGGACAAATTATTTAACTTGTTTCTTTGAGCACCAGAGAAGCCTGTCAAGACAAGCACTACAGAAAAAGTAACACAGACCTCACAGTAAAAGCCTGGAACTCAGAGCCTACACCCAGATAAAAGCCAGTCCATGAAGGGAAGGTACAGTAGAGATAGTGGCTGCCATAAAAGCATTTAGATGTTTAACTCTGCTAGGTTTAAGTAAGAAATACCCCCAGCATTTCCCAATGGAGTTGTTGAAAACTACGTAGAACAGTGGAGCCAATCAATGGACTTTCCAGTCCAGTCTCCCAAGCACAGCCCTCAAGGGGTATATATATATATATATATGTGTGTGTGTGTGTATATGTATATAAAAATGCAATCACGAAACAAGCGCCAGCCAAAGAATCAAATCAAAACAAGTCCAAAGCACAAGAAAACATCACATTTCACAAAGTATCAAAAAGACCTGCCCCTGTTTTTGTTCATTTACTTAGTCAGCACACCACTTAGTCAGCACACCAAAGGATTTGCACAGGATTTGCAATTCTAGCTTTCTGTGGTCCTCTTCAAAGCCTTTGCACTGGAAATGTCAGGTCCTGTAAGCAAGAAAAGGTGGTGTCTCTGTGGTGCTAGACATCTTAAAGACTTTCAAGCTCAGTTACAGATCAGTCCCAAACCAGGGAACAGAACACATCCCAAGATGTAAGACAAAGAGCTCATGCAATACAGGGGCAGCCAGAAGGATGTTTTCCTTCCTCTTCTTGCATGTGTTCTTAGTCTGTCCATGATTGCAATGGATATGGAATCTTTCACATTCCCCAGAGAGAATCATCTGGCCAGCTATGTTGCAACATGCTGAATCAACCCCCTGAAACAATAGTGCCCACCTCCTGTGCTTTCAGCCCAAGAGTGAAATTCCCCAGCTCAGACAGTTTCAAATTGTGTCTGCAGCCTTGGAGAAACCTCGTACCAACCACTGGATCAACAGCAAATGAAGTACTCCACTGAAGACGCCTTCCACCGAGATTCTGGGTAGCATGGCACCTATACTTAATGCCATTCGCAGGAAGAAAGTCCCTCACTCAAAGTTACAATTTCTTTTACCATGTGGAAACATGGAAACAAATATATAACTTTCTCCCTCAACCATACAGCAGGATGGGCACTAAGGCCAGTCCCCTTCATCTTCCTGTTACCATCTGTCTCTTTCCCTGACAAGAGACCCTCAAAAAACTCAGAGTGAAACTCAGAAACTAAGAGAATACAATCAGAGAAACCTCCCTTGGAAGGACCTAAAAAATTCAGGTTGAAGCTGGACTGGTGCTACATTAGGTTAATGCCTAGGCCAGGCACGACTGCTTGTTCTCTTCCACGTTCATAAATAAAACCCAACCACAGTTTGTGTGGTAGACAGCATCAGATCTGCTTTACAGCCAGCACATCTTGTTTGCTCGCGGCATGGCAGGGCCATTTTGCAGCATGATACCCTGGATGCAATTAAAATCCAGTTTCCCAATGATAGGGCTCCATTACACAAGCGTATGTAATTACCTATCCTTCCAGTTGCAGAGAACAATGATGGAAGTAGCAGGAAGAGCCAGTAGATCAATACCTGACTCCAAGTCTGGTTAGGGTCTGGAATTTTGGATTTTTTTGATCACAGATCAGTCTGCATGACACAAAGCCTGGTGGTGACAGATGAGATACATCTGTCTCAAAGGGGGATAGAGCCTCTTGGGAGGCAGCTCTGAAGGGGAAACGGGTCCAGGAAGGCTGGGCATTCTTCAGGAAAAAAGTTTATCACCTTGGAAGGAGGGCAAGCAACTCAGGAGGACTACAAGGATGGCATAAAATTATGCAGGGAGAAAGTTAAGGGGGTCAAAACCCAACAAGAACTTAGTCTGGTTCCTGCTATAAAGGACAATAAAAAATGTTTCTACAAATGCATCTGTGGCAAAAGCAGTGCTAAGGAAAATCTCCACTTTTTATTGGATGCAATGGGGACACAAAATGATAAAAGCTTAAGGAAATGGCAGAGGTACTTAATGCCTTCCCTGCCTCACTCTTTTTTAACAGTCAGGCTAGTTGTTCTCCTTGTACCCAGCCCCTGAGCTGGAAGACAGGGACAGGGAGCAGAACAAATACTGGAATCAGTTTTGGGACCTCATGGCAGAAAAGACATTGAGTGTGTCCAGAGAAGGGAAAGGAGCTGGGGAAGGATCTTGAGCACCAGGAGCAGCTGAGGAGGTCTCAGCCTGGAGAAAAGGAGGCTCAGGGGGAACCTTCTGGTTCTTCACAACTCCCTGACAGGAGGGGACAGCCAGGTGGGCGGCCAGGCTCTGTTCCCAGGGAACAAATAATGAAACAAAGAAGAAATGGCCTCAGGTTGTGCCAGAGGAGGTTCAGATTGGATATGAGGAAAAAGATCTTCACTGAAAGAGCTGTCAAGCACTGGAACAGGCTCCCCAGGGAAGGGCTGGGGTCATCATTGCTGGAGGTACCCACAAGACTCATACAGGTGGCACTTGGGGACATGATTTATGGATGGACTTGGGGAACAATCAGACTCAATGATCTACTTTTGCAATTCCAGAATTCTAAGTAGAGCATCAAGATTCCTGTCAGACCAAATTCTGCAATGTTACCTAAATTTCCATTGGAACCAGTTCACTGTAACAACACTGGGAGCCATACACAGGGAAGAAGGCAGACAACAATCCTGAAGCACAATTTCATAACCCTGCTCCTGTAAGAGAATGGTAAGTGGAAAGTGCAAGCAGTTACTTTTTCATATCATTTTTGAAGAAAATCTTGTCAATTCTGCAAAGCCTCCAGATCCATCTGCTGGACTAGGCAAGGCAGAGAGTAAACAACACTATTCTATTTTAAAATGGCATAAGTGTCTGCATCTGTTTAATGGCACAAATGCATGCATCTGCCAAAGAGACCTAGAGGAACAACACTTTCTGAGGATTACACATTCTTCTATTTAAAGACACTAAAAAAGACACAAACCATGCCTCTATACAGACATCTCTTCATGCAGTTCTCAGTCTCCTTCCTTACTCCAAGTAAACTGTGTATTCAATCATCCCACAGCTAATTAAAAATTAGCAGTAAGACCATATGGCAGCTGTAATGGAAAAAACACTACTTCTTTTTTCAGAGGATTTCATTATGATTCAACCACACAATGAAAGAAGTGCTAAAGAAGGAACTGGAATTCCAGGAGCCAAAACAGTTTGCTAGTTTTATAACCAAAATGCAGCATACATTGAAAAAAAATTTTATAAAAGTCTGTATCTGATTGCCAGACAGGTCTTGGGGATTATAAAGAAAACTTCTTTGACCTGGAGAAACTATCATTGAAAGGCAGAACTGAACTCCCAATTTACTCACCACCAGAAAAGCCAAAACCAGAATCTCATTCCATGGCCTCCCATCTCAGCCTAAGGCCTCTGGAAAGAAAGGAGTTTGCACAGAGTGAAAGGAAACAAATTGGTGTACAGGATTTGTAATAACGAGCCCCACTGCTCCTCCAAGAGGAAGTGACAGCAATTTAAGGGCCCAGAACACAAAGACCCACTGCTCCCAGTACATGCTGCCAGGTGTGTGCTCTCTCTCCACATCTGGTTTTCAGAGCAGGACTTCACCAGATTCAAATTACAAAAGGCTGACACCACGTGTTTTTCATCATCCTGTTCCAGCCAAACTAGATATACACAACAGACGGCACAAATTTCAGGTTGCAGCTTTCTACTTGGCCATCAGAAGAGTACAAATTAGGAAATCTACACCTGAGTACAATATGAGTAATCCTGGAGCCATCACTTGGCCACTGGCCTATTAGCTGTGCAACACAGAGGCTTCTGTTCCCACTTCCCATCAGTGCTGTGTCCACTCCCAAAGGCAAATAGGGTCACACACAGCTGCTGGTTTAGACTCCCTGCCCACAGGGAGCCACTGAACAGCCTGTCCTGAGCAGAGCTCCAGCATCCAAGTTCAGGAACTCCTCCTGAGGCAGCCTGGCAGAACCCCTTGATAAGCAGTGCTGCCCCACTGATCACACTCCCCATCATCCCCTTCCATCTCCATCCTCCTCACAACAATTCACACCTTCCTCAGCAGGGCAGAAGAGCGGATGCAGCCTATGACACCCACCAGAGACAGGTATGCTACAGCCACCACAGAATCACAGAAAATCTTGAGCTGGAAGGGACCCACAAAGCATCAAAGTCTTACTCTGGCCCTGCACACACACCCCAACAATCCCATCCTGTGCTTCAGAGTGTTGTCCAAATGTTCCTGGAGCTCTGGCAGCCTTGGGGCTGTGACCATTCCCTGGGGAGCCTGTTCAGTGCCCCAGCACCCTCTGGGGAAAGAACCTTTCCCTGATATCCACCCTAACCCTCCCCTGACACAGCTCCAGCTGCTCCCTGGGTCCTGTCCCTGGTCACACAGAGCAGAGATTGGGGCCATCTGCCCCTCTGCTGCCCTTAAGGAGGAGCTGCAGCCCCTGATGAGCTCTGACCTCAGTCTCCTCCAGCTGAACAGACCAGTGCCCTCAGCTACTCCTCATAAGGCTTCCCCTCAAGGCCCTGCACCATCTTAGTAACCTCCTCTGGACACTCCTAGCCCTCTTCTCAGCACAAGGCCTCCACCAGGCAAAGCAAGGGCCAGTCCACACACATCATACAGATCCCAGGGAAAACCTGCCACAGAGGCACATCCCTTGTAAGTGAGAGTAAACAACTCGGTTGGTTGGACTGTGCCCTGAGAAGAAAAGCTGAGCTTCATCAGTGACAGTGCACATCCACAACACATCTCACAGAGCAGGCAGAGGGTGTACAAGGGTGCGGATAAGCAACTACCAAGGTCACAATGTGGAACAGCTCAGGGCTGTGCAGAGTAAGGCACATGGATATTGTGAGAGTTGAGCAGAGCCCGTTCCACCAGCCAAATCCTGACACTGGCACAGGTTAGATCATTCTCTGGAGCCACCTCAATGATCTTCAGGTAGTTGGCTTCTCTAACAGAATACCCAGACTCTGTTAGTTCAAAGAATCTGGAGGTGTTCTGAAAATTGCTCTAATGAGCAGAGGTCAGCACAAGGAGGAGCCTTTCAGAGGCACGGTCGATTTCCCTTCCTCCTTGCTGACCCTCAGGTCTCCTGAAATGACTGAGAGGAGCTGGAGCTGAAAAGAGAACAAGAGTCCAGGGTTGAGAAGGCACACACAGCCCACCCTGCACTGCAGGACTGACAAGGATCACAAACCAATGATGTTACAGGTGAGGCAGAAAAGTTCTTTTCCTTGTGAAACATGTCTGTATGGGACATCATATCCCAGGAACCCTGACAGAGACAACCTCAGGAATCTTGCAGGCTGAGATTTCTAGTGATGCCTGAGAGATTTGTACACTTGACTGGCTGCATTTGAAAGCTGACAGCAATTTGGCATCCAAATCCCACTTGGGGAGCTCTAAAGTAGCAGCTCTACTGGACTTCCACAGCTACAAACCTGAATCTCCTCAGCTGTGACCACAAAACTTATGTGCATAAGGAACACCAAAGTTCCTTCCAGATGAACAGGAAAGCTATGGCTGCTGAAACACCAGTTCCTGAAACCAGCAGACTCTGTCTTGCCCTGTTTCCCTCAGACCACATAAGCCTGGATCCCTTAGCAGCAAGTTGTTCTGACGTACTTTTGCAATGAAAAAACTTGCCAGCTAATCTCCCAAAGCTCCTCACATCAAAGTACAATCCAAAGCTCAGAGCAGCGCATTGGAAAACTCCATCAGCTCCGTCTGTTTTCAGATCCACTGGCCTGTAACAGTCCTTGAAGTACATAAAAAGGCATTTAGCACAGTTATCAGTAACTATAATCTCTCTTCTGGACTGCCGATGTGCAAATCAGTAGGATACATATATATTAATAAAATTATCTAAATATCCCAACTCTTACAAACACGAGCACATGATCAGTAGGATTAATGTATTTATGGCAATGCACTGCAGAGGGCAGCCTGATGTCCCTGCACAGATTCACCAGTGAGATCAAGAGTCTCTCCTTCACAGAGATTTTCTGTGAGTTGTGGCTTTGCAGCTCCCCCCATTCCCATCAAGTCCATGTGCAGCTCTCCAACACATCAGAGTCTCACAGCAGAGACTCCACACATTCCTTGCAACAGACACAGCCAGATGCCGCCTTCTGAAAGTCTCTCTCCAGCTGTCATAATTAATAAATCCTTTAGAAGAAACTGAAGTAGGTAACTTTGAACAACTGTTCTGAAATATGTGAGACTTTATAGAACAAAGGATTGGAATTCTGGCTTTGGAAAACTGGAAGTGTTGATAACCACCCTGCTAAGGTTTTATGATGAAGCATAACAGTATTCTTGCAATGAATCTTATTTTCAAGATTGCAACTCTGGAAATAAAATTACTTTTAAATGTCTGTTTTCCTTAAAGGAAAGTAAGGCAAACCTTCAACATTACTGAACAGCTACAGAGCTGTTTTGTGTGTCTTGCTGCATCCTGTCTGGAAGAAAACTTGGAGCTGTAATTCCAAACTCTCTTGTCTCATCAGGAGACTGTGCTGGGTGAACCACCCTAGACTAAGTACAGCTACAGGAAGAATACATGGGGATTATGATACTGTTAAAAGCAGAATTCTTGTTCATGCAAAGCTTATTTCAGCTGATAAATTGACAAAAAATATACTCCCAGTACAGCTTTTGCCAGAATAGAACACAGACCCCAAACCAGTATTGCTCTACCAAGACTGCAACCAGACCTGGTCAGGCCTAAGCCCTACAGGAGAAACAGCAATTAGGCTACACAGGTTCCAACTGGAAATTTAGGTCTGTTTAAACCAGTATTTAAATCAGAAAGGATAATAAACTGAGGTTGAAATATGATTCTGCATGTGTTTGCACAGACTTTCTATATATACATACATATCTGGAACAGTATGTAGCTTCAATATAACTACTACTACTACTGCAGAAAGGAACTGCAAATTCCTTTCTTAAAGAGAAAGTAATTCTACTTAACCAGGACTCATTTTCTGTGGGGATATTTCAGCAGCAGTAGCACACCACAATGCACAGGCACACTTCTCCAGCCAAGCACCCTCTCAGTCTGCAGCAAATGTATTTGTGTGAAGCAGGACAACAGAATTAGGCTCCACAAATTTTGTATTTGTCGCTCCATCTGCCTAAAATTCACTGCCACATCCTGTGAGTATGGGAAGTAAATTAAGAAGGGGGTGAGACACCATCAGGACATCCCACTGTAACACTGAGGCACAGATCCCAAGAACAGCACTTCAGCCTCCCTTGATATGCAGAAAACTTCCCCCTTATTCAGCTCCTGTTGCAATAATCCTGTCCTCTGCAGTGCTGTCCTCTCTCACTCCCCTCTCCTACTGATTTCATCAGGCACAAATAAATGGCACTTTTCCAGAGCGGTTTTCTTACCCTTGTGCCCACCCTCAATCATGTCACAGGGACACAGCACTAAGCAATTGATTCTGTTTTGTTTCTCTCACTGACTCCCCCAGATCAGCTATACACATACATAGATACAATAATAGGAAGCCTATTTAGCCAAACACCTGCTTCCACACAGTGTGTTATGAGGAAAAGAAAAACCAAGCTTTGCAAGAAGGCTGGGAGTGAAGCTTGCAGCAACCCCCCCCCCCCTTTATTTCGGTACAGCAACATCACTCTGACAAACAGGAAGGGGCAGATTTTTTCAATTTCCTTTCACAGATTAAGTTGAAATACAGCATTAGCTGAAACTGTATTTTTTACAAAATATGAAAAGAAGCTAAGGAATCATCTGGCTTAAAAAATATATCCTCTATGGGCCGTGCCAGCACCCCAACAGTTTTCTAAGGTATTTAAAGCAGATTTTGGAACTCTTGAACAGGTGGGACATCTTGAGAGACCAAAATCACAGAATCATGGAATGGTCTGAGTTGCAAGGGACTTTAAAGCCCATTCCCTGCCATCCCCACCTTTCACTATCCCAGGCCGCTCATGGCCCCATCCAACCTGGCCTTGGATACTGCCCAGGGATAGGGCAGCCACAGCTGCTAGGGGCAACATGTGCCAGGGCCTCAGCACACTCATGGTGAAAAATTTCTTCCTAATAACTAATGTAAACCTCAAATATGCCAAGGCAGAGCCATGGAACAGTAACATCAGGCAAACATAGATATTTGAAGATTTCCACATGGTCTAAATGGAGGACAGGGAAAGAATCAAAAAAAACAAAGCAGTAGCAGAGCACTGGAACTGACACTTGCCACTTTTCTAAGGATGTGCATCATGACTGATTGTAAGATTAGGAGCACATATCTCCCTCCATGCTGTCCCATGGCCTTTCCTGTCCTTTCTCTGGCCAAGTCCCTCCCCTGTGGTCTCTCTAGTACTAGCATGGTAGGGTTGAGCTCATCTGCTGGTTTCCTGCTGCAGAGCTTCACTAAAGTATTCCTGTGCTCTCTGGTCACCCATTTTGACACAGCCTGCAGGCATTAATAATCAGCAAGACATTTCTGCCTGGGACATTTTTATCCAAACTAGGGGTTAAAAATATTCCTGGGAAGGAAAAGGAAGGGAGGAGCCAAACAAACAGTGAGATCACTCACCCACCTCCCATAGGAAACCAGGGTAAAAAAGGCTTCCCCATGAGCTGCTCTTTCTCTTGAGTCAAGGCTGCCTAAAAACCCTCTCCAAAAATACATTGCAGCAAGTTATGAAGTAATTAGCAAAAAAAACCCCAAAAATTTAAATGTAGATGCTCACATAACATCGTGGTTATTTATGACCTGTGATTAAAGAAATTAAAACCAAACTTTTTCAGTATCATTACAAGGAGCTTTGAGCTGTGTGGCTCAGAAGTTGTGCACAAAAAGGAAAAGGATTGATGTAAGTGGATTTTAGCTCTCACACAGACCCCATTAAAGGTTGCTGTATGAGCACCACTGAGACAGTGACAAGTGTAATAAAAACACAGGCAGTGAAAAGCAAGCAGAAGGTATAAAGAGCCCACAGGCTGGAGCTTTTGGTGCTGATGGAGGCAGAAGAGGCAAGGATGATTTCAGGCTGTGGCAAATGAGTAGCCAGCATTCTCATTTGCCGTGGAGGCCAGGATTTACTTTGGGAAGATTGTTCTGACCTCTGCTGGTCCCCTCAGGCAAACCCAGCAGAAACCTGGAGGGAGGCCAGGAATTCCCAAGGGCTGAGCACATGGGGAAACACTGACCACATCTGCTCCTACCAACTCCTTCAAGGAATGCCACTCAGACGACCTTCCAGTTTACTTCTGCTCCACACTCACAAAAAAAAAAAAAAAAAATTAGTTTCTAGCCCTAAAATTTGCTCCTGAGGCTGTCCAGACCTTACCACAAGCCATGTTCCAGCCCCTCTCCCCTGATGCAGACCCCCCAGCTCATAACTCTTACCCCTTGGCCCCCTCCCATTGCACAGCTGTGACTGGGACAGCCTCCCAGAGCTGCTCCACAAAGGGAAAAAAGCCATTTCCTTTCATAACAAAGGTGCCTGAAGCACCAGGGAAATATCACACCCACCAGTGGCTCCAAAGGCTTGCAGACAGTCACATTTCAGACTGGAAGGAATATTCTCATGAAAAGCTGCCCCTTGCTTCCTCCCCACCAGACCAGCAGAAGCGGGGCTGTGAGGTTTTGATGTGGTTCCCCACTAAGTACCAGGCACAGCAACTAAAAGAGTCCCTCCCGTTACCACAAGGGCCCCTTGTGGCCCCACAAGTAGGTAAAACCACAGGCAAACTCAGCAAAACCAGCAGGTGGCCCCTTCTGAAAGTTGTCACCTCAAGATCACCACCTAGAGATGCTGTAAGCCTAAGAAGGGGAGCTGCCAACCTCTTTCAGCTTAGAAGCCACCTTAGACATGCACTTTTTCAAAGCATGTGCTCAGCCTCCCTGCCAGAGATGAGTTTTTTCCACCATCTTCTTTTGGAAGCAAATGAGATCATTTCAGGAAGGCTCAACAGCTTCTGCTGCTCCTCAATAGAACGACGTCAGGGAAACTTGATTAAAAATAGATAATAAAGGAAATACCAGTTAGCCACACCAGAACAGGCAGCAGAAGGAAAGAGAAATAATTTCCTTGAACCAGATTCAAGGCCTAATATTGTGTTTTCAAATATTAAAAACTGTCCCCTGAATGTTGCTGGCAATTCATAGACTCAATATGGGCAAAATATGCTCAACAGTCAACTGAAAGGAGGCTGAAACTTGAATTACATCCCTACCCTACACACAGATTTCCTGTTGGCAGATAGCAGGAGTCTGGGGATAACACAGGGGCAGCTTCTTCACAGAAAGCAGTACTGGTGAGTTGGGGAAGCTGAAGAGAACAGCGCACACCATCCCCAAAGGACACTGCACTCAGAGGAAGGGCACACTGAGCATTCGGGACTGGGCCAGCTTTATCAAGTCTAGCAATGAGACACCTCCCTTTCTACAACAGCAGCAATGCTGCTATCTGTGCACAGCCCCTGGCAAGGGCCGGCGGCCCCAGGTCGGGCTGTGCAACAGGGATTGAGCCCCCCAGTGTGGGTGCTGGTCCACTGGGCTCAGGCTGGGGAGTTTCTTCAGGCTCTCTGCAGCAAAGGGAAGGCTCTTTCCTCCCTGCCCAGGTTGCAGGAGCAGTGAGATCCCACGTGGACACACTCATACAGCCTGGGGTATGTGGGGGATTCATCCATGCAGAATCCTTCAGAGCGAGGTGGATGGGATGGATGGAGCTGGGCACAGTACCTACACCAACATAAAGCTTATGGATGAAGTGGACCTGGAATGAAACACGGGCGGACTTAACCATTCCCTCATGGCTTCCTCGACTCTCAGACCACAAGAAAACGACAGTCACGGTCTCGTTGCTCACTAGGAATTTATTTTATAGCACAAAACGGGTTCTGGACTTACTTTTCCAGACATGTGACATGGGCTGATGTCCCACCCTCCATCACTTCAGTCCCTCCCATTGCTGCCAGCCTTCCCCCACTGCTACCAGCCGCCCGCCATCGCTGCCATCCATCTCCCATCTCCCCCATCCCTGCCAGTCTCCCCCCACGCCCGTGTCCAGCCGTGTTGTGGCTCTCGGGGTCTGAGGGCGGGCACGGCCCCTCCGCGGTGCCGCCAAACAAAGCGCGGCTCGGGGGCTCCGCTGCTGCTCCCACGGAGGAACGGGACGGGGTGGGGCGGGACGGAACGCCGGAGCCGCCGCAAGTCACGCCGGCCCCGAACACGTTCCTTCCTTCCCTCCGCACCGGTGGTGAACTCACCCTCCTTGGCTTTCTTCTTCCTGGCCAGGGTCCCGCCGAGCTTGCCCAGGAACGACTCCTCTTTCTTCATCCTGTGCGGCCGCAGCGTCGGGGACCGGACGGGCGCGGCGGACATCGGCTCTGCCGGGGGAGCCCGCCCGGCCCTGCCCGATCCCGCCCGGCGGCTGCGGGGCCCGCGAAGCCGAACCGAGTCCGGGAGCGGGGAATCACTCGCCCGAGCGAGCGGGGCGAGCCCACGATGTGCGCTGGCAGCGCTGGGGGCGGGCTGGAAGGCGCCGCGACCACAGCGCCCTGCCACGGCCGGGAAGTCCGCGGGAGGCGGGGGCGGGACGAGCCTCGGACACCCCCGGGGGCGGGCACCGAGCCCACCCGAGCATTACCTGCGGCCAGGCGGTAATGGGTTAACCTCCTCCGGGGCACCTGGTGCGCCGGACCCACGTGGGGTGCCAGGGAAAGTGGCTAAAAAGCATTGCGGCAAAATAACACCCCCGGTCCCCCCACAGCCGGACCGGAGTGGTGCTGGGCTTGAAAGTACACGAAGGTCCAACTTGAAATGACGTCCTTTCTTAAGCACAGTTTTACATATTCCACATTTTGCAACAGTTGGACACAACTGGGGGCAAACGCTCGGCATGTGCCGAATTGCACCGCAATTCCTTGCTGGCTTCATTCAGGTGTGCCTCTTAATTCTGCAGCTACGCGCCCCTTCTGTCAGACCAGCCTGCCTTCTCCTGGCACGTTGCCGGTCAGGTCTGACATCGCCTTTGTGGGAAGATCGAGAAGGGGGCCGTAGGCTTTGTGTTTGCCAAGCCACCACCTCTCAGGACTCCCCGCACTGCTGCTGCCATCAGCACGGTGTGTGGGTGCAGAAACGCCCCAAACCGACGCTCCCACAGGGAGAATTTCTTATTCCTTATCATTTCACAGCAGCTAGGAGCACGATAAGGGGCTTGTGGAATACACGTTAAAGAAAGGTCCCGATGAGTTTATAGTGTTAGGGTCTGATCCTGTTTAAGCCCCTGAAGTGGTCCCACTGATTTTAACGGGACTGCTGGGTCCCCAAAGGCAGGCACAACCTTTGTCAGTGCTCCTGTGAGCAGCCTCCCTGTCAGCAGCCCTTGCCCCAACAAAGGACCACATTCAAACCAACAAAGCTTCGCTCAGGAGCTGCACACCCAGCTTATATGGGACAGATTTGCAGGCTTGACCTGACACAGAAGCAACACTGCAGGACACATCCAGAGCAGAATGTAGCAGAGATCATTTTCTGAGTCAGTTTCACTCGAGATTTATCCCAAGCTAATCCCCTCTGTCACCCAGACCCAGTTGTCCCTCCCTCCAGCTGCTTTTCTACAGTCACCTTGGCAACTAAAAGAAAAACCCAACCCAACAAACAAAAACCAAAATCACCCAGCCCAAGCTTTCCAGTGTGACTGAGCATGAAGTCACCCAAGGACAAGTGCCAGCAGAAGGGAAGTGGAGGGCACACATGATCAGGCTGGAAAGACTCTTTCGAATGGCAGTGCAGTCTTCTGTGAACTTCATTGAAACTTCTTCTTTGGAAGAACAAATAAGTTTCATTTCCTGCAACAACAGTGTGTTGCCCATAGCAGAGGCTTTTACATTGCAAATGAGAATTTACCAGGGGTGGGATCAATACCGGTTACAAAATTACTTTGCAAAATTAAATTATTAGCAAGGATGTCAACTGCATTCTCCTGGCATAAACCACATGAGACCTTTTACAAGTGCAAGCTTCACTTTCAGTTCATCAATAACCTGAATTCATACAAAACCCACACATTAATGTTGATCTGCAACAGGACTAGCAGAGTGGATATTTTCATTTCACAAAGTGCATACTGAAGTCTCAGATTACATTTAGCTTTAAGGCAGTGTGGAAAAAGCATTTTATCCAACCTCTGGGGGAAAAAAGCCCCATAAAAATCGATCAGTTGTCCTACCAGATTTTTTTAAAATGAAATTGCAATCAGAAGATGTGTGACTACAAACTTTGAGCAAGAAAGCAAACAAACTGGTTAATTTACACACACAGAACAAATGGTAAATAAAACTTCACTAACTCCAGCACAGCACTCAAGATGTAACCATTTAAAAGGAAGTGTCTTTCAATAATTGAAATAAAGCCACACAAATAGATCCATTCACCTTTGACTTTGATGTCCTATCTATTTATAAAATGCTTCAATGTGTAGCTAAGTAAAAAAAACATTCAGCCTATTACAAAGAAAAAGGAGGCAGGGTTATTTGAGACAAGAGAGAGCCCATGGTAACAGAAAATCAAATTACACTTCAGTAACACCAAAAGAAAACCTGGAGCCTTTGTAAGACTCATCAAACAAATAGGGCTCTTCAAAACAGGAAATGAAGAGCTTCCACCGCTGCTTTGATCAGTGTTAGTGTGCAGTAATTTAACTTGCTAATGGCCACTAACAGGGAGACAACTGCTGCTGCACCACGTCAGTGGCCTGCAGCTCAGAGCATGCCTAGCTATATGGTTTAAATCCTCCATAATGAATGAGATACCAGCCCCCTGCAGCCAGAAAATTCTCTCTGGTACCTTCCTCTCATTAGGGATGAGATTCCTATGCATTTCTGTAAGGATATATTCATTCTAATACATTCCAATTGGAATATACTCATTCCAATAATGAGTGTATATTAATTAAGAAAACTGCCAGAGCATAAACACATCATTTTAGAGAATTACACTGAAAAGACTAAGCCTTGTTTAAAATCTGTTTTTATTTCCAGCGCTGAACTCCTACTTTAATATTTAGCTGAACACTTAAAAGCCTGAATCCACATTTGCTCATTTAAACATTGCTCACCTTCTTTTTGATGGAGGTGTTTCTTCCTTTATTATAACCTCATAGCACTTTATACTGCTTTCAAAATTTTAGACTACCTGAGGTTACTGTAATTAGATGTATCACAAAGTAACAGTGGCATTATATATGTGGTCTCTCTTCCTCAGATACTGAAACAAGACAAACCTACTCACTTCTTAAACCAGCAAATCATTACAGTCTTTTCTAACACCACCTGTACTGACTTTGGATAGAAGTTTTAAGAACACAAGACAGAGTTAATTTTTCTTCCTGGTCTGCCAGATGAATGAAAATGTGTTGGGGGTGTGACTGCTGGTGTTTGGGTTTGGTTGGTTTTTTTTTGTTGTTTTCTTTGGCGGGGGGGGGGGGGGGGGGGGGGGGGTGTTGCAGCATTAATAATGTTATTTTTTAAATACTGAGGTAGGAATGTACTGCCCAACTGATGCCACTGATTTGCTTCAGAGTGCCTTCTATTACGTATTCTATTAAACTGAAAAGCTTGTACAAAGACCATTTATTCCATGCAGACATTGGCTCTGGGTTGCATTTTCTGCATAACAAGAGAAGAAAGCACAGGATACACTCAGCACAAAGTCTCACCCCAATTACGGTAAAATCATCCAACAGCATTGCAGTAGCTTACAGCAATTTAGCACTGCTCTCATAAAACATGCATCCACTATCTCAATAAGTTTGCCATGGTTGAGAAGCTGTGCAAAAATTCTCCCGGAAAAGATTCCTATTGAAGTTGTGGCTGCAGGCTCCAGCCCTCTTGAAAACAAGACAAGAACAGTAGAACAAACTGTACTGTACACTCAAATTCTGTAATTTTGGGATTATTTTCTTATGCTCTTCCATACAGAATTTAGTATAACCTTCCAGACATCTGACCAGCTCCTTAATAGTCCCACAAAGGACTCATGGTGTTTTCTTTCCCTGTAATACCACAGCAAAAATTCACTTTTTCATGTGAGTGCTCACCCAGCCCAGAGAAGGGAGAGCCAACCTGACCTCCCATCACTTTTCCCTGTTTGATCACACATGGGAACGACTTGGAACACTTCCCTTAAAGGGCAGAGCAGGGACAATTGTTTCTACACAGATGCCTCACAAAACCAGCAGGTATTTTGCAAAGGTAGGTAGGAAATACTAAGCTTTAGTTGCTACACCTCTGCAAAGACTGGCAGCAAGACCTGTATGAAAAAAGGCACAGAGTGAGAGCAAAGGTGCTTATGTTGAAGCACACTTCTGTATTACTGAGATCAGCATTGCAATTTATTTGTAAAGCTTCTATTATATAAATCAAATAGTTGTGCCCTTACTATGGCAGCAAACCTGCCCCTTACATTCTCACAACCTCACAGTTTCCTCTTCCACTTTCACCTAAGCCCCCTAGAAACTTACTCATTAACAGCAACTGACAACATCAGATCTTCCAAATATGAAGAGCAATTTAAACATTTTTATACAAGCAGAACAGCTGGAAACCACCCATGGTCTTAGAAGTGATGACGGAAATATTTGCCGTACCTCTGACATGCTACTGCCACCTTGCAGGCTTGCAAGTGCCCTGACACAAAACTGAGACCCTTCAAACCTTGTCCCAAAACAGTCCTCTCCTCCCCAGGCCTCCCTCAGCCCCCAGAATGGGCTGCAAACAGTGAATTAAGACCACAGCAGAAGGGACTCTGTGAGCCTGGTGGGACCTACAGCCTCAGCACTGCTCACATGAAATCAGGAGGCCACAAGCACATTCCACGTGTGCAGTTTGGGGGCACTCTTTGCCCCCTTGCTGTCCCTAACAGTGGCATGCCTGAAAAGCAAGAGCATCTTCAGTACTCCACAGTAAACTGATAACCAAAACTCTCCATTTAAACAAACACCAAGCTTCTGAATCACAGTTCTGACTGCCAGCCTTACTCCTTTTATCGTTTCAACTCTGACCAGACACAACCACCGAGAAGATGGCTTCAGATCTGTCCAAAGCTGCTCTCCCTATGAGCACTATGGCAGCTTCTACTGAAATTCTGATTTCTACCTTATCCATTTTAAGTATCTGGGCCTCTGCAGTAAAATTCAAATGGAAATATATTAATTATACCAATATTCCATAGAACCAACCACGTAATACAGATGCTTCTTCCAGAGGAATTCAGACTACTTTCTGTTCTGGATAGCTTTTGTGCACTTGTGGTATGCTGTAAGAAAATGTTGCTTTTCAACTTAGTGCAATGCCAGTAGGAAAACAGTGACCCAGGTGGAGCCTCATGGAACATGATTTTGCTCTCTTTATCTGACTGGATAATTCCCTGGCAAGTGGCACAGTGAGGTCTGTCAGAAGATGTGCTCAAAAAGTCTTTCAGCCTTCAGCAGTTTCTTCCATTCCTCCCTTGATTTTCTTAGAGTTCTCTCGAAGCTCAGTTCTCTCTGGCTGCTGTGTGGTGTGCACACTGAGTCTGGGGCTCTTCCCCTAGGCCTGCTCAACTCAGAACACTGCTGAGCCCTCTCAAACAGCCAGCTGAGCTTGGGCTCTTGTGTCATACTAAAGTATGGCACTTGAGCAGCCTTGAGTAAAACACAGCGTGCACAAAATAGAACTCTTAAGGCAGCAGAATACAGTTTTGAGCTCCTAGGAGAAAACCCTAACAGTATTTTAGTATCTAAACATTCACATTAAAAATATTTTTATATGTCAAAATGTTGATAGTGCTGGAAAAAACTAATAACATTTGTTGACATTCTTAACATAGTTTTATATTTTATCTCATAACAATAAAAGAACCATCAAAAATGCTTGGTTAAATATGTACTTCCTACAGTATCTGTTAGATAAACACTGAAATTTTTTTTTAATACCAAATTTTGCTATTTGAAACAGCTGACTTCTGTCAATCACATCATTTTGAACATCTGTAAGCCTACTGCTGCTACTTTATAAGGAGGGAAGGATGTTTAATCAAACAGAGCTCTGCAAATCCAGGCAGTCCAGATTTTAGCCTTCACATTTGAAGAGAATTATCAACTAAACCAGATTTAGTTACTGTATTACACCAACAGCAATTCATACCAATGCTTAAAGCAATGTATAAAACTGTGTTCTCTTTAAAGAGAGGGGTCTGAGTGCTGACTTGATTGGGAATGAGCTTTCATGGCAGTCCTGACATATTCAGCAAAGTAGAGCACCAGCATGTCCAAAGCTGTCTTTAGCTAAGCAAAAAAAAACAGTTCAGCAGTTCATGTATTTCTGTTCTGTTTCCCCAGAATCTTCTTTGTATTGTGATTTTAAGCTTTCCAACACTTAAAAACAAAAAAATGTGAATGTAGATACAGGGAAAGTGAACTCCAAGTTCAGACTATCTCAGCATGACCACACAGGATTGATACCTATAAAAATAATCAGTATGTCATTACCTCCAAAGATGTTAGGACCAAAATAATGAATAAGTTCATCTTTATAAACTGGAATATAACTCAAGTGACAAAGCCAGAGATAACTTTGAAGTGAAATTACCATCTCAACAAGTCAGGAGAGAGACACAAAGAAAAACCAGGTAGTTCCACACATTCTGGAGTCACTTTTTGCAACTGCTACAAAAAGCTGCTTTTGCAAGACATAAATCAACAGCTTTGCTGAGAGCATTAAAACAGTCAAAGTTCAGAGCCCTAAACCTTTCAAAATTATAATTTTAGTATTTACTATGCTAGACATGACTTGAATTTTTACAGTATGCAATTCAGATTGTAGGAGGCATTTAAACAGAGGTGATTTACAATAGTGAAATATATTCAAATCAGACCATTTTGATTCATTTAGAACCATTAGAATGGCACCATTTTTGACATGTAACAGCTTTTTCAAGGACTTGTGGTTGTAACAGGGAAGGCTGTGCAGACCAATAAAACTCTAATGATACGAACCATATCCAAGAGCCAATATCTGACAAAACTCTAATACTTGAAGTAAAAACCAACAACTAAAAGCTGTAAGATAAGACTCCTACAGACACTTACATCTTTGATAAGAATCAGAGATACAATGAACCTTTGGAGCATAATTATTTAATGCAGTTTCTTGTGGAGTCCAAGAGGTAAATCACTCAGCTGTGTATCTGCATTTCAAGGAAAAAAGACCATTTTGAAGTATGTAATAGTCTTGATTTCATCTCTAGAGCACAACTTCATTTAGCGATGTAAAATATTTCTGTATTATAGAAATCTTATTCCTGCTCCAAACTGAACACCATCACATATCCTGAAAAGAAACAAACAATAAACAGTGTAAGTGACATAAGGTACTGATGAAATGAAAATCAATTCTCCCTATCCCCAAATTCCAAAGGTTTTAGCTGACAAAGGCTTTTTAAAATAAATGTTTTGACAATCTGTCATCCATATGGAGCATTTACATTTCCAAATAAAGTCCATAATTTTGAAATTGCTATTTTACATTTGCATCGCCCATAGAAACACAATCCTACTCCTGTATGAAAGACTATTTCACACAATACTCAGACAACAGTGGGCCTCCTGAAGCTTTTTTACTGCATATTATGATATTTAGCTTGATGCAGGATAATTGGTTGCTAACAAATGTTCTTATTTTCTCTTTATCTATAAACTTATTTCCATTTTTCAAGCAAAGACATTAAAGTAGGTATTTATCAAAGACATCAGATGAGGTATTTATCCAATCATTTGGGTTTAGAAGGCTTAAGAAAACCCCACAAATGGTTTGAGTGATCACTTCTCCACAAGAAATCAAGCTGCTGCACAACTATTTGCACATTTCAACAGATATTCTCAAGATAAACGAATTCTGGCACTTGGGCAGCAAAGTCTTAACCCAGCTGTGAAACTGAGGTGAATAAAGTGGGCTTGGAAAGCAGCACCGAGATGTCTCTGTTGGTATGGACTAAACAAAACCACAAGGCAGAACTCTCTCTGAGAAAGCAGACAGGAGTGCAGGAATCTCTACAGAAGTTGGTGTACTAAACCAACCTGTCTCCAGCCTGTACTCCCATGGGGAAGCAGTAGTTGAGCTCCAGCCTGGCGATGTTTCCCAGGCGCAGCACTATTCCGGCGCCATAGGACCAGCGGATGCACTCTGCCAGCCTCTGCAAGTGCGCCCTAGGACCGTCACCTGCAGTCAAACACCAAGGGATGAGCAGCAGAGCAAGAGAGCAGAATTAGAATAAAAATACTGTCATTTTAGTTGGATTGTTGGCTGGTCTCTATGTCCCCCTATAGGGCACCTGCCAGCAAGAAGGAGAAAATGAGTAAAGACTTCAGTGTCTTTACTGCTCTCTTCCAGTGCCTGAAGGGAACTTAGAGACTACTGACAAGGGCCTGGAGTGACAGAACAAGGGGGAATGGCTTCACATTGACAGAGAGCAGGTCTAGATTGGAAATTCTTCCTAATGTGAGGGTGGTGAGGCCCTGGCACAGGTTGCCCAGAGCAGCTGTGGCTACCCCATCCCTGGCAGTGTCCAAGGACAGGCTGGATTTGGCTTGGAGCAACCTGGGATAGTGGAAGGTGTCCCTGCCCACGGCACGTGGGAGAACAATAGGAGCTTTAAGGTCCCTTCCAACCCAAACCATTCTGGGATCCTGTTCTATGATTTAATAGGTCTCTAATATTTTTAAGTTGATTGAAGTATCTCCCTCCCAAATGGATGTCATCTTTTTTCCATCAAGCGAGGCAGACATCAAATATCACTATATTCTAAAACAGGCTGAAATCATATTGAAAAGCCATACATTAATGCACTGAAATGTATCCTGAATAGAGATAGGGATGGGAGGAAAAAGAGCCCCCAGCTACCACACCCTCATCTTCTAATGCTACTACTTTTTCTTTTGTTCATCCCAGTGAACACCAGAACTCCACTAAAACATCATCTTTCATTCTCCCTTCAGAATGGTGTAAGATAGCAAGTGTTAGTTACACACTGGTCTGAAAACATACCTGTTCACAGACACTACCATACCCTACAAGTAATACTTGTTCTCTTTCCTATAAGTTGTGCTGGAAACTATGGAGAGAGCTAAATGAACTTCTGGCAATCTTACAAATATATAAGCTAAAAGCAGCAGGTTTTTGAAAGGCACCAAAATATATGCAGTACACAAAGTGCTTCTGAGTGACAGAACAATTCTCCTTTCTGCTTTTCTATGAAGAAATGAGAGGCTTTTTATTCTGTTGAGTCTTACCATAGTTGAGATTGCAGAGATTTCCAGCATTAAGGAAAAAATGTGTTCGGAAAAGATCTCCAAACCCTCCACGGCCAGGACGGAAAGGGAGAGGGGTGTAGAGATGCACCCCTCCAGCCCAGTAGGCTTCTCCTCCCAAATAATCACCTGTTTGGGCAAAATGTTGGAATAAAGGCAGTTACTGTGGAACATATTAAAAGAAACACTTGTTAAAGGTACAAAACCACATCCATAAGTTGTTTTACATGCCATAAGTTGTTACTTCCACCCTTTACAACTCTTCCCATTCCTTCCAACTCTCTCCAAACTCACCACTATCCAAACTCAGTTTGAAAAATTAGCACTTCCACATTTCTTTAAACCTTCCAAGGGAAGTGCATTTTTTTTCCTTCCATCACCAGAACAGCCTGAGGCATGCAGCTACTCATGGCAGTTCATCAGAATTATCTCCTCACCACCTCTGCAATACTTTCCCTGGTTTTAAAAATGGGCAATTAATATAATTGAAAAATTAACTTCAAAATATACTGGATATTGAATCCACCGGTAACAGCAGAACTGAGGAAGCTCCTGGCTCTCCAAACACCTCTGTTGAGCAGATTATCTTTCCTCTAAGCTACCTGAGCATAGGCTGTATCAAACAAACTGTTGCTATAAACATGTTTTGGGAACTTTTCCAGCTTGAAGGTTACTTACTAATTAAAATGACACACTGGAAGAGTGCAAGTCTGAACACACACATGGTTTACAAAATTAGTGATTAATCATGGCTTAACTAAGAACCACCTGGCTTTATCCCATTGAGAACTAATCTGTAACAACAGATCAAAACTATAACACTTCTCAATAGACAGAATGAATGTAACTATTTTCAGGTTATACAAAGTTTAAGGACTTTCTGTGACACACTAACATCTACAGTATTGTCAGAGGAGGGGGTTTTAAAAGTGACAGACCTTCACTCTGGGGTCCAATGCTGTACATACTGAATCCACGCACACTTGTTGGTCCACCAAGGTAAAACCTAGTGAATACAGATAAATTTAATTTAATGCTTCACTTAGAGGTAACTTTGTAAGAGGTTTAGTAATGTGATCTTTAAATGCCAGCATTAAAAGGCAAAATTGGCTATAGAGTGAGCAGAGTCACAATATGGCTTTGTGTCTAAACCTCTACCTCCTACAGAATTTTGCAGGCGGTAAAAACCATTTTGAAACCATAAATATGGGCAGAGCTACTACATGGCAAATCACAAATTTTTACCAGCCAAATATGAAAACAGCTTGAGTATGAACATGTAATTATAGCTAAGTACAAACATTTTATCGTCCTCAGAACTACTACTGTTTTGTGCAGATTTTTCTATATATACCATGTTGACTGGAAAAAAAACCCCAAACATTTAAAAAGCTTGCCTATCAGCTATACTGGATGGCTTGTCTCCAATAGGTACCAGCATTCCGCCCCAGACTGATGTAGAAATAACCTTTGGAGAGAAAAACAAGTTGTTTATTTGTACTTATTCCTCAAGCACAGCTCCCATCAATCTCCCAGAGTTACAGCTGCTCACACTCCATAGATATCACACCCTCTATGTCGGATTCGCAACAGGATTTTCAGGAAACTCTTGATGGCTGCTGCCCTCTTTCTTTTATGCAGTGCTATGCCTTGAAAACGTGAATATAGAACATTTGAACCAAATGCTACTTCAACAGCTTAAGGGAGCACTCAACCTCATCCACCACCTCTTGTCTTGAGAATTTTCATGTCTCGAATTAAGACAGCACTGCTGCCATCAATTATTCCTTAACTGGCAATTTGAAACCCACAGGAGACTGAGTTCAACAAGCAGCTGCCAAAAATGTACAATTATTACCTATCTGTAAATTAATCTTATAATTACATGAAACCACCTTCTGCAACTCAATATACTGACATGAAATACACATACAGAGTTCCTCTTTATCTATGAAAAGTAATACTTGCAACACAAAGCACTGAAACAAATGGATTTAATAATTTGCTCACTGCCTGTAGAAGTGCCAGGTAGAAGTATTACTGATAGACAGTGAAATCTATTATCAATACTTTTGGGATACAAATTACTGTAACCCTTCATGATGCAAATTGCTGTTTAATTCCCCATTCAGCTCTGAGAAAAATTTAGTGCATGATCTCCAACAAACTTCTTTCTAAATGCAGCTAGAAATATTCCTGGATATGTTGAAATTCTTATTTCAGTTTTTCAGTATTTCAATTAAAAATCCTATTTCCCCCTAATACTAAATCAATGTTGTTGAAATCAGTCATCCCATTTTTTCCCAATAATCTTACACACAAGAAACAATTATATGCTATGATACCAAGATGAACAGTAATATATTCATAATTTCAATTAAAAAGAAAATTAAACCAAGATTATACAGAATATTCATGAAGGTTTTAAAATGTTTAAGTTTTTTAAGAACTTCCAAGGTTTTTGAAAAATCTCTCCTAAGGAGGACACAAAGAACAGACATAACCAAGATCACTTCTCGAAGGAAAATTATTCTTGTAATTAACTGTGAAACAAGTTCTCTCCAAAATTCCCACTTTTCAATTGATTGTGCACAGCAGGAACATAAAGTTAAAAATAAAGATAGTCCATTTTCCAGTAAACAAAATCAGCTTATCTACTCCAGCCATTTTTCACAATCTTTTTCCTAATCCATAGTGAAAAATAATCATAACACATAAGTTTACTAGCCCCAGAAAAACCTCAGGTTAATTACTAAAATATCTTTAAAAAAATTACCGAATCCCAGAGAAGTTGCTTATTCAACTGAAACTCAAAATCCTCTTTTAGAAAGCTCACATCTCCACCTGTATAGCCAGCCAACTCCTGCAAAGACATAAATTTATGGAAGTGCAGCAGATATTAGATGTTTCTTCCCTCTTAAAGCTCAGCATGTCTGCATCAGCACAGGCAGTGTTTTCCTTTACAAGAAATACAGAAACAGTGGCATGGTGAGGCAGCTGAATTTTGGACTGAGGCATGCATGAACATCAAAAGAATGAGCTGCATTTTTTTCTTTTCCAAATATTAAACCAAACTATTGCTTTCCAAGCCATTTTGTAAATGAAGGCAAGATAGAATGGAGCTGGAAAATTCAGCATCCAAAATCAAGACTGTATTTCCCAAGATCTAAGAAGACTTCATGTGGTAAAGAAGAGCATGACACTATTTGTTATTTTCAATTCTCATTTAGTGACTGAACTAACTTAGTGTTAAGGGCAGGATCTAACAAATAACACCGTACCTAAACCCTGAATTTCTCACTCACAACAGTTCACTGCTGCTTACTTTTAGTTCCAGTAGCATTTCAAATTTGCCTCTAAAGCACTAGACAAATTAGTGTTTCTGATCTATTACCCATACAGCAGAAAAGCTAGCTTTTAGAAAAGCTCTGACTGTAACAAGAAAGAAAATAATTTTCTGTGCCAAAATGATACATGCATATACCTTGGAGAGTTATTTTTACCCAGTCTTTCATTTTTAAGTCTCAGAAATTTTGTAAGTAGCAACAGGACTACAGCCTGTCAATCTCTTCACGACAATGTTAAAAAAGAAGGGCTGATTAATACCCACTGAAAGTGTAGTGCTAATACTGTCAGGGATAGTGTCTCTAAGGTAATACATAATTTAATGCTGATGGAGAGGATATGCTCTCTGACTAATGGCATACAAATGAAAATTTTCCACCATAAAAAAAGGTTCATGATATTAAAAGGCACACTCAGAAAATGTCATTATCAGTCCTCATTGTCTTCTAGTCAATTTTAGATTAATTTCTAACTTTAGACATTTTTTACATGAACATCGATTACATAAATTAAGACTTATTAAAACACACAAATAAACCCCAAAAACAGCACAAGTGATTTAAAGCTACCTGATTAATTTTCAGCAAAGCACCTCGTTTTGGCAAGATTGAGGAGTTCCGGGAATCAATTACCATGGCATGCTGAAAAGAACAAAAAAATTTGGGTTAGGTTCTCTGTTGCATTCTGTTGAATACCTCAGAGTGACATATTATTTTCCTTCCAAAACATGAGATCAGTGGAAGATAACCACAGCACCAGCTAAGATTAGTGTAGCTACATGGATTTTGCAACAATATCCCTACAGACTGGCTTTGTTTGACATTTACAGGCCACATGAAATCCATACATTTGTATCTTCTGCCCATGGCATGCACCAGAAACAGGACAGCAGCCCAACTGCAACCCACCAATCTGCAAAGAGTTTATCTCTTACAGTTTTGTAAGCTGCAAGTGAAAGATGGCAAGTGACCAGAAACTGGAATGTTTACCAAAGGCTTAGGATGAGGAAATTTACTCTTCCTGTCTGCTACAAAACAAAGCAGTTTTGCAAAAAGTGATAGCAGGTGAGACAGAGGGAGAACAAGCCAAAGCCTAACAGTCAACTATGATTCCCTGTTCTCCCTCTGGGCCTCCTGGATTACTCTATGGCAATGACCAAACACAGCAAAAGATGTCTGAAGGAATACACATTCTCTCCAAAGACAAAAAGCTCCTTTGGTATCACTCCTAAGATGAGATGACTCAAAGTCGAGTGTTTTTAAAATATTATTATGAAAAAGCCTTACAGAGAGAGAAGATTTTAGAGAGTGTCCACTTTCCTCTCGAACAGAAAAGGATGCTGTTCTAGCAAGGCAACCAAGCTCTCTCCACACACCTTCCCACTTCAGTGTGTGATTGGTCTTCCAGACAGGAAACTACAATAAAGAATTGAGAAAGTCATGAAAACAATTGTTACAAAATTAAAATAAATATTTTTTTATATTTAAGTCTATGGCTTTCTTCCCAACTTCTTGAAATAGAGAAACCCTTTTCCATTTCAGAGTTATGTTAATTCTGCTCCAGTCAAGAGAGTTAGATGCACACTAATTAATCCATTCCATATGAAAAATATCTTGAATTGGGCTGATACAGTAAACTAGGCAGTCAGTTGCCTCTGTGAAATGATAATTTAAAAAAAAATGAAGAAAAAAATTAGATTGAATTGCAACAAAAAGCCTAAGATGCACGACCTCTGTCATTTTCATATCACTGACCTCTTTCAAATAAAGAGAAGTCAGCCCTGTGCAGGAGTGATTCAATCATTCAAAAAGTAAACCAAATATTTCCAAGAGCTCAACTGAAATGTAGATGAAGCATGTGTTACACTTGTGCTATACTCACATTAAATTCTGTTGATACTCCTCTGTCGGTTTCTCGAAGGGAGCTCCAAGGGAACTGTCCAGTTACTTTGTATACATTAACTGAAAAACTGAAACACAACATTACTGGCAGGTTTGAAAGAGGTATTTAAGGTACAGCTCTAAATAACCACAAAAATTAAGAAACCAGCTCTGCTACATCATTACTAGAGCCTCAGGAAAGAACAAATGCAATTCTTAATCGATGAAAGATATTAACTGTTTCATATTCCTTCACTAAAAAAGAAGTAGTGAAAAATGCATCCCCTACTTTCTTTCAAAGTTTCCAGGCCGTGGTTTGAAGAAGGACAGGCCATATGAAGTTTCCTTTGTTCCATAGGAGAACTGGAAGGTCACCTTTTCTGCACGTCCAAAGAGGTTTGGGAACTTGAGCCCAAGCACCTACAGAAGATAAATTAAAAAACCCCAAAACACTAGACAAACAACCAAAAACCTCCTCATATCATAACATATTATATTGTTTGCTCTCTTGCATCTTAATCACACACTGAAGACAAGGACATCACAAGAATTAGAAGTTATTTAAAAATACTTGTAACTGAATGTGGCTTTTTTTCTCAGTTTTCTCTCTGCACTGGCAGCAAAAGCCAACAGTGCAAGTTACAATCAAACATCCAACTTTTATTGCTGTTTAGTAGCTGCTGACTTAATCCACACTCTGACTTAAGCCAACAGTACTGGTGTTACTTCAAGCAAAATCTCCAAGCCTGTCTCAAAGCCCTGGAGAACAAATACTCGGCACAACAAGCAGTTGTTCTAAAACTGCAAACTCGCCCACTGATCCTCAGGAAAAACTCCTCAGGGAGGGTTCATCAGAACCAAAGCAAGGAATAATTATCATTATGGAGCCACCTCCCTATAGTTCTGTTTTGAGCAAGATCTTTTCGCAACGGGACCTGATGGCGGTACAACACAATTCTACAATTCTCCAGAAACTACTGAAACTGCCTATTCTGACACATATTCCTTGCATCCCTCAGGCAGCTTTTGTCCCTCTGGCAGAAAAGATGGAGAAAGTTTCCTCTCAGCACAAACACTACCATTGTACTATTGTTGTGTGTTCTATTGGAAAAGAACACGAAAAATCTCCCAAATCCTGACTGCCTTTGTCTAACAGCTGTTGGAAGCAAACTAGTAACCTGAGCTTTGTAATGACAGTTATTATGCCATAAAGAGAAAAAGCTTTTACTATGCTGTACTAGATGTATAAGCTTCAACTGAATTTAAGGGATTAGAATAAATACATCTATTCAACTCTTAAGGGAACATAATCCATGTCGCCAGCATCAGTGTATACAAGTCATGCTTTTAGAGTATTCACAAGTTTCACTTCTTTGATAAATTAAAATCAAATAGAAGAGGAAGCTGAGCACAAAAAGAGAAACCCAAGCAGCCTTCAGTCAGCTCTGAGCAGCACTGGAAGCAACAGGTAGGATTCCCTGCTGGTTTCCTTCAGGCCACAACACCCTGCACCTGGGTCCTGGCAGTGGAGCTGCATAAGCAGCTCTCAACTCATCCAGTTCCAGCTCCTCTTGCACATGGAAAACAACATCACCTGAGTCATGCGGGATCTTATACAGGTTAAAAATACCCCTAAGAGGAAAAGGATGAGTCCCTTGATCTGGCTTATCCACCAGCTCCAGGCACAGCGGCCCTGTGCAAGTGAGAGGGCAAAAAGGGTGCAGGATGAGCACCTGAAAGCAAAATCTGCTCACAGCAGCACTCCTGGTAAAAGTACATTCACAGACCAGCAGTACAGCTGGTACTTCCTATGGCAATTGGTAAATACTGGTCACATAGATTTTAATTGGATGCATCCTTAATTGAGTCATATGAAAACAGGTTCCAAAGCTTGTAGAATTAATGAAAACCTTGTGTTCTACATCCCAGAATAACTTATACTGGGCTAAAAGTGAAAACAAGAACAATTTCTAAGTCAAATATAAAGCATTTTGACTGAGAAGAAAATACTTCAAGTATATCTCATGGAAACAAAATGCCATATTCCTTACTAATCTCTCCAGTAGATGAAACATCTTCAATAGTAGCAAGAAATAATTCAAGAAGTTTCAAAACTTAGAAAACTAATGCTGAGCTGGAAGCTACAGCATTGTCCCCCAGCTCAAAACAGGCTTTTGCTGAATGAAAGCCTGACACAAAGGCCTGATAAAGTCTTAGTAAGGCTAGATCAAGACTGGATCAACAAATTCCTTGCTAGCCTTGAAACTGAAAGTAAGAGGAATATCAAAAGGCATTACTAATAATTTGAAATAATCCATACCATGCTGCCTTCATTGTTGCCAACCATAGTGTTATAGCTCCCAGTTAACCTTCTCAATTCTGTTACCTCAAAGGTCACATCTAAACCATTTGGAAGGGCATCATCTCCTAAAGAAATAAATGAAGTGCATATTATCTCAAAAGAGTTATTTTAATAATTGCAGACAGAAAGTTACTTGAATTATTTGAAAACTGAGTTAAGGCATAATACAAGTCTATGTTATAAAGTGAAATGACTTGAGGAAAGGATGTTTGGATGTGAGTGAACAATTTTATTCAATCATAGGATGAATGGCTTAAATAATTTCATGCAATGTGCGATACAAGTACAGGATGCATTTTCAAGCTTTCCCTCACATGTTCCTTGAAGCTATGGATTAAGAAAAGCTTACTGTAATTATTTTAAGTGCTGAAAATTCACTCATGGACAAGTAATATTTAAATACACATCCACATATATGCAAACACATGCAAATAGATTTCCTTCATAGGGATAACTGATGTAGATACATTTGTATCCACAGCACACCCACGTGTTCATCTAAAATTATAGTAAAGTATACAAGACTAAGTTACACACATAAAAAATGTCAAGCCTATTACACAGGGAAATAAATATTACAGGTATGAATATATGAGAACAAAAAAATGAGAATTAATGAGGGAATACACACCTTGGCAGGTATCAATCAGAACGTCCACCTGCCTAAAGATTCCTAGACGAAGCAACCTCTCACGAGCTTCATGTGATTTTCTCATCACCTACACCATGAGAAAAGTAGTTCAGTCATAGAATCAGAGGATATTTGGGTTGGAAGAGGCTTTCAAGATAATCTAGTACCTTTGAGATTAACAAAAAACAATGAGGAGCCAAGACGTAAAATATTCACAGATTTTTGTATATAAAGACATACATGTACACCTTCAAAACATAACACAACCACTTTAACACTTGCATCTGCAGAAGTAATTTAAACCCAGAGCATCCAGCTCATTACCTTCATACCTTTTGTTAGTTTGCTTCCTAGTTACTTTAATAGTTCAAACAATTATTCAAACAGGTTCCAGTAGTTACAATTTATTTAGAGTTATAATTTATTTATTATGACAGAGTTGTCCCATGTCTGTAGGCAGTAGCCCAAAGCAGTAAAAAGAGAGAAAAAACTTTAATTAACTTTTAAACAGCAAGTCTCTTATGCACTGCAGCACTTACATCAATGAGATTTTTTGCTTTGAAAACATCAGAGATTTCATACATGATGATGTCATCTTTGGTCCTTCCAAGTCCATCAAAGTGCACATGCTGAACCACCACCTAAACACAATAAATCTTTACACACAAGTACTGGATTTGCATCTAACAACAAGGATCAAGGTCACCAAGGCACAAGAATTATTGTGAGAAACCCTGATGATTCTTAGGGCTAATTCCTGCTAACCTACATTATCAGAAATCAGTGCTAAGATTCTGGGACATTGTTCCCATAACACAAAAATGAGAGAAAAGAGATCTCTAACAGCAAGCTAACAATGGTTGTAGCAGAAGAAACACTGATAGATTACAGCTGCTGTGGTTTTAATTGTAAATGTTGTATGGTCAAAGAAACAACTGCAGAAAACAAGTATTAAGTACATAAGACAGACTTATGTAGCTAGCTGTAGCTGTTTGCTACGTCTTTTATCAGCTATACATAAGCAAAGAATTAAAGGAATAAAATCAAACAAGTGTACAAGCCACAAATATTTAAACTCCATTAAAATCATCACCATAGAAGCAGTGCAGTTTCAAATGCAGCTGAAAAACACTTCCATTATGGGGTTTTATACCTTCATCTTGATAATCACCTGAGACAATTTTATTGTAAAAATCACAGCACCTACCATGCTACCCGGAGAACAAATGGGCTACAGAGATTTCATCTCCCTTATTTTTCCAATCTTTTCAGTGAATTATAATTTTAGGAGTAAATGTAAAAAAAAAATCTGCTTTAAATAGTTGTCAAGGATTGGAACAGGCTGCCCAGGGCAGTAACCACCCCTGGGGGGATTAAAAACCACGTGGATGTGGCAGTTGGGACGTGGTTTAGTGCTGGACTTGGCAGTGCTGGCTTAACAGTTAAGACTCTGTGACCTTAGAGGTCTTTTCCAACCTAAACAATTCTATGATTCTATATCAGTTTGTAAAAGAGACTATGGAGATTATACTACCTCTATTAGAAATATCTATATGACCCTATGTATTCATGTATAATAAAACAGCAAAGCAACAGCAACCTACTATTACTGCCAACTGTTAAAAAAAAAAAACCCAAATGTTTATTTCTCGCCACAAAAAAATTTAAAAAAAAAATGTTGCTCAGACACTTACATCTTTGTTTTCAAGAATTTCCTGCTTGGTCTCAGGTTCAACTTCAACCAGCTCAGTTTCCTCTCCCAAGGCACCAAAATCTGGCCCAGCCATTGGAAGAGGCTCCAAACTCTGAAAGCATAAAAGAAAACGGCATTTGTTAATAGGATACACGGATTTGTGATTTGTGCCTTTTGTAAATGAGAAAAACCCATGGCTCTCAACAGCGGACTCATCAAATCCTAAGGTAAAAAAAAAAAAAAAGCAAAAGAGAACCAAAATGAAAGGAATTACCAGAACACTTGACACCTACCTGCTTGGTAAAATTTTTAACAAAAGCTAAGTAGCTTCCATATTGAATGATTTCTGAAAACCACTCTGTACTCTTCCAAAAAAAAACCTTAACTTTTAAGACAAGCTTCCTGTGTAACAAGATTAATTCCCCCTTCTTAAAAAAAAAAAAAAAAAATCTAAAATATCAGGCTGTCACTTCTCTGGTTTGGGCTTCAGGAGGCACAAGAATATGAGTGTCGAACAGTAAAATAAAAAGGGTGTTCTCAGAATGTCAGTTTGCTTTGCATTTATTTATTGGCCTTTATATTTCAATATTCTTTTCAGAAGTAACCTTCCAAATAAAGCTTGAGAACTTCAGGCTCTGACCATCAGAGCCAAACACTTTAATTACACACTCAGCAGGATTGTATTTATTATACCTGAAAGAGTCCTACAATAAGACTTATCAGAATAGCTGCTATCCAATATTAAATTGCTGTTGCATATCAAAATCCATCTAAAGGAAGACGGAAGCTTCTACCACTGCCACAAATTTCAGCCAAGTGTGAAACACTCTGTATCCTCACAATATTGTCTAGCAGTTCACACCAGAGATGGACACAGAGAATACAAGCAAGAAGTCTTTAAACACAATCTGCATTAGTCATGGTGTTTATATACTCCAGAGCCTTAACTGAAGACAGCTCCCTGAAGCTGTTCTTTGCCTTAAAACTTAACACTTGGAAGAAGAAGAAACTCTGTGGTTCTTCTGTAAGCACTGGTAGATGGATTTGGAGATTTGTACATCTATTCACAATGATTTCAGGCACATGAGGCCCCTCAGCCCTCTCCAAGTCACGCAATGCTCCAGCCTCCAGTTCTCACCAGGGGCGCTGCTCTTTGCACTGCGATTTTTCAGCCGCTTGGTTTTAGGTTTTGTTAGGTTTGGGTCGTTTTTGATTCTGTTTTCACTTCCCCAGTCTCGTTCTTGCCAGCCCACGTCTCTGGGGAGGTCAGCTCCGGGAAAGCTTCAGGAAAGATGTGAAAAAGACCCAGGCTAGGAAGAAATTTTGTACTTACTAAGAAATTTTTCCCACTTGTGAGGGTGGGGAGACCCTGGCACAGGTTACCCAGAGGAGCTGTGGCTGCCCCATCCCTGGAAGTGACCAAGGACAGGTTGGACGGGGCTTGGAGCAACCTGAGACAGCGGAAGGTGTCCCTGCCCACGGCAGGGGGACGTGTAACCAGATGAGCGTAAAGGTCGCTTCTAAGCCGTCAGTATCTATGACTCTATAAAAACACCTAGAAATGAGCTGGGAAGGCGCTTCCGAGCACAGGCATGGGCTCTGACCCCTTCTCCCTGCCCCGGCCCGACTGTGCCAGCAGCAGCGGGCTCGGAGCGGCTGAGACGGGACACGGCGCCAGACCGCAGACACGGCCGTGCTGTGCCCGGCCCGAAGGTCGCAGTGGGGAGCGCGGGCCCGTGCGACCTTCGGGCGGCCTCGGGGCGGGTGCCTGGGTCCCACCCCCGGTGGGTCCCGTCACGGCGGATCCCCAGGGCCCCGGCGCTCACCCGGGCGTGCACGGTACCCATAGCGGCAGCGGCGGCGGCGCGGCCTCGGCGACTGTGGCGAGCTCGGGGCACTCAGGGCCGCAGCACGGGGGCAGCCATGACAGGCGGTCCAGCCCAGCGCCCATTGGCCAGGATGGCGGAAGGGGCGGGACCAGGAAGAACTTCCGGCGCTGGGTCTCCAGACCAGCCCAAAGGGGATTCACCCGAACCCAGGGGTCATCCCAAACCCGGGGTTCACTCCAGCCCCGGAGGATTCACCCGAACCCAGGGGTCATCCCAAACCCGGGGGGTCACACCAACGCGGGGATTCACTCCAGCCCCGGCGGATTCACCCAAACCCAGGGGATTCCTCCAAAAGCACGTGTTTCATCCCAAACCCACGGGATTCGTCCCAAACCCTGGGAATCAGGTTGGGCACTTTAAACTGATAACTCGTATTGTAAATTATTATTACTACTATTATTTTACATTGCATTAAATTGTTGTCTCTAGCTAGTTCTATATTTCATTTTTATTTTTGTATTATGTATTTATAGATAATACAGTTATTATATATAACTTTTAAAAGTTATTTATTATAGTTATATTTTGCATTACTGATATATTTTGTGTTCTTAAATATCTCTATTAAATATAAATATATATTTTTATATAACTATAAATACATATTTTTAGTGCATCTTTTATTATTCACAGAACAAATTATTTAATAGGTTATTATTGTATTATTTCGATTTAGTTATCTGCTAAGTCAGTTTTAGTTTAGAAACAACACCCCCTTTTATTTCCTCCCTTCAGACCCAACTTTGTCTATTTTTTAAATTTTTTCTGTTTAAATGCAACAAGGTATTTGTAAAATAACTGATTGCAGAAAACAAACAAAAAATCCTATCAAAACTCAAAAAAAACCAAAAACCCACAAAATTTTAAATTGAGATGACATTCAGGTCCAGCTGGAGTTTGAACAAGCATTGCTCCAACTTGAGACTAGTACCCTTAAAAAAACCACCTTTGAGCCATCAATGGTGTCAACACATTCTGATGTAATATGCACTAGAGTGAATTACACTCAAGAAAGCTCAGAGACCTTGCTAACAGAAGAGATTGTGTTTTTATTTTAGAAAAGGGAGACAAAATGGGAGCTGTGCCTAACAGAAAAAGTGGTTAAGGTTGATTTAAATGTAGTTAATAGAAGTATTCCAATAAAGACCAAAGACTTGACATTCCTGCTTCAATTCTAATACATAATAGTAAACTAATGAGTGAAGACAAATTAAAACAGATCTTGTATATTTTAACTGTAGTTAGAGTAACAATTCCAACTTTTTTTTTGCAAGTCTGAAGTTATCTACACCCCAGAAATGAACAGAAGTGTTAAAATTAAGTAGCACCAGCCTGGTAGAGCATGGAAATAGAGAGCACAGCACTTCCTCCCCAACCTAAAATCCACCTGAATATTGTAAAATGCAGCACTCCAAGCTTAGGGAAATCAAACAACTGTTTGACAGGCAGGCCCAGTTCAAGTGCTACATTTTGCCCAAAGTTCACACTCCCATGGCCCCAGCTCCTGAGCATCACAGTTCAGCCTCTTTCCCTGGACAAGAGGCCTTCAAGCAGCTCTTCCCTGGGTTGCACGGAATTCCCTCTCTTGATTGGGAAGTTTCACAGGCTCCCCCCAAACATATGTGCAAATCAACTTTAAAGCCATTATTGTTTCCTTCTACTTAAAAATTGTACAAGACCTGGAAAGCCATCAGAACAGTGATAAATCCTAACACCACTTTCCTTCCCAGATGCCCTCATCTACTGATGCATTGTTGTTGTTAAAATCATGCAGAATCTTTGTAGTGAAAATGGTTTAAGCTGCCAGCTCTCAATAGAGGTATGATTTGGCTAAATTTTCAACCTGTTATTTGAGATAGCTGCAGAGATCCCTGAATATTGATACCTCTACCAAGTCTTACACTTTTGCTGCTCCTGACAATTTTGGGAAACTTCCTTTGGGTTATCCTACCTCACTGAGACAGGACACCTTTCTTTCTTTAGCAACAGGGAAATGAAAGAAGAAAAGAAAAATCTGAAACTGGAGGGGAAAAAAATAAAAAATGATCTGACAACAATTAGAGAGACAACCTAATCATTCACCACTTGCCATACAATGATTCTTACTAACATCTTCTGCAAAGTTTAACTATGTTTGCTACTAACCACAATCACTATTTTATCTACTTTTCAACACTTGATCAACTATTAAGCCTTTATATTAAGTTCCAAAAAAAAAATAAAATAAAAGAAGTCCTCTGAAATCATTGAAAGCATACTTGTTTACACTTTGGGGGAAGGTGCCCCATTTCTCATGTCATTTTCACCTGAAGTATTTCAGGAGGGAAATAGACACAGAGGAAAGGTATTAGGAACTGCAGAGTACATACAACAACCTAGAATAATACTGTTCCTACAATGTCTTGTGCAGACAACTTTCCATAAACACAACAGTATTTAAATATAAGGCAAATGGACACTGGAGGCCACTAAGAAACTCACTTGTGTATTCCTCTTAAGGGAGTAAAAGTCCAATTTCATTTAAATGCTATAAAAGTAATCCTAACACATAATATTGTTAAGAATTACATTTTAAAAAATGTTCTGTTATCTATGCTTGTTTGTCTAACAATATGTTTACAGAATTTACATTTTTATGCTGAAAGTAATTTTTAAAAAGATTTATTTCCAGAGAGACAGTATTTAACTACAAGTCTTAGTAGAGTTCATTGAGCTGGTGCTTCAACAGAGCTATAATCTGTTACTTAGTGTAGCAGCCACTGTTTTTATAATCCTTGAAACAGTAAAATTCCCAAGGCAGATTTGCCAGGAAGATGTACACAAGTAATTTCCCAAGACTTATTGGCAACAAACAAAGTGATCCCTAGTCTAGGTTTTCATTTTCTGTGCCAAATTTAAATTTTGGAAACTGTGGAACCTACTTCCCAATTAATACTCTGGAGCAGTTTGGAAACTTGTCTCTAAGGAAGAGTCAACATCTATTTCCAATGCAGACTCCTCAGGATTTGGGAGGAAATTAGGATAGGACTTTAAGTCTGACTGCTCCTGGGTATCAGCAGAAGCATTTTTCATAGTTGAGTGCATAAAGCATGAAGATTCCCAGAGCCAGCTCTCAATGTGTGCAGCAGAGTGAGGCATTTTAAGGTGGCAGTATGAGGAACGAAATTCCACAGTAGATGGGACAGTTTGACATTTTCTTAGTGATGCATAATTGTCTTTCCTGTTTAAAAAGAAAGAAGGAAAATTAGATTATTAGTGTTTCAATGGCATTTTTGTCATGTTTACAAGTAGCAAATATAGCTGTTCACCTTCCCAAAGGCCATCTCTGCATTCCACTTTACAATCAGTTTGTTATCACCAACCTGAACAACTGGAACAGAACTTGGCTACACTCTAAACCAGCACCTGAATCACCAGGTTAGCCTTTACCAATCTGAGAAACAGGAAACTGAAGTTTTATCCAAGAATCCCCTATTTTTTTTAAGTTTCCTCTTCTCTCTTGCAGTGCTTTTGGGGAAAAAAAGCCAACAAAAGCAACCCCAAACAACAAAAACTCAACATGCCGCAACACCTCTCACAAATAAAAATACCTTAACTTGCCATCCACAGACAGTTAAACAGTTTAAGCTGCTTTTCCACAAAAAGAAAAACAGTGTGTTTAATCATGATGCAATGACCAAATAACCCCTCTTAGAAGTTATTTCTGAGACAAATTTGTGATTCTGTGTCTTCCCAAGGCCTGTCTCAGATGATGAGACTCAGGATTGGTAGGTCTGGAATATGAGAAACTGCTAAATAATGGTAAAAGCAGGAAGGTGGTGATCCCCAAATTTATTGTAAAAAGGAATCAGAAGTATCATTAAGAAAAGAAAGAAGAAAAGACACTGGATTACATGTGCTATCAAGTAACTGAAGAGAGGATAGTAGGATGAATAGCAAATATATACCAAGAACTACATTTTTGCTCAGAGAGATGCCTCAAAAGCCAATTAGTGTTATTCAAGAAAAGGCCTTAATCATTTCAGCAAGAGAGAATTTCTAAAACTGCATCATTTGCATGCAGCAGCACTCCACTTCACCTGGCTGTACAGAACAGCTTGCTTTTAGCCTGGGCATAAACTGTGGCAGCAATCCGGAAAAGCTGCTCCTGCATCCATCGAACGTCAGCAGGCATGTCAGGAAACCAGTTCACCAACCTGCAGGCAAAACCAAAACACAGCTTTTGTAAGCAAGAGCTTTAATCAGAGTTATATTTTTACACACCCTTTCCCATACCCAAAACAGTTTTTTACTCCCCAAATCAACTCCCCTAACCAAGGTGTCAATTTCTTCCCAACCTCCCTGAATTCCCATCTAGCCCCCTCATCTCTCTTCTATAAGCTATGAAAAGGGGCAGCACAAATCACTGCATCTCTGAGTGGTTGACAGTGTGTGCATGCCACACCCTATGACCAGCATAGGGATCCTGCAAAATATTCCTGCCTCCAAGACCTTTGTGGTAGGAACTTTCTTCTCAGTTTAAAGCAAGGTGGAAGAGGAAGGAAGAATAAAGGAAAAGCACAATGGAAGAACAAAGAGAAGGCAAAACAAGAACAATGTCCCAAATGTACTTTTTTTTCCTTGTGGTACCTTTAACAGGAGTCAGCTACATCAGAGTGGGACAAGGAGGAAAACCCCACCGAGTAATCTAGAGAAACTTGCTTCTTCCCCATCCAACAAAAATGGCACAAAAGTGCTACACTCAGCAGCACATAAATAAAATACTTCACTGGAGTTGTATATGGTTTGATTGCCAGAATTGATTTTTCAAGATTTTCTAAAGATAGTCATGACATCTACTGCTCAAGAACTGGAATTCCCTTAAGCAAGCACAAAACTTATGATTCATGGTGCATTCATTGAGCATAACTTCTTGACAAGAATTGAAACTTACCAAATTAAGCCCTGTTTCAAGAGCATAACTTTCAGTCAACCTAAACAGAACTGGTAAGAGACTTTACATGGTGAGTGAACAGTGGATTTCACTCCTGATTTCAGAAAGAAGCATAAGAAGGATGTGGAGAGAGTTCAGATACCCCTGCAGAATATAGCAATGAAGAACGTACTCCTGGAAAGCACAACTAAAGGTGCTTCTTTTGAGCAATTACGAGATAGCTATTAGTAAAATGAGTCTTATATAAGAATCTTCTAATATGTTTATCCAGCTTTGGATTAGATAGGCTTTAGGAGGATGCATCACGTAGGTAGAAATAATGGGTCTTTTGACAGTTACCACTTGAATTGTAGATTCCCAGAATGCCAACGCTGAATAAGCTCTCAATGAGTACATTTCCAAGATGCTGATAATTCCAGAAGAGTTCTTTACAAGTTCCTTACCGTAAAGCAACTGAGTAAGCAGACTCCACTGGGAGTGTGTATGGCAGCATCAGGTAGGATATCACCCGCATGGGGAAGAGTTTAGAGAACTGAGCATAGAATCCATTCTGTTCTTTACAAGCTTCCTGCAGAGCTTAAGAATAAATATTAGGGAAAAGATGTTACACTGTCTGAAAGCAGTTTTGATAATTTTCTCAGTTTTATAATATCCAGTCAACATTACAACATTACAACATTACAACATTGTTCCTGAATAAGGCTCAGTTAGAAAACGAAAGAATTAATCTCAAGGCACTCTTACCACAAACTTTCTCTATGATATTTTAAAATATGGGAACACAGACTCATGCCACAGGGACAATACACATTATCCAGAACTTCTAAGCAATAGATCTAAGAATTAATGTGGAAAAAACCCCAAAAAAACCAAAATTTGCCACTCAGATTTACAGTAAACAGACTGAAGCATGCACCTCTACGAAGTCTGGGAGGTAGACTCTCAAATATGCTCTTCTCCAAAGGCCATGGATTTTGCTTTAGCTGGTCATTTAAGCTGGTCATTTTCAAGGTTTCTACTCTGTTATTTTCTGACAATTTTCTTCTCTTCACATGGTCAATATGTTGTTGTTCAGCCTCATGAGGGATTCTTTTCGTGTAGGACAAGTGGATATAAATTGAGTCATTCAGAATACCTGAAAGAGTCAAGAGCTTTCACTTAGGTTTGATCCACAAGACTCCTGAGTACCTGACAGCACCTGAGGTCTGTGTGTCTGAACAAAGACCTGTCCTGAGGGAACGTCATCTTCTACCCCACATCAAATGCACCTGGCTCTTAGGATCCCACAAATGTTTAATCACAGTGATGGCTCTTCTGAAGGTTTAGGTCTTAATTTAAAACAGGCTCTAAAGAAAAGGAAAGAAGTGAACAATTAAGTGAAACTGTCCTGGAAACATACAGTCATTTACCAAAGTTGTTTTCCTGCAAGAAAGTAAAGGATTTAAAGGAGAGGAAGAAAACTGATTTAACATGTATTTGAAAGAATACCTAAAACACATCAGATACATGGGAAATTTGACATGGCAGGTATCACAAGAGAACTTTGAGGCATTACTACAACAGGGTTGAAAAGGGAAAGCAACTAGGTTACAATATTTTTTTCAGTTGCATCCAAAGTACAAATCCAAATCAACATGGGCTGCATTGCAAAACTGGTGCCAATTAAGAAATAGCACAATAACTACCTTAGAAACAAGCACTAGATCCTAAGTACAAAGAGAAAAACACAAGAAGTGTATTTACACTTGGTGTCCAGAAAATCATTATAAAATTACATATGAAAAAAGACTAGAATCTATACCTGCATACAACACAACTTATATCCTACTTGCAAGTACTAGTAAAAGACAAATATCAAAAGAATATACAGCGAATTTAGCAAAGGAAAGTATTTGAAGTGTCACAGATGGAGGGGGGGAATTAATTCCTTCAGCTGAAATAATAAGAAAGGTGAGGCATAATGAATGACCCTGGAAAGGTTATAATTATCATTCATTAAGCTTGAAACAAAACAACCCTGTGACAGAATAAAAACAAAGTTGTTCATAGGATTAGCAGTGTGAAAAGGAGGACAATAGTGCAATACAGAGAGAACATGGAACTGAGAGACCAAGGAAAAACTGCAAGAAATGTCAGATATTAGTGTCAGATGGAATCCTGCATACAGGAAACCTGTGGGTGCAGGGCAGCAACAGAACCTAGTTTAGCACAGACAGCCACAAACCAGAGGTTCTTTGTAGAGCTTGTGCTTTTAATCACAAAAAAGCTATAATGCAAGACTCTCTCATTAAATAATAATACTTAATAATAACATTATAGAAAATCAAGCTCTTAAGCAGAACTGTGAGGTTCTTCAGTGAAGAGAATTGTTTCAAGACAACTTGAATATTCAGTAACAAGGCATCAGCAGAGTACATCAATGACTGTATTACATCCTGCAGCTGGTACTATCTGTAATACTGCAAAAGTCCTGTTTCCATTCCCATTCGTCTGATCTGACCCAGGACCACTTTGCTTCTTCATCCAGGCACATTTAACACATATTAATATCAAGTTACTATTTTCAACTTGTTTGTCTCAAAGATTGCAGAACAGTAATATTTATCAATATAAAACATGCTATTAGAATTCTAGGAGTAGGGTTGAACTCATAATTCTTCTTCCTAAACTTATCTGGGTGTCAACAACTGCTCCATTATAAGTTGTCATCTTCTAAAGTCTTTTCTCACACAGAGAGTTTGTCTGTGACTGAGCTTTTATTGGTGTTAGCCACTTCTGGACTACTAGAAAATCACTTGGATGACAGCAGAGAGGAGGCAATAGAAGACACAGGTTTCAGAGGAGTGGGAAGCAGTAGCCTATTCTCATCCTGCACAAATGACAAAGCCAAGTAATAATATGATTTGCCTAGAACTGGAATTCTTTGGAAATTTCACTTAACATTTACTTCACACAGATTTGACAAAACTCCAAAAGTTCAATTTTTGTGTGGCACAGTTCACCTCAGGTGAACAACGACTATGGCATTTCTAGGAGAATGAAACTATCATGATCCCTCCAAAATTCTCAAAGACCAACCCCCTTCTTAGCTACACAAAACCTCCTCACCATTTTTGTTTGTTTTGATCTGGGGTCTTTTTGTTTGTTTTTTAAACTCAGGTTAAGACCATATAATCAATAGTTATCTAAAAGTTTAACATACCATTCTCCTTCAAGAATTTAAGAGCATCCAAATATCCCTGCTCACAGATCTCTCCAAGTACCTGCAAATATAGAGTAAATGAGTCAGACAAAAAAGAGTTTCAACTTCAGATCAACAGTTTGCAGAATGAAAATCCACTTTCAGCCACTTTCCACTCTTCTAAGAAAAAAGCCACCTTAATAGTTGCTGGAATTCAACAGATTCAGGTTAATATGGTTAGTGATGATGAATACATGATCATGTACATTAACTTATCTTTCAGCTATAACACATGCACTGAATGATGGCATTCAAACAGTTTGGAAGACTGTCTCCTCTTGTTTCCTTGATTAGCTCATCAGGAGCTGCTAGCAGCAATGAAACAGTGTTTAAAGTATGCCAATTCCCTTCCTTCCCTCCCAGTGCTTTTCACTTTACAAAGCTCTGCAAAATCAGCACAATTCTTATGCTCAGGCTTAGATTTATCATCCCTATGAAAATATCTTTTACCAGACGCCACACCAGCTCACTTACACAGGGGTTAAAAAAAACCCCAAAAAACCCCTGCATAATTAGAATTACACATTTGTCTTGAAGTGATCAAAAAGCACTCAGTTAAAATATACCTGTAGTAGTCAGAAAATTTGCTCCTTGGCTGTACTATATCCCAAGCCAACTGAAAAGGTCTGCTTTTATTTATTTTTTCCAACTTCCACAACAGCAATTCAAGAACATTCCCTCTTCAGATCTGAAACTAACAGCACTGAGCAAAGTCTAAAGACAACTTGCCTGTGCCAGGTACTAATTAAGACCTTTACAAAACCAGGAAGCTTTAGAACTTCCAATTTCTTAGCAGGTAAACAGGAAAGGACTACAAAATGGCAGTAGTTAATTTCCCATTGTTGGTATTACGGCAGAATCCTGTGATGATTCCCAAATACTGAAAGTCAATAGCAGGATATGCATTTTAAGTCCAAGAGAGACTAAAACTGAGGAGGACACAGACAAATATGAAAAAATAGAAATAAGATACACCACCAGAGAAGTTTGTGTGACTGGATGAAATGCTAAAACAGTGCAACTTTCTGCAAAAGCTTTCATGTGGAGAGATGAAGCCAAGGAAGGCAGGGGCTGACCTTGGGTTCAGGTGGAAAGAGCGCTTGTGTTAAGCGATAAAGGTTGCCCAGGCTGAACTGAATGCTGGTGTTGGTCACATTCATCTCATGGAAGTTGGCTGACTTCCCCTTGGGACAGATGTCACACTCCCCAGCAAAAGGGGACACTGTGATGGTGTTCTTACACTCATAGTGAGGCAAGTTGTCACTGATTCCTCCGTCCACGTAGCGCTACCAAAAGGAACAGAAACAACACATCTCAAGGGCTGACAATGTCTGACCAGCAGAGTCCCCCACGCAAGAATGCAACAGAACTTAAGGCAGTAACTTAAGCCTTGTGTTCCCAAGCTAAACATTCTGAGTGAGTAGAGAACATGATCTGTTCTCTAATGCCAATAAACATTCCTAACTATAGTTCCATAGGCAGTGCAAGCATATTCCATTTGGGATTTTTCTGATAATAATAAGATATCATGATAAGATGATAATCCTACGCAACACGCAGAGAAAAGCAGCTCCACAGTTCAAAGTTCAAGTTCCAATATAGTAAACTATTCTAACTTAAAAGTACTCTTTATAATTAGAATTTGATAGAAAAGTGTCAAAAAAGAGATCTGGACATAAGGAAAGTGTGAGTAAAAATGGACAGTGCTTCAGGAACTTTGCCAAGTCACAAACATCTACTCTGTGCTTTGCGTGCAAGTTCCAGGTTATGCTTTTGTCTCCTTCCCACTGAATCACCCATTTCTATACTTTTAGTGCATCACCATCTCAGGCATTTTAAGATCCAAGCCCCAAAGTGCTCTGTTTTGGGGTAACTACTGTCTAGTGCAGCAGCTGCAGGGGCTACAGACAGCCCCTCCACTCACTCACAGCACCCAGCTCTCCAGTGGGCCACAGGGAACTGGTTTGCTCCCACACCACCAGCTTTGCTGCTTCAGAGGCTGCTTTTTCCTTCTTCCTAAAAGAGCAGCAAACCCAAACTGTAGGTCCTTGTCAAACATAAATGTAACAGAGCAGTGATTTGAGCAGGAGCAACCTGGATTATCAGTTTCAGCTGCCCTGATACTCAGGCCCTAACCATTATTAGGAAGCACATTAGGAATTAGGAAGAGGGCAGCTCATGACCTGTCTCCTTCCCAGGATACCCTCTGGACCCAGCAGCACGGAGCTCCTGCCAAACTTTAGGTGTGTAATGCAATCACTGAAGTACAAGTAAAATCTCCAAGTCCTTTGTGACACAAATAAAATACAACAGGTCTGGCAGAGACCTCATGAAATTATTAAAAGGTGGAAATACTTATCTGAGTCACTGTTTTACTGATCTAAATTATTTTCATGATTTGGAGTATCTGCTCAGCTGTTCCTCCAAGTAATTTTTTAAATCTAAAACCACTGCTGTGTTTGAAAGGAGTAAAAAAGCCAAACAAAAGCCATCACACCCAAAAGCTTTTGGAATGACAGATCCACCTTTTAAATGTTATCCTTAAGCTTTTGTTATACAGTATACAGGCAGGAATGCCAAGCAGTCAACAGCAAGATACCACAAAGTTTACATTTTTGACATTCTATTGTGCTTAAGCCTATAGGAATCATGCCAAGCATAGTAACTGTGGTATTCTTACCAGGTTACATCCAAATATGCCTCCTAAGCATTAAAATCATATCAAAATCATTGTAAAGATTAATAGAATAGAATGATGCCTTCCTTTCCTCAAAATATGGCCAAATAAAGCATCATTTGTATGTTTGTGTACTCTGAAGCCTTTTAAAATAACATTGTGGTCTTGTGACAAGAACTGAACTGCCAGATTAGCCTGGATCCACCGAAACCTTGGATTCAGTCCAACAGCCTGTTTCCATAACACCTTTAATCTGGAAGAGTTTAAAGAGACATACAAGGTTTAGAAGTACAGATAACGAAAATCCCTATAAAGTTCTAATCACTTCTGCTTAAATTTCAACATGAAGGAAAAAAAATACATTTCATGTGTATTCTTGACCTTTTAATACTTGCAAATTGCCTTGAGAACAGGGTGTAATCACTGTTAAGGATGTTTAAAGTTTTCTTTCTTCTTTCCCTTCTCCTTGTGCAAAAAGCACCACAATTGGAAGGGATGCAAATTCAAGTGAATAAAACACGGTAACAAAAAGCCACCGATGTCACTTCCTTGATTTGAAATGCAGACCTGCTTCCAGACTTGTAATTATAACACCTACAACAAACCATGCCAACTTCCTGCAGTTTTTGTCTCTTTAAGGGCGGATTTTAGAGAGCCCAGTACAGCCATGAAGTATTAAGAGGCTTTGTAACCAGCAGGTCCTGGGAAGCAATAGAACATACTAATAGGTGGATATTTTACCTCTGAAATGTAAGCTTTCTTACACTGCGTACGAATGCCAAAAGGTATTGAAAAGCTTTGTTTGCACCTAACTGAACACAGCACTTTAATCCAGTTGTAAGGCAGATCTTCCTACAGCCAGAACACAAAGATATACAACAAAATATATAACAAGATTTTTTTTAACTATTATAGGTGACTCTTTCTGTAAATTTGTGCAGGTGAAAGAGCATAACTTCCCTCAATAAATATTTACCCACAGGTTACATACTCATTACCTTATAATATCTTTTTCTTTTATTAATGAATTTTAGGGGGCAGAGGAGGAACAGAGAGACCAATATATGTGTGTTAATATACACATAGTATCTTCCACATATTCAGTGTTCCTTAATTTTTTTGAAAAGTTGTTACAGCTACAGTACAAGAAACTACAATGGAAGTATTTATTTTACAGTAAGATAAAAAAACCAAAACACAAGCATTCTTAGTATTTTCAGAATAGCTAGAACTATTTTCAGATCTTAACAACAGAGACTTACCACACCTCTAAACGATGGTGGAATGAGGCCACAGTAAATAGGGACAAATGAACTACAGATTAAAGCCTATAAGAAAATGGGACCATAAAAAATAAATGTTAATTGTTCCATTACTGACATAAACACTTCTCTTTATAAAATAAATTCTTATTCATTAAGGCTGTAGTTTCATTAGATCCATTGGACTTTTAAGGCATTTATCCTTTTTTTTGACTGATCCCTTGCACCTCCTTTCTAAAACTTCACAGACACATTGACTGGGAAAACCAGTACATGAATCTGGTGTATAAAAGCTTGAATTCCTCTTTTTTAAAGCGTTTTTTTAAAGAGTTTAAAGTTACACTGTCAGAGTAACAATACCTGAAGTGCTTAAAGCAGAAATCCAACAGTAGATGTTAAAGGTACTTAGGATTATAGAAATTTCTAAAAGTTGCCAGAAAGAAACATACCTGTATAACTTCTTCTTTAGAGTTAAAATTAGATATTAAGGCATTTTTTCCATCTGATACTCTGGTTAGTGAAATACACAGTCTGCCCGATGACAACTGGTGCGTGTTTTCTGGAAGATTTCTCATCAGCCCATCTCTTATTATCTTTATCACATTAAAGGAAGGATGAAGAGGACCAAGGTTTCGCTTTCTAGCTTCTTTGGCTAATGCCAGAACATCTGCACAAGCCTGAGCTGGAAAGAAAACACATTGCATTTATCAGCAGAACCACAACCCACACTTGGATTGATAAAGCATATCTAGAGCTCCAACTTATCTCTCTTATTGCTAGAATGAAAATGCAAGAGCTTTTTAAAAGATTAAGTAACTGTCCAACATGTTAAGGAGTTTAGGAGGTTTCTGAGAGAAAAAAAACTCACTCAAAACGTTCAAAAAGATCTGCTGGTGAAGATTAAAGCTACTTAAAATTAAAGCTATGTCATTAAGATGTAGATTCTAAGTGTAAAATACCCATATGAGATACTTGCATTAGGAATTATTCATTCCAGAAATGCATTTTTTGAGGGGGGGGCGGAAAAAAAGCAAAAAAGATGAACCAAAGTTAAGGTTTCAGGGCACCATTTCTCCTCATCGATACATAAAAACACTAAAAGGATCATGAGGTGTGATCTAGCAGGAATGCCAGGAGGGAAGGTTTGAAAGCAGTGGGAAAGGAATGTGGAGGAGATCCATAATACACCACAGAGATCTCCCCCTAAATAGGTGCATTTTTACAGCAGCAGACACAATAATCTTATTTATTTTATTAATCTGTATTAATCCTACATAATCTCTAATTAAATCTATGTTTGGGAACTTCAAACCACTACAGAAGACAGGACTGTTCCTGAAGAACACTAAAATCCTTTCAACATTTAGTCACAGGATGAAGAACAGCTCATCCACCTGCAATGTTTTGTTTGAACTTCGAATGTCACATTTCTCCAGGGCACACTTTGAGAAAATAGCTTGTCTGTTAGACGAGAGGGGGGGAAAGGTCAAAGTAACACCTTATCAATCTGAGTGATAGGCTACAAGGTCTCCTAAAAATATTTTCAGAACTTACATACTTGAACTTACTAGAACAGCTAAAATTCAATTTATCAGGTTACACGTGAGCACTGCACTGGCATCAACTCTGCCTAAGCCTTTGAGCTCAGATTAATTTCCAAAACTATTACCCTTCTACAGTGTTATTCCCCACCTCAATTAGTAATAACTGAACATTTATCATTCTCAACCAAGAGTCTATGTCCAAAAGAGCATCTCTAAAAAATCTGAGGTTATCAGACACACTCTATCTTTACCACTTCCATTCTTTCATTCCATCCTCATAGAGGAAATTTTGGGCCACAAATCCACAGACAACAGTAGCCTGACACCACCACCCACCCCAGACAACAGCAAACAATTTAGACACAGCTCAGTGTTCACGGTCAAATATATGTTTATCTTAGTAAACACATTTTACAGGCAAATAAAAAAATTGCACAAGTCACATTCTGACAAGTGACAAAGTGACTTCCAAAAGCAGAATCAGGCAGTTCTAGAAGTTCTAATTTTTCCTGCATCCAGACACTCATTACCAACTCCCTTTTTTTAATTTAGCAATGCTCAGTCTTCTAAACTTTCTAAAAATAGACATGTTGCAGGAGTCTGAGATACTGAACTACCAGAACTCTGGCTAGGAAGAGCAGCCTTGGAGCATATGCAATAATTACCTTTCCCAAAATAAATACTATTTTGACAGTTTATGCACCAGGCAAGTCACTTGCCTGTTCTAAAATACAAACCAACAGCAAACAAATACATGCAATTTGATTTAGCAGTTACCCATCGCCTCCACATACAAGAATTTCTATGCTCGAAGTAGTTCATAGAAAAAAAAAAAAGCTGACATATTTTATTTATTGTTACCTATTTTACACCCAGGAAGGGCTCCAAATCAAGGGAAAAAAAACACAAAAAAAAGTTCTAAGAGTATGTGATATTACAACATTGAAAATTTACGCAGCTTTTTGTTATTAATTCAACAGACTTCAAAGTAGTCCAACTTATTTTCCTTCTCCCTTCCTTTCCCAACAGGACTAAAATGAAGTTACCTCTTAGGCTGGTGTATTCCAAAATGGGAACTTCTCCAAAAGGGACTAAGGGCTAGAGCTTAAGTCAAACTAGGATTTTAGGCAGGTCTTGGTCCATCTGTTTTAGTTTTGAAACCCAGAAGAGCTAAAGAAATTAATCTTCCTAATAAATGCGAACTGTTCCTTCTTATAGTTCTGTATTCCTATTTTTAATTGTTTGTTAACTATTCATTTGTTTCACAGAGTAAAACCCAAGACATTTACCCCTGAAACTTGACATTTATATTTGCAGCCTCCACTAAACCTGCTCTCTTTAAGTGCCTCACTGGAATGGATGATCACCAAAATACCAGATCTCCAGGACATCCAAGGAGTGCAGCTTTAACATTCCAGTTTGGAATAGCCTGGAATGCACTTCATCCTCAAAACAATACTCATGGCTAAGCTCCCCAACCTCCTCCAGATTTAATGACAGAAACCTCTTTGTCAGTCTACTAAAGTACACTTTTCTTCCCCATTCAATGGCTAATGATTATATTTATCCACACTTGATGTTCCACAGACCGCCCCCCTATCCAGCAGGTAATCTGAATCAAAGAGAAAACCCTTCACCTAAAACATCTGGCTACAAGGCTGCAAGAAATGGAATATGCTCTTCAATTACAGCCACAACCCCTACTCACAGATTTGCACACCCTGTTTTGCATGCACCAACACACAGACCAGTTCAGGGCAGGGTCCTGGGAAGCCCCAAACATCTTCAAGTGTGGAGATCCCACAACCTCTCTGGGAACCTGCTCTATTATTTTACCACTCTCATAGCAATTGTCTTTTACTTATACCTCATCTGAATTTACAAGGTTCCAGCTTGTGCCTGCTGCTTCTCATCCTTCCACTCACTTCTGGGAAGAGCTGGGCTCTGTCTACCCACAGTAAAATGCAACTGTGTTAAAAAACATGGGACTTGCTAACACCTCCAACTGCAGGAATAACAAATACTGCACATTTAAGTATATAGAGTAACAGAGGCATACCATACAAACTCACAAAATATATCCTGTCATTGTAAAACAGTGTTTCTTTAGAGCTTATTTACCATGCTCTGCTTTCACACAAACTCACAAAATACCACAGACAGAAATTCAGAGAACTGGCATGGGAATACCTTATTAATTTCATCAATTTACAGCAATTCACAGATTTTAGAATATGGGTGGTTTTGAATTGTCTATCAACATTCCCAAGGGATGCCTTTTTTTTTTTCCTAGTAGAAACACACTTGCCCATGGAATCTGCTACCTTGGACAGTGACCACACACACAGTCTATAAGAGAAAATCAAAAAAACTCAGTTGGCATATGAGATTGGTAATAACTGGGAAAGGCATTCGTTTGAATTCTACAATTATTAAATAATAATACTTAATTTTTAAAGTGCTAAGTCATTTAAAAGCTGTTATTAATTCATAGTGCCAAATAAACAATATACATTTTCTGGGCTTAAGAGTGCTTCAAATATTTAAGACAGCTTCCTTTGCAAATAATTTACAATGACTTAAGACTTAAAACTGGGTATGTTCTAAAAATACCAGCTATTGGGGAAAAATATGATTTGTTTCAAAAGCTGATGGCAGGCTAATGATAACTCAAGTGTGTCACATTCGGATATTACAGCAAAATTAAATTAAGTAGCACATGTTTACTTCTAAAGCTTTGAGGAAATTAATCTTATGTGCTAGAGCTCAGGGGCTAAAGCAGCAGGGACAAGCATTGCTGTCCTGTACTTATAGAGAACTTCGGCTTGTTTTAGTCAGTGGATTTCTTCCTCAGAAATTTAAAAGCAAAACCAACAAACCTCTCCAAATTCAAAACAGGTGCTCATTGTTCTCCACCTCCTCTAAGATGAAATCTGAGTTTATAAAATCCTCTAGTTCTAAACCAGTCAAGTGTGCTGCTAGCAAAAACAATCAATGCGAAGCCATGAACTAGACAAGTGTTACCTAGTGGATTTCTTTAGTATAAAGAGTAAACCACTTTCAGATTTCCAGATATTCCATACAGTCTTTTAAACTACAATCAAATCCCTATCCTAAACACCTTGATATTTTGAGAGCTTTTATCCAGCTTACTTCATTAGATAAATGTATATTCGTGAACCCTAAATAGGTAAAAGGTGTATTTTTCCTACTCCTAGAAAATAAGTGTGTATTTCACAAAGCACACTACATTTAGTTTCAAACTAACATCCGGCATAAACACAACACAAGATTACCTCTATTATTCAAACGGCAATTAAAATCAGCGATTTTAATCACTCCACTGTTTGTAATCAAACCTAAGCAACCTTTGCGACATTCACTGCGCTCAGATTAGAGGAAAAGCACGTTAAAGCTAACCAAAACCCTGACCTTAACTCTCTTAGTCGTACCCCAGAAAGGAGCAGCTTTGGAGGAAGACAGATAAAGCTACCCGGCACTTAATGTACTGAGAGATGCTCTATTTCCCAACGAGGCGCAAACACTTTGTTTACAGCTGATGACAGGGCAGCCCGACTCGCTCTGGAGGGTGTTAGTGCTCGGCTGCCTCCCACTCTCCCAGGTAATTCCTGGACTTTGGACCGCGGCGGTGAGCGCAGCCCCCCAGAGGGACACGCACGTGAGAAACTCCGACCCCTCGGCTACTCAAGTGTAGGTATAGGATCGAGCACCGCCAACACCATTCCCTGCGCCAAGGACCGCGTTCGGATTTAATTCCACCCACGGGCACACGTTTTAGGGGTGAAGAGAAGCAGAGAATCGAAGCCAGTCCGGCACGGCCCGAGGGACCCCGTGGCCCAAACGCCGCCCTCCCGCGCCACACCGGGCCCTGCCCGCCGCACCTGCCCCTTCCCTGGGGCTCGCCCCGCCGCCCGCCTGGCCCCGCTCCCCCCGGCCCCGCCGCTGACCCAGAGAGCCGCCCCCGACGAGGACGGCGCCGGCGAGCGCCCCGGCGGAGGCGCCGTAGATGTGCCGCGCGTCGCGGATGACGTGCGGAGCGCGCTCCTGCAGGCAGGTGGCGGCGCCGATGTGGTAGACGCCCAGGAAGCCGCAGCCGGCGAAGGACACGCTCCAGCCACCCTCGCGGTCCAGCATGGTCTCCGGGGGGACGCGCGCTGGGGCCAGCGAGGACAGGAGCGCTCCGGTGGCGCTGGCCGCTGTCCGGCGACCGTACGCGCTCGGCGGGGCCGCCCTGCGCGTTACACAGCTGCCGCGCCCCCGCCGCCGGCCGCGCCGCAGCCAATCCCGCGCCGCCGCTCAGTGGCACAAGGCGCCCCAGCCAACCAGAGAGCACATGCAAATAAGGCCCCGCCTCCTCGCCACCCGCCCTAAGCACGGCGCGCCCCCGCGGATGCGGTCCGCTCCCCGAGCCTCCCGCCGCTCGTTTCCCTCGGTCCCCTCGGGCCCTTCGGATCACTCGGAGCCCTTGCCTCGGGCAGCCGCCGCCGGCCCCCCAGCGCCCCTGTCTCTGAATCCCCGCCCCGAGCGAAGAGGTCCAGAGGGGAGCGGCCCACCCTCCGCGCTTCCAAAGCCGCACGGCGGGCGGTGGGGTCCGGGGTCACTGAGGCACATGGGGACTGGGATCCCTGAGGCACAGTGCGGTCCGGGTCGGTGAGCTGGGGTGCCGGCAGCCGGCCGGGCGGATCGCGCCCTGTGATCCGCAGGTGGGAAAGGAGGGGATCCGGCATCTGCCGGGCACGGAGGGCAGCGGGAGGAGGCACCGCTCCCCGGCCTATGCGGACCGTGGGAGGTGCGGGCTTAGCAATCGCCCCGATTATCCACGGCTCAGAGGAATCCACTGCGCCAGCGTGTGCAAGCATTCATACTGGATGAGCTTCTCCGTTTAATACTCCTGAAACTTACAGAAATTCGTGATGATAACAACGCTAGGCTAATAACGGGAAGATGATAGAATAATCATTTTAAATGCACCTGAACACATCTGGGTAGGGCTTAGCTCCCTGTAAAAGGGGCAGGTTTCCTTTTCTAAGAGCTATCATTTGTATGTGACTCTGTCACCACAAATCCCTGAGCTCCCGTTAGGCTCACCCTGCAATGCTGGTAGCGACTGAGTAGCTCAGAAGTGAATTCACAACAGTTACCTTGCCCAGCAGGGAGCTTCCGGAAACTCGACTATGAAAATAAACCAGAGAACAGCGTGTCTGAAATCCTCCAGTATTTAATTGCCTCACTCAGGACTGCAGAAATCCTCTTTAGCTACCTGCATATGCAGCATTGTATCATAACAATGGGATGTTATAACATATCAGGAAGAGTCCAAGAGGAATTAATGCTTTCCAAATACACCTAGGAGTACACCTTATGTTGTAAGATCTTTTTTTATAGAAAGCACCGCCATGAAGAGAACAGAATTCAAGCTCTTTTTCAATCTGAGTGGACTTGAAGCTGCAATTATGCTTCTAAGTGAGCAGCAAAAGCCCTGGGCCATACTTCCAGTTTTCCCACTTCTAAGTTAGCTCTGTAGCCACTTCTGTCTTGCTGAGCCATACAGCTTCATTCATTCACCATTTCAATGAGCAGAGCAGGGAGTATCCTAATCCCAATCCTTCCTGTCTTTAGAGTGCTTCATATTATTTAGGGAAAAGGAAAGTGTGAGATTGAACTCCCTTCACAGGGAAGGTAGAATCTGAAAAGAGAGATGAAACTACATATCACACTTCCTAGGAGACTCCTCTTTCATTAAAAATGTGATTGTGACTCCTGTAACTTTTACATTTTCTTCTAAAGGGTTCTTTCTACCCAGCTGTGCTGTATTTTGTATTTGCTTCATGTGTGCTCTCATGCTTTACTTAGACCTTAGGTATTGGAGAGTATAGTTGCTTAATCCATGTTTTGGAAAATGGACACCAAGGTGTTCAGAGAAGGACATTTCTGGACATCTACAGATATCTGACAGAGCCAATTAAATGGCAGGCAAGCAAGGGATTTTCAGAACATTATCACATTAATAGATTTTTCTGGACTAAGTTCACTTTTGCTGGTAGATATCAACTCTGTTTGAAAATGTTTTTTATCCCTAAACTGTCACTAGAAGGCTGTTCCTGAACCACATTTCCCAAACAGTCAGGAGGAGTCTTATTTCTCCTGTAAAATGACCAGTTCATAATTATCTGCTCCTCTGCTTTGAGTCCTTTGACATTAGTATCTTCTATACAATTCTGACAATGGTAAGGATGCTGAGTTTTATTCCCTTCATCCTCCATTCCATGACACTCAGGGAGCTGAGCTCCTCTGGCTTTCCCTCATGACACAGATACTACAAATGCTCCCCAACCAGTAAAGCAACTGGTCCTTCCCCTAGAGACAGGGCTTCTCTAGAGCTCTACACAGTCCTTGCTAGGGAAGCTGAATCACAGATTCTGATTACTTGTACTGTAATGAACTGGTAAATCCAGGTCCTTCCCTATCTCAATTTACATCAATGTTTTTAAATGTATTGCAATTTCCCCAGTACACAATACCAAATTTGTTCCCAACACTGGTGTCCCACATATGCCCAGCCTTGTTCAGTATCTGTGTCTTCTTGGGCTACTTCTAACAGATAGTGCAATTTCTCCACTGGACCATCTCTAGCTTATCAAATAACATCCTGAAAAAAAAAAGAAAAAGAAAAAGAAAAAGAAAAAGAAAAAGAAAAAGAAAAAGAAAAAGAAAAAGAAAAAGAAAAAGAAAAAAAAAGAAAAAAAAAAAAAAAGAGAAAGGCAACCAACAAATATATTTAAGCTGAGGTGCACAATGACAGGATGGATCCCATCTAAGAAAGGTGATAAAACCTTGTCAAAAGTACTACCAACCCTAATGCAATTGTACAAGATACAGTTTCAAGATTTATATCAAGTTTATATCAAGTTTTTTATCAAGTTTATGGTTTATATCAAGTATTGTTGACAAGTATCAAGTCCTGGTCTTACCAAGTATCACTTCATGTACTATATGCTGCAATCTATGTTGCAGACACATTCTTAAATCTTTTACTGAATCAAGGCCATAATAACTTTGCCATAATTCCAAGAATATGAAGTAAGGCCTGAAATGCCTCCTGAGGAAAATCAAATGTATTTCAGTGGGGTTATAACCTACCAGGAAATTTGCATGTAGCTTGCAAATTTCTGTAAGCAGACACTGACCCAACCCAATGTCTGGCACATAAACTCAACAGACACACCTTCTGTTTGTCATTTAATCACGCTTCATCCTTTCCATTTAGCAGCTGTTAATTATGATACAGGCAGGCCACTTTCCTAAGATGTGGACTAAATAAAATCTTTCATGCAAAAAGAGAGAAACTGATAGTGCACTTGTAAGGTGCCTTTAACTCCTTAGAAGAAAAGTACCATTTAGGTACCTGCAGGTAGCTGAAGGCACATCATTTATAGGAAAAGGAACCGCATAGGATGGAGCACCAGCAGGAGGTGGCGAGCACTCACTGGACAGGTGACAAATTATCAGGTCTGAGATCTTGGTTAGCTGTGTAAATCTGACAACAATTTCTGTCATCAGACAGAGAAAGAAGTCCAAGAAATCAAGCCCTGTTTGGAAATAGCAAATGGTTTTTTTTTTTTTTTCTTATTTTTACTTTCAGGGATTCATTAATAAAGCATTTTAAAAGAGATTGATGTATCACAATAGCCTTTTTCATGGGGGAAGTGTAAAGGGATACAGTAATGAAACTGGCCCAGTATCATTCAGCAAGTCTAGTTTCAAAGTGGGAGGGGAAGTCTGATTTACTGATTTACTAAGCCAGATCTACAGCATAGAACTTTTCCAGAAGGATAACAAAGTACCTGCTAGAATTTCTGGAGCCCAGGACGCTTGCCAGTGCAGTCTGTCGTGCGTGTGTGTGTCCTTGTCAAGAGACCTTGTCAAGTGATCATCTACCTAATCTAAAAATATCAAAGCCTCATCTCTGCCTAACACTTTTCTGGAAATGCTCTGCTGTGAAAATTTTCTGCAGAAACACAAAGCATTTGTTGGCAAAATTTAGGTGCCTTTGGTGAGCGATGCAGCCATAGCTCATGATAAAAAGCCTTGTTCTCGGCTGCCAAAAAGCAAAACCAAGGGATTGCTTTACTCTCCCTTCGAGATCTCTTATGTGGGATGCTGCAAGTTTACTCCTCTTGTTTCGGTGCATGCAAGGGAGAAAGAATATGAGATCTGCTTTTTTATTCAGGTAACTGCTGTTTATGCTCCTCTGAAGATGCTACCTTGTCACAAAAGTTATAATCAATAACAGATACTAATTCTACTCCTTTTATGGGATCATCTCACCAGGGCTGGATAAAATAAGATAAATTCTACTAGATCAATGGCCAGGAGACTTTTAAACAGCTTTTCCTCTTTAAAATGCATGAGGAACCACAGGGCAGGAATGGAGAAGTGTTCAGTTAAGAGGGAAGTAAGCTGAGGACAAATACAGACCATAACCTGGACAGGAAAGTCATTACATTCCTGGTGCCAAGGCCCCACATACACACTCACCACTGGCAGGGCTGTACACTGGGAAGCAGAGACAAAGAAGGGACATTGAAATTGTCCTGCCAAGATAAGTTTCAATGGTTTTTAGTCCATTTGCAGCATCAACTGAAATCCCTTCACTACACTCTGTTGTAAACCTCACAAGCACAAGCATCCTTCCTGTTCCATTATTGGCTTCCAGGTCTGTTCAAACCATATGGAACAGCAAAGACTCAGGCACTTGGTGGGGATTTTTTTCTCTTTGTGTGTTTTATGGCCCATTAAGCTTGCAAAGGTCTCAGATTAACTACTCTCAGGTTACTTTGGCAAGAGATTGTTTTTGTGAAAGCTGCTGAGCTGTTTTTCCCTTGGGCCTGATCTTCTAACATCTGAGTATGGATTTGGGAGTTCAGGTTCTGGTGAGTGTTTCTAGGTCATTATTTTTGTGTATAGTAAAGCTGAAGAAACTTGAGAGTATGAGCTCAAAAACTGGTTTGTACATGTCTGATAGAGTAGATGGTGACAGTTTGAGCAGTTTCAGTAAAGATTCCAAACTTCACAGCATAACCCTTTGAAGTAAGCCAAGAGTTTTCTTCTCTGACTTGCAGTTGTGACTGTGGACTAACAGACTGAGCAGAGGGAAATCAGCTGTGAAGATCTATTTGAAAAGGACAGTACAAAACCTAAAACCAGATAGATAAAGCAACCTCTGGTATTTTCCAGAGGTTTCTGCCATGATCTTTTCCAAAGGACAAGAAAATCAAAAATCAAGCATCCATTTCACATACCTTTTGCTAGGAACCCACGCTAAGTCATTCAGTAGGGGCAGAGCCCTGTGCTCTCTGTGGCTGAAGCATGGGAATTGTAGAGGTAGCTTTTTAAAAAATCTCTTTACAGGTCTTGTTTAACGCTGTATGCTCTTACAAAACAAGGATCTTCATTTTGGAAACTGTTTTGGAAGTACTTTCTCTGATTGCTTTGTGTTTAGTACTTAGTGTAATACTACCTGGCTTGTAGTTTACTTGCACAAACCATTTTGTGACTATTGCTGAACCTTAAAATATAGGGGAGGTTCTCAGATCTAGGTGCATCCAATGCCTTAAAAATTCTAGCTGTTGAAATGCAAATTCTACTGCCATCCCTTTCTTCCTCTAGGTGATGTGGGAGGGAGAAACACAGTAAAGCAAATTTAGAAATGATAATCCAATAGATGTGTTACTTAAAAAAAACCAAAACATACAGAGCACATTTGCCTTTGGCCAACTTGTTTGCAATCAGGTCTTTCTCAAGAGCATGCTGTGACAGCAAGCAGAGAAGACCACCATACAAAGGGCACGTGTTGGGCATCACTGGCCAGGGTCTGCTTAATTACAGTGCATGTAACACACTCACTGATCACCAAGAGCTTCCACCTCATGCTAAAGGACTGACAACAGTGACTGCTGGCACCGGAAACTTACTCTATCAACTTATTGGAAAAAGCCTCCAGCACTCAGCACATTTTCATGTCCGAGGGTGGCTGGAAACCAGTGTAACTGGTTCACGTAGGAGAAACAAAGAATTTTAGTATCTTGAATTCCTTGGTGTAAGCTATGTTTGTCCTTCTCAAAGCCAAACAGAAAAATCCTGAGAATTAAAATTTGCTTCTTAGGTCTGATATCAAAAGCCATTGCCTTTACTCTTCATCATTTCAAAACTCTTGCGTGAAACAAATAGCCTAGAACTATTTCACATGAACGTAGTCCAAATACAGTTTCAGAGGAACATGGCCCATTTTTTAAAAAATATTTTTACTGTATGTTTGTTTCATAACTTTGTGGACTGGTATGCATGTCACAACAGTTTCTTGCAAAAGATCCAATGCAGCTTTATACATCCTGCTAATGAGATACAGCCATGACCATGCCCAGTGCCGACTTGCAAACTTTTTTTTATTAATTACTTTTGGCCTTGACCTAAGAAAATACTTCAAATCTGTAATTGCTGTGAAGAGTAGATGTTTGTTTTCCCAACTCTAAGACCAATAATATTTAGGGAATTATTCTAGATATAGATATGTGTATAAGGAACACTTTCTCTGGCAGAATATTTCCCAGAGTTGTGATGCATTCGAATCTTGTCTTGTACACAGTGACCCATTATCCAGGAAATGTACATGATTTTTTTATACTGACCTCTTTACAGAGGTTCTCATTCTGCAGAGAAACAGCTGGTCCTTCATTCAGCACCCCTGAGAGGTAAAGATCATGAGAAAAATATGAAACTTATATTTGTAATAAAATGAAATGATTGTGTAAACAGAGACCAGTAAGCCACTTAGCATGCATTAGCACCTTCTTAACATTTGCAAATGCATTAAGAAATTCTAGAGAGGAGATTATGGAGCTGAACATAGACAAAGATATCATCAACAGAGTGTGTGGGTGGGATGTAAACATACAGGTTGTGCATAAATATAGCCCTCTGTTCCTGGTTCTCTTAATTCTTTAAATACCAGGGATTTGAAATTCCTGTGTTTTTTCCCTTCCAGTTGGAAAAGGGAAGGAAGTTGTATGAAGCCTATCGCACCTTGCAGATAGCTAAGCCAAACCACAGGCTGGTTGACAGAACCGCACGTCAGCACAAAAGGGACAGCGACTTTTACTTTACTTTGCCACAGAAAGTTGCCCAAAGGACTTCATGAAGTTTGGCTTGGCAAGCAAAAAATTCTAGTGAGCTTTTGGGCAACAATACCAACCTAGGCAGTCAGTGACAGCCCTCTGCCACCCTTGGCTGTGCTTTTATGAGCATCAGTGTGCAGTGGACTGGGTGGGAGAACTGCAGTGCCAGGAAATAGCCTTTTTTCCCCTCTGTTTCCCTCTGTGTTTGTCTACTTAAAACTTTCTGCTGCTGAACAGCAAACCACCCGTGGCCTCAGCATGGAAAAGCTTCCTTGGGGTTTATGTAATCCAGGTGACCTGGGGAAAGTCATTCCCTGATACATAGCAGAGGGGACATGAGGTAGGAGGGGAGGCAGCCTCAGCAGGGGTGATGTCCCTGTGTGCTGCACAGCTCGCTCACTCACTGCTCACTCAGCTGTGCTGCAGGATTGAGGGACTTAGTTCAAGGTAACCTTGTGTTGTGAAAGTGTTGGACAACTGCTTACTGCCCATTGTGGCCCGTTACACTAAATTCATTCTGTAGCCACCAAGCTTCCAAAAATTTGTGACGAAAGAAAGAAGAGACAATTTAGGAAGCGTGCCTTTTCCCTGAAAGTCTCCAAAGCTCTTGTTTGTGGAGATGGAAGTTTGCAGAAGCTATTCCAGAATATAGTTTGAGGAGAGTGGCTAAAGTCATTGGAACTGGCTACAGTTTCACCACTGTGTTCCAGGAGTTGTCCTAAGTGACCTTTCTCAGACTGGACCTGTTTTAATAATTAAATTATAGTGCAAGAAGGAGGATTTGAGGAAGGCTCTTTGTCCTGTAGCTCTGCTCTAAGAGGAATAGAGATCTTTTTCTGCTTCTTTGTAGAGGATGGATGTTGTACAAATCCAGTGAGCAAGACATGTAATCTGTACATCTCTCATTGGGTCAAAGTAAACATCTGTTCTCCTCATCCTCCTGTGGCTGCAGGTAAGCAGCTACCTGTGCAAGGCCCTGGCTGCTGTAAATTTTGAAGAATTCACCATTGTACCCAAATGTTGCATAGAAAATTTAGACACAACCTTAAAAATAGGTAAATTTTATGCCAAGGGATCAAGCATTTCAAGAGAGCTGATGAAATGGTGTAGGGAACAATACACAACTCCTTTGGTTGGTCTAATTTTCACCTGGATTGATTGGTTTTATTTTCATGTAAATATGATCCAATTTTTTACTAGGCAAACAATCAGTACAGCAGAAACCAAGAACCTGTTCAACTCCCCACTTAACCAGGAATCCTAAGAAGTTTAAGGAGGATATGAGGACTCTGCAGAGGGATCTGGACAGGCTGGATCCATGGGCCCAGGCCAGTGGTCTGAGGGTCAACAAGGCCAGGTCCTGGGTGCTGCCCTTGGCTCACACCAACCCCTGCAGCTCCAGGCTGGGGCAGAGGGGCTGGAAAGCTGGGAAAGGCCCTGGGGGTGCTGGGGACAGCAGCTGGACAGGAGCCATGGGGGGCAAGAGGCCAAAGGCACCTGGGCTGTGCCAGCCATGGTGTGGCTGCAGGGCCAGGGCAGTGACTGTCCCTGTGCTGGGCACTGCTGGGGCCACACCTCAGATCCTGGGGCAGCTTGGGAACCTCAGGACAAGATGGACATTGAGGGGCTGGAGCGTGTCCAGAGAAGGGAATGGAGCTGGGGAAGGGTTTGGAGCACCAGGAGGGGCTGAGGGAGCTGGGAAAGGGGCTCAGCCTGGAGAAAAGGAGGCTCAGGGGGAACCTTCTGGCTCTGCACAACTCCCTGACAGGAGGGGACAGCTGGGGGAGGGTCAGGCTCTGCTCCCAGGGAACAGGGACAAGAGGAAACAGCCTCAAGCTGTGCCAGGGGAGGTTCAGGTTGGACATCAGTAGGAATTTCTTCATGTCAAGGGTGGTCAGGCACCAGAAGGAGGCTGCTCAGTGAGGTGGTTGAGTCCCCATCCAAGAAAAGACTGGACATGCCAGGTCTGGGCTGGGTCACAAGGTGGGAATTGGTTACAGGTTGGACTCAGTGACCTTGGAGGTCTTTTCCAACCTCAGTGATTCAGTCATTTACAATCAGCAAGAAAGCTCCTGTGGACTCCCAGTATTACCAGTTGCTGAAATGCCAACAACTCCCTATATACTGGTATTAGGATTTAAAAATAATTTCCAGGTCAAGATCTTCAACTGCTGTGAATCACTGCATTCACTTTTCAAATTTCCTGGTGAGTTGGTTTACAAAACTTTTCTGCTTGAATAATACTTTTATTTGGAGGGTTTCCCTTTTACTTCAGTGATGTTTTCCAGTAAGAAAAACAGTATAAAATTTGTACAGGAGACATCCTGTCCTGACATCCTTCCCAGCTCTGCTCTGCTCTGCTGGAAGACCAAGGACTTTTCAATTCCTGTTACTTTATGTTTCATCTCTTTTGTCCTTTGTCCTGCTCTCAATTGCTCTGCTCCTTCCTCCTCTGCTTCCATGTTTGTATGATCCCTGTCTTCCTTTCCTTGTCCTTACACTTCTCTGATTTTAGGCTTATCCAACACTATTAGCTAACTTCAGAAAGATAAAAGTGAACAGGTAGCTGAGTTAGAAAGCTGAATTGGAGAGGGTAATCAGGTACCAGAGGGAGGCTCTGCCTCCTTGGCATGAGCCAGCTGGTGGCTTGGTTCTGTCTGTAGCCTTACAGCAGGGTAAGGACAGGCTGTGGGTGCTGAGGCACATTTTCAAATATTTTGTGACTTGCGGGCAGCCCCTGCTTCCCTCTCCTGGCTGTGCAAGAGAGAGAGCACAGCAGCGTGACAGCTAAAGCTGCTTAGTGGGTCAGGGAGCTGGTTCTGACATGGAGAGGGACTGACCTCCACCTCTGTCCTCTGCCATTCCCCAAAAATGGCCATTGGAACCAGGCTGCTGCTGCGCCTGTTCTTTCACAAGTCCAGAACCTTTTGCAGTTTCTGGCTGTGCTTGGTCACAAGAGTGACCAAGGGGCAGGGGCTTTTTGCCCTGGCCATTCTTACCCACCCAGTCTGTTCTCTGTATATCCCAGAGAGATGCCCCTGATGTCTGTACATCTGCCTTCTGAGAAATGCTGTTGAAGGCCATGCTGGTTACACTTTTAACCATCTTAAATTATATACAAAACAGTAATTGTCATCTTCTCAGGCCTTAAGTTCTTGTTCATGCAATGGAAAGGCACAAAATAACTTTCTCTCCTTCCCTAGCCCCTTCTAATTTAGGAATCTAGGCCACCATGTCACACCACTTGCCTTTACTCCCCATTCCCTTGACTTCTTTCCCAGCTGCTGAATGTTGGCTTGCTGTTGGGAATTTGGTTGTGGCATGATGTCAGTTATGTTGTGAAACAGACAGACTCTGATCTTAATTCCTAGCTGGTAAAGGCAGAGAAACTCTTAACTTCACATTTACCCAGAGTGATATATCTGTCCTTACTTGACCCCCGTGGAATGAATAATACTCCAAAAATAGGAGTAAATACCATTTTAGAATTTATATACTTTCCCTAACTAAATACTGACTTTGGTCAGCTGAAGAAACAAGGTTATTTGCTTCAGTCTATTTCAAAAGCAAAGCACGAAGTTTGATCTCACTGAACAAGTTCCGAAAAAGAAAACTTCCTAATTTGATTCACTCCTTTTCCAGAGAACACTGTCACTGCTTGCCTGCTGCCCACTGATTTCCACTGAGACCTCCTAGATGTGCACACACCCAAAGAGCAGTCCCTGTTACATTTAACTGAACTGTGCTCCTGCTTTCAGCAAAAGATGATATTCTGACTGCCAGCAGATCAACCCCTTCTTTGCCATCTCAGAAAGGGGATAATATTTAACCTGCTGCACAAGAGACGAGGCTAATACTTATTTCCAAAATTCACAGCAATGTCACAGGAAGCTCATGAAGACTGCAGTACGTGCAGGCAGAGGATTAATTCCCCTTAGCAAGTTCTTAGGTTTTATTCTCCAATCTCAAGAAAAAGGCAGTTTCCTAGCACAGCTGAAGTGTTCCGTCATCTCTGGATGCTCTCTGTGGAAGGGAGGAGATAATTTACACTAGTTCAGAAGAAACACAACTCCTTTACTGCCCTCCCTGCTCAATGCAAGGCATCCAGAGTATAAGTGAAGATTAACTGGGAGACTAGAAGGAAGAAAGAATATACGTAGTTGAGATAAGCAATCTTATCTTTAGATGACCTCTTTTAATCTTATTTGTTGCCAAGAACAGCATAAGCCCAAGTTCTGCAAATTCAGAAAACAAAAAAGCAACACACTTAGTAGTGTTAATCTTTATTTTGCATTAAATTTGCCAAGCAGAACTAGAAGCTTGGCATGATTTCCTAGGGGCAGTTCAAAATTCAGCTAAATAATCATGCCTTATAGACAAGAACTTTCAGTGTATCATCAGGATAAACTGTTTCTCTAGCATAATTAAAGTCACATATTTTGTTATTTCTTACAGACTCACAGACTCACAGATGTTCAAGTGGCTTTGTCTACCTCTATTATACCACAAAAAATGATACACAGGTATCACACACACACACACACACATATATATATGTATATATGTATATATACACACATATATATACATTGGTACTCAGAAAAAGGCTGCAAAATATAAGCAGACACCAAGGTTAGAAAAGTGTAATGCATAATGTAAAGCATAAATGTGCCTATGTGGGTAAACCATTGATGCTAAATTTGTGAAAAAATAAAGCCTCAGTTTATAAACTCCTATGATGAAGTGACAAACCTAAAACTGTATTTTGGTGCTTATGTTAGTTTTTCTATATGTATATGCTCATGTTTGCATTTCATGTCTCATGGTTACAGAGGTTGAAGCATGTTTAGTAACATAATTGAGATTACAATAGGGAGCAAATGAACTAAAGTTTCACGTTTCTATTTGCTAACCAGACATGTGGAGAGGTTACTTCTTCAGGAGGTCCTTGACAGCTGTGTGCTGTGGTGCCCTTGAATACCCCCCTTTTCCTTGCCTTTCCTTGAAAGCTTTGCCCTTTTCCTTTGCTCTTAGCCTTTGTAGGCAGCAGACTGCTTGTCCTGCTGTTTGAACTCCAGGCAGCCCTCCAGCCTTCCTCCAGCACATGTTGCAACCCTGATCACACTAATCTGGCCAAAAAAGCTTTCAAAGTGGCAACATTGATAATCATGGGGCTTTCTCCTGTTGTCAGGGGCAAGTTGTGAAAGCAACAATACCCAAAGGCTGTCTGACCCATGGAAAATTAAAAATCCAGAAAAATACTTTACATAGATGTCTTCTTAAAGACGCATTAAGAGATTTGTTGAGTTTACAGCTAAAAGTATTTTCATATAGGTAACTACCGATGGGTCAAAAAGATTAATTCTATAATTCTTTTAAGGAGTATGTAAAGGCAAATCACTGCTCCTGGATCAGTTTCTAACTTGGTGGTGGTAGCAGTGTAATTAGTTTGAAAGCATCTTTAGATAAGTTTGAAGTTATCAGAAACTTTGTAAAACACAATTTCATATAATCTACATTTAAATTCAATGTCCCACAGAAAGAGCATATAGTTTTATGGAAAAGTCCAGCTGTTAATCACTCATTGTTGAATCCTAGAAGTATAAGAGGTCTAGTGTCAGATGGTGGCCTGTTGTATGAACCCTTCACACCACACATTCACAAACACTTTATTCATCCTGAGTTTTAGATCCTTTATCCTCAATTTCCTCTCACAACCCAATTTCCTCTCAAAAAGCCTTTCAAAATGCAACTAAAACTGATAAGACATTCCTTCATCTCCCTGTCCTATGAATTGGCTGTGATGTCCCCTGCTGAGAGGATTAATCCATTCCCTTTCTTGTTATCTATTGTATTTATGGCTTTAGTGAATTCAGAGCTTCAGCCTCAGTCTTCTGCTTAAATCTACAATATAATTCCTTTTCCCTTCCTAAGAAATTACACCAGACCAAAGTGGTCCTTAAAATTTACCAGATCTCTTGACTGAATCCACAGCATGCCACTCCCTAATGAATCTAGGGGATTCGTTCAGTATTCTCATCCTGGTCACCATGTACTACGAATTAAGTATTAGATTATAAAATCCTTTTACTTTCCCCAGATAGAATGGACATGAAATTACCTCCAAGAAAACCAGATTTCTGTGGGTTTCCCTGTACTATGGCCCATCAGTAGTGCACAGAGTCTAGGTCAAAGAAACAGTGCCCTGTAGTTCCAACAGGGACCAGTTCTATGAGAGGATGCTCCTAATACAGATATTTTTCTGCTTTTCTTAAACCTTGGTCTGTATAAATTCTGTATTTTATCCATTGATATTCTGCCTATCAGAGCCCTTGCTGTCAACACCTTTTTTTTCCTCCTCCCAATAAAACCTCTGATCTGACAGGAGACTGCAATCCTCTGTCATTGTGGTCTGTTTTGTAACATGGATGAGAAGCCACAGAAGCAGCCAAAACAACACAACTGAGAAGCTGGTACAGAAGCAAATTAGCAAGAATGAACAACTGAGTTTAGGGAAAAGGAGGAGATGGGGAGATAACTGACAAAGAGAAAGTATGGTGGAACAGCCATCTGAAACTGTTCTTCAGCTTTTTGGGGGATCTGGGATATCTGCTGTCACTGCTTCAGAACAGAAATGGTTAAAACTTAATGTACACAAAATATCTGCTTTAATTGAGATGGAGACAGTCCTAATTCTGTGATTTTTTTTTTTCCAAAAGGATTCCTGATGTCAAGTAAGTTTGATTAATTTGTAGTTTCCTGAAATGATAAAGTAAGCTACATCTTCAAAGGAATGCTGCAAACCTATGCAACCAACCTTGTCAAATGTGTATTTCGCAACTAGAAAAGGGTAAAATATAGAGAAAGACTGTTGCCACTGAAGATGAGTAGATCACACAGACACAGGTCGAGGTATGGTGAAAAGAAGAGAGAGTTTATTTTTCCTCCCAGGATTTATAGGCTTCTGACCATGGCCAGGGATTGGATGGTCAGGATAACACTTTCCCACTGCACTGGCCATGAGAGATGCCCATCGTAAGACATGTAACAGAAAGAATGTACACATATCTATGTTTACAGTTACTGTCCTGGGAAAGTCTTTAGAAAACCATGTCAGCAAGCTCAAAAGCTGAGTTTTCAGGGCAACAGAAGACTGTATAAAATGACCTTTAAATCTTGAAACAACTCTTAAAAATACCAGAAAACAGGCTATAGGGCAGAACATTGCATTCAATAATGTAATTTTCATTAATTCATTGAGCCATGTATCTCAAGCATATTTGAATCTGCAAGTACAATCTACGTACTAATTAAAAAATCCTTGCTGCAGCTCATAAGATCCAGTTAAAATCTCAGAACATTGTTTGACTCATAGTCCATTTTCTGCACTTGAGTAGTTTGATTTTTCTATGTAACAGCAGATAGAGAGGACCACAGAATGTTGCCTCTCTATTCATTATTATTAGTGTATCAAAATATAGCTTCTATTTTCCTCATTCTCTTTTGCCTTCCTCTACAGAGAAGGAACAAAAAGCAGACTAAGACCTAACTGCTCCCTCAGTTTGTGCAAACCACAAGAAATTAAACAAATTAATCATTTTTGCTTGAGGCTTTGCACTTAAAACTAAGTTTTCTCATGATCTAATGGGCAATACCTCACTAGACATTTACAGGAGGAAAAACATAATGCTCAAGTATTTAGCTGACATAAATTGTCATAGAGCAAGAAGTAGATGGTGTTAATAGTATTTACAATTAAAAGGTGACAAGTAGTCCAGTAAATATTGTTTTCCTTTTCCCTATGTTTTTTTCCTTTGTGAAGACAACAGCAGCATCAATCTGTAAAGCAGATTTAGAACAGATTAACGCAGTCCTATTCCCAACAGAGAATTTACATTCAGAGTAGCTGGAAGGCACATACACAGGCAATGTGGGTGCTGGTTTCTCAATTCCAAAGCCAGACCTATTAAGCCAAATCGTTGTAGCTTATGAATATTTTTCCAGCTTCATTTACATGTAACAGCATGGAATGTAATGCTGGCATAAACCAAGTGAAATCAACGCCAGATGTAAGAGAACTAGAAATGGACTTAGTTTGTTGGGCAAGAAGAAACACTCCCTTTCAAGTCAAATTTTCAGTCTGGCAGGCTGAATTTCTTGCTAAATTCCCATAACCCCATTTGACATGTGCCTGGCTTTTGTAAATGCAACAGGGTAACTAAAGGATAGTTTAAGCAAGAGTTATGAAAGTTGGACCATACAGCACCTGGGAGACTGGCTTCTGGCTTACTTCATGTTGATTTCTCAAAGGCATCCAAAGAAATCTCCTTTGCTACCCATCTCAAAGTATTGGCAAAGATTCAGTAAGAGCTGAATCTTTCATGATTTCTATATGTTATTTTGCTTAATAGAACATCAGTTATTTGTAGCAGACCTTCAGTTGTAGCCTGAGCAGTATTTGTTATGACTACTCAGGGCAATTCAAGGCAGTTTGAGAAACTCTCTAAAGTGTTTCTTTTAAGAACAAATAGGAAAATGAAAACCACAAATTAAATGAAAAAGCATTACCTGCAGGGCCCTAGAGCTGGATGCTAAACCCCAGGCTGATCACAACCATAACACTATAAGCCAGCCAATGACCCCAGAACTCTGTAGCACCAGGGGGAAGAAGCCTAAGACTCCTGAGCTGCACCTCTGAATTTTCCCTACTGCAAGAGCCAAAATTTTCTAGCACATAGCTTCCACAGGAAGCATGGGTGGGTTTCATTCTCACCCAAGACCACCACTAAACCACATCCATAAGCACATCTACATGTTTTTTAAAAAAGACTCCAAGACACTAAGATATTCACTACATTTTATAAGTACAGAAAGAGAAGGTTTAAGAACTTGAATGGAAACATCAAGAAAATTAGAGCAAAACTGGGATTAGAAACTAAGACATCTATTTCCCATTGCCATGCTTAAACTTCAGAACAATTCTCTCCCTGCTGGAATACCTCTGATTTGTGATGGTCCTCCTTTTAGACACTAACCTTCCATCCCTAATTCCCATGATCAGTCCCATGGAAATGAATGAGAAAAGACTCAGGACTGAGCATTTAAATTGCAGTCTTAATGTTTTGTAACCTTTTTTTTTTGTTAACCCAGCACCTGTGCTCTCTTAACACTCAGTACTTAAACTGTGATTATAAAAGTAAGTAGAAATAATCACAGGTACCTATATTCCAAAGGCTCCAAATTATATTTGACAAACTGAAGTTATAATGTATGGTGTAAGAAAAACACATAATTTGTCAGCCTAATTAATGAGTCTGAGTAAGATAAGTCATGTTACACCTGAACATATTACATACCCTTGAAGGCCTGTGACCTCTCTTCTCATTATGGGTCCACTCACAGGAGGTGACTGCAGCCTTTAGCAGAAGGCATGTTACATCTGAACCATTTCTGAGCACTTTCAGCTGATAATGTATCCAGAAAAGTCATGATACTACCACATGCCAGCAGGTACTGTACCAGAGTCCTCGTGACTGATTGTCTGAAGAACTATATTCTTAGCTGTAAGTATCAGGATTAGAGTAGAGCTGGAGGTGGTCTGGAACCAAGAATGGTTTTAACTTTGTAATAGTCAGCTTGTGGATTTGGCAGCTGAAGGATGAACTGCCTAATTCCCAAACACAGCAAGTGCAAGTTGCAAAAAGGCAAGAAGGCAAAAAGCCTTCTTTTCCACTTATGCATCACTTCAGAACTTGCAGAGCAGAGTAGTCTTGAAGTCTGGCATGCAGAAACGTGCAGTAGAATGTGGTTATTAACCTCTTACAGATTCTTGGGCACAGTGAAGTAACACTGCTGCTCTTACGGAACCAGTTGTGGTGCCTTACACACAGGGAAGGTTCAGTGAGGTTTTTTAGTAGCCACTCCTGACAACACTACTGTTGTTCCCTCCATGCCTTATGCAATCCTCATGCAGGTGATGCTGTAGGCATTACTCACATCTCTTCCTGCTCCTTATTGAACAGACTTTTTGTGGTAATGTCATGGTTCAACCCCAGCTGGACCCAAGGCCCTGGCAGCTGCTCACTCACTCCCCCACCAGTGGGATTGTGCAGTAAATCAGAAGGGTAAAAGATGAAAAATATGGGTTGAGGTAAAGACATCTTAATAGGAAAAGTTAGGGCTTCACATTCAAGCAAAGCAAAAAAGGGAATTAATTCCCTGCTTCCCATGGGCAGGCAGGTGTTCTGCACCTCCAGGAGAGCAGGATCCTGTCTTTGCTCTGTGGAATAGTGATCTGGGAAGACAAACACCATCATGCCGAATGTCCACACTTCTTCCTCCTGCCCCTTTACACACTGAGCATGATGTCACAGGGTCTGAAGCACCCCTTGGGTCAGTCAGGATCACCTGTCCTGGCTGTGTCCCCTCCCAACCTCCCAGGCAGCCCCAGCCCCTCCCCAGTGCAGGCTCTGAGGGGCAGGAAAGGCCTTGGCTCTGTGCAATCCCTGCTCAGCAATGACAACATCTCTGTGTTACCAGCCCTGTGTGCAGCACAGCTCCAAACCACAGCCCCATTCCAGCCCCTGGAAAGGAAACTCCACTCCAGCCCAAAGCAGCACAGGCAAGAGGAGAGGAGGAGCCTGCCTTCTCCCTTCCTATGCCACACAAGACTCCAGGGAGTGCACTTTGCACAAGGAGCAACAGGCATGGTCAAAAAGAAGACACATCCTGAAAATTCTACAGTGGGTGCCACCAAAAAGCCTCAGCAAAACATGGGAAAAAATCTAGGCTGCTATTTCTCAAGTGCTAACAGCTATCCTGTCTGCAATCGACTTATATAATCAGAAATGTTACTCAAACTCATACTTTTAGAAGTATAATACAAATTACTGTTTTCTCATTGTCTCTCATCAGGAACAATATTAGGTGCTTGTGTTACTTCTAAACCAGCTTGCTTTGAGGTAGGTAAATTCAGAATGAAAAATAACTCTCAGCCCACAAGGCTAAAGCAGCCACATACTGTTCACCTCCTATCAGTTCCTGTGGTGCTGCAATCATAACAACCACAAAACCCCCATAGAACTGGTTTGGTTTTGGTTTTTTGTGTGGTACTGAATCATTACTGCTCACATCAGGTACCTCAAAAATAAATTAGCTCCACATGAGATAGCTCCACAACCTTTATTATGCAGCAAGAAAGAAATTAGCATGTCCAAAAGCCACTCAATCATCTGCCTTTCCTAGTGCACTAAATACTTACAGTTATGCACATTATCAATATTTCCAATCAGAACTAGAGAAGATTGAGTTGGAAGTTTTCTTTCCTTATGGCTTAGTCCCAGCCATAAACAGCTAAGCAACAAAAATTATCCCAAATTAAAAATGTGCCTGTTTTCTGAAAAAATTAATTACAATATTAAAAATAGCCAAAAATTCAACACCGCAGGAGTATGGAATGGAGACAGAAATGTGCAGATAGCTAAAGCCCAGTGGAGAAAATAATTACAGCTATGCAATATTAAGGTATGCAAGGTATCCCATATCATCTTCTCTAGTGGAATTACCATTGCACAGTTTGTGCTGGGGGTCTACAAAAACTGCAGTTTTGAACTTTCAGGAAATCAAAGCAGTGCTGACTTATTCACTGCTCATCTTCGTCTCATGTGATCCTTGGTTTGAGGCACTGAAAATATCAATGCCTCGCCAGTGTTTTTCCCTTGAAGAAATCAACTTGCTGTATATTTTCATTGCTGATATCTTTGTCTTCCTGCCCTCATTTCTTGCACAATGTACATGATGCAAAGGGATTACGTGGTTTTTTAACTCTGTTGAAGCTGGTGGTACAGCAAGCTCATCCTGTCTGGAAGTCCCTGCCTGGCCTGTTGGGAAGGGTGGTGTTATGATGTTTACATGTAGTCATGATCTGAGTCTGCTGAACCTGAAATGTTCTAGGGTATAATTTTAGGAACTTTGTAAATTTGTGGAAGATATTCTCTGATAAGGACCTGCCTCAGAGCTCCACAGCGAGTGATTTGCATTCCTCCTGAATGTAACACTGAGTAACACTGAGTGTAACACTCCCACAGCCCGGGGCACTCAGCAACTGGTTCTGTCAAGTACCAGCCAAGAACATTTCAGAGAGAAATACAAACCCTAGAATCCTGTTCACATTGATCAGAATCACATCAAAGAAATCATGATTGGCATTGATCTTGTCTCCTAGAAAGACCATGTGTCTTGTGATTAGGTAATGGGAGGCAAGAGATTTGTCTTCAGACAGCTTTCTGAGGTTGATTACAATCCTTGCACTATTTTGACAGGTGGAAGTTAAAGCCAAGGGAGACTGAGTTATTTAAGGTTACACCAAAATCAGAAAGACAGCAGGAAAGGGATCATATTCCTTAACATCCTTGCTATATGGCCAGAGCACTCATTCCTGGTTACAGGTACATATAACAGAAAAAAAAGATGGTGAGTGCTGATTAACAGCTTGATTCTCATCCTCACTGACAGCAGAAGAATTAAATGCTGTGTTAGGATCATGTGCCCAAATCTCCCATGATTGTGGCTCACATTTGGTGTGAGTCAGTGAGAAACATTCCTGAAAGTTCATGTGTCCTCACTGACCAAATGCCAGTGGCCAGCAGGCAGCAGCATTTTGCAAACACCAACTTGGTGCATTAATACAACATCACGTGCTGTTATAGGGTAACACTACATTAGCTTCATGTAATACCTACAGGAGCCTTCATGAGATGTCATGTATAAAGATGAACTGCAGTTAGCTTTCACCTTCCTGTGCAGTTTATCTTTCTGTGAACATGCCCATCCAGCCTTGATGCAAATTTCTATTACCATGCTTTAATACAAATGCAAGGCAAAATATTGCCAGGTTTAGCTTTGTTCATCAGATGTATTTCAAAAGCTGAAACTCTGTGTGAGCATCAGTGTGCACACACCTCAAGACAGGGACATTCTTTAGAGTATCTTCAGCTTTAGGCACATCTGGCAGCAGCAGCAGCAGGGAGACACTCCTGACTTTTCAGGATTACAAAGGTGTAGGAATGCTCTGTGTAGTGACAGACCACAGAAATACAGACATAGAAAAGCTGCACAGGAACAAACAGGCTTTTTTTTCCAGGGTTAAATTCTACTTTTACAAGTCTGAAAATGACAGTATTTTCCCAAGGCTGATGTCTCATTCTTCCTCTAAGATTTACTCTGTAGTTTCCTCTTAGCCAAGTTTCATACAAAGATGGGTCTGCTGAGATTGGTCCCAGTTTACATCACTGTGAATCTGAAGTTTTTGTACCTCCATCACTTTGCAAGCTACATATTCTGATTCACTCTATGAATCCTGCCTTTTTTGAGGGTAAGTGAACATTCCAGGATGGTTATCTGCTACAGCACATTTGATTTTTATTTCACTTTAACACTGGATCATCCTCTGGTTGTTTGCATAAACTCTTGGGTACCTGAATGAGGGTCTGCCAGCTTCACCCTGTTTGTGAATGATGAATCTATTGACAGCAGTCGGTTTTAACAGGGAGTTCCTGAACAGCTTCCATGCACTTTGTGGTTCAGTTGTCTTAGAATACCCAGGTATGTCAGATCTGAGTAAGCACCAGGCCAGTGATCTGCACACAGGCATTAAGCCCTTATGTTTAATATCCACATGCATACATCAGCTCTGCAATTTATGCACTACAGCTCCAACATCCTCACTTACTGCACATGCCACACAGAGACAGTCATCCCAAGTGCAATTAATCCAGGGGACTTGCTTTCTTGGCCACATTACAATTGCTCTTTCATTTAAAACATTATATTGTTGGGTTTTGGGGGTGTTTTGTTGTTGTTGTTACTTTTTCTCCTGATACATCCCTGCAAAGCATTTTCAGTCAATGAAATAATATTTTTGAGGTTAGATTTGGACATACTTTTCCCACCTGCCCTAACCGTAGCTTTAATATCTGCAGTTTATTTTTAGTATGAACAGATATAAGTAAACTACAGTAAAAGCACTGATTTATGCATTCTGGTGGATAGGTCTACAAAGCCTGAAAGCAGTTACTGCTCAGCCATTTGAGCTGCTACTTTTCCCGAGGTTGCTTCTGTAGAAGACAGAATTTGACAGAACACACAAATTCCACAATTTAGAAAAGTCAATTGAAGTTAGCTATTGTAATTTACTCTCTAGTACTTAGACGTGTATTTTCCAGGAAACTGAACCTTCTTCCCTTACTTTGCTGCTCCTTTATATGCTTATTTTATTTCTTTCAAATGAAAGAGATCTGCTACAGATGGTTTGAAGCTTTTAAAGAAATTCTGCTGTGTTTTAGTGCCATCACAGAAATTAAAAAATAAAGCAGCTGTTATAAGTAAGAGTAAACAAAATGAAAGATCTTCACTGATGCTTCCAGAACTAAGGGATATCTTAATTCTGTTGAAATGCTGCTGGCTTTTCATTCATGCGAGACCAGACAGCCACACCAGCCTTTCTTTTGGCAGCACAAGCACATTTTAAGGGAGGTTATATGTGTTGGGTACCACTGAGTGCTGGGGCTTGAACCCCACCTGAAAGATGCCCCGGGCTGTAATGAAATCTGTTACCCCACTGGATACACAGAGGTGGCATCCAAGGGATGAGGGAACCAGGATAAAGAGCATCCTGTGTGGAAAGCAGGTGCGGGCTTAAACAGGAGTGGTGCAAGGAACAAATAATCTGTATTGTTGAAAAAGCAGTAAGTGTGCTCCCCTTTCTCTCTGTCTTACATGCCCCTGTCATAGATCGTGCCTAGTCTTGGTGCAAGGTTGGGGATGAGCCCCTGGTGCATTTGGCGGCTCATCCCTCTCCCCTGCACTCCCCAGCCTTCCACCTGCCCTCTCTGAGGCCTTGGCACTGCCACAGCACCTGCACTGCCGTAGGCTGGTTGGAAATGGGGATGGCGGCAATCCTCTCTCCACCCCCGCTGCCTCTGCCGTGACTGGAGGAGAGTGGGGAGGTGCGGCCAGCAGGGCACCATCCATCCGTCTCTGCATCCATCCCTGTATCCATCCATCCCTGTATCCATCCCTGCATCCCTCCCCTTCCCTGCCAGCCCGGCCGCGGCTGCGGCTGCCCCGCAATGACGTCACCGTGCGCGGAGCCCCCGCCCGCCGTGCGCGGGGCTGTGCCGGGGGCCGGGGCTGCGGCGCCCTCCGCTCGCCCGCCCCTTCCCTTCCCTCCCCTCCCCTTCCCTCCCCTCCTCTTCCCTTCCTCCCTCCCCACCTCCATCCATCCATCCATCCATCCATCCACCCCTCCCTCCCTCCCTGCCGCCGGAGCGCCCGCGGCCCGCACACCTCGGCCTCCCCCGCGGCCCACAGGGAAGAGGATGGCGGAGAGCGAGGCCGAGACCCCCAGCACTCCCTGCGAGTTCGAGAGCAAGTACTTCGAGTACAATGGGGTGCGGCTGCCGCCCTTCTGCCGCGGGAAGATGGAGGAGATCGCCAATTTCCCGGTGAGGGACAGCGACGTCTGGATCGTCACCTATCCCAAATCAGGTAGGCGGGCGGGCGGGCCGGGGCTGCCGCGGATGGTGGGGCGGCTCCTCCTCCTCCTCCTCGTCGTCCTCCTCCTCTCCCCCGCTCGCAGGGCAGCCGGGGCAGGGAGCGGGGGCTGGAGGTGCCCCGGGTGCCCCCCGGGATGTGGGGGCGAGGCCTGAGCCCGTTCTCCACCACGGGTGTGCCCGGGCATGGTGCCCTGTGTCCAAGGATGGTACCCTGTATCCGAGGATGGAGCCCTGGGGCCGGGGATGGAGTGTCCTGTATCCAGAGATTGTGTCTATATCCGGGGATGGCGCCCTGGGGCCGGGTGTGGTGCTCTGCGCCCGGCAGCTCCCGCAGCTCTGCAGAGTTGAGAGCCTGTCCCGGGCACGAAGGGGTTCGGGGGTTCTGTGGGGGACCCACGGAAGGTGGGTACACGCCGGCGCCCAGCGCTGCCCCGGTGACCCCGCCTGGGTGATCCCGAACCGCTGGAGTACGACGATGCTGCTCCGGGCAGGGGAAATCTCGCTCAGCAGAGATGTCGAACAGGTCTGTGGCATCAATGTGAATGTCTGCTGTGGTGCACAGGTTTGGTGTCTGCTCCACAGCCTTCTCTGCGTGCTGCACTCCCGAGGCAGCTGCCCAGATCGCTCTGGGAGAACATGTGCTCCAAGTACGTTCTCTCTGCACTGTCTGAATCACCAGAAAGGCCTCCTGTTTGCAGTACAAGTGAATGTTTTGTCCAGTAAATGCGTCCTTTGGCTGTTGCACACCGTTTGTGTGTCTGCTTGCAATGTCGTATATATTGATTTCTTATCCTCTCTGTTTCCAAGCAAAAACATTTAAAGAGAATTATCATGGATATAGTGCTGCCTGCAAAGAGATAGACAATATGGGAGTGTTATAGCCCACCTGATAAAATCAGATAAACTCTTTTGTAAGTTCATTCTTGAGTGACTTTTTTCCTCACAATGAGATGATCTCTAGCTAGGAAATCCAAAGTCCACTGGAGATAACAGATGTCAGCTCTGTAAATGTCATTGTAAAATGATGTTTCGGTATTGTAGGCCTCTGACTTACTTCATTTTTTGTTGTGTGAATGGCTAATGCTTTTCAATTTCCTGGTGTGCTGTTTCAAGCTTGCATATTTCTACCATGTAGCATCTATTATGCTTTTATAATTTTTCAAGCAGTTTCAAGCATTTGTCTTTACATTTTTTGATATTTTGTTACTAACTATGCTCTTAAAGATTGGCAAGAGCTTGACAGATAACACATAGAGAAAATATGTAGATGTAGCTCTCAAAATACTAGGATTAGGAGTAGACAGCTACATTTAAATTGGTCTTTTAAACTGTCTTCAAGATTTATAGCATGCAACACCAGCACCGTTAAATTCTTTGTGGTTTAAGATTTCAGTTTTGAGAATCTGAGGCTACAATGTTCCTGTGTTAGAATTGCATTCCAGTTTTATAGTGGCATCTTGTTAAGCCAATCTCAGCCAGCCAGCCACAATATCATTAATAGCTGGCAATAGCTTAGTTTTGATGGCTAGACAGTTGGCTGTGGAAAGACAGCTTGCATAATCATATTTAATTTGCTGTTTTGTGCAAATAGCAACATAATATTAGATTTTTTGGGGCCCCAGTGGCAGGGAACTGCCCTCTCCAAGTATGGAGATGCTACAAGAGGATTTACTGGCAGCCACTGGGAGAAGGATAAGATGGGTGAGAAATGGGGCACTGAAACTGAAGGCGCAGTATTGTGTGGATTAACTGGAAGAGCAGCCTTGAGATCAAAATAGGATTTTATTGGCCAGGAAAGAGAATGCTTGGGTGGTGAGTAATCTGATGTCCTTGTTGAGGGAATAGGCTCTGGACAATAATAGCATCTTCAAGCTCCACCTTCTTGTAGCCCAAACTCTACCAAAACCCTTGGAAGCTTGTTTTTTCAGCTGCTCCTCTGTGACTTACAGCTTATTTAGGACTTCAGAGGGGCTGCTGGCTAGGGACAGGCATGGCAGCAGAAACTGGGCTTCCCTAGGACGGTTCCCACTGATATAGCCAAGGTCATGCCGAAAGTCTACAGCAAAGCCAGGGATTAAATCCAGAAGCCCATTACCCTAATTTGAACTTCATCTTTCTGCCTCTCTATAGTGTTGACAAAGATTTTTCTGTTTACTGGACCCAAACAGAATTTTCATTATGAAAATGAAATGTAATGTAAAAACACAGGCTCACAAAACAGATTTCATACACAAAATGTAATTATTTGGGGTGAAACTGTTCAGCTTGTTCTGGTAATACTTAGAGGTAGAACACAGCAGGGACCACTTACCTAGTGAATACCGTGTTTGAACAATACTTCAAGAAAGAAAAATGCACCAATATCAAAGAGGTCCAACAGAAAACTTTTTTCTTGTTCCTAAGAAAATCAGCTTTGTTCAGTGTAGCAGCAGCTCTCCATCTGCTCAAACTGCGGAAATACCCAAACAAGTCTGTGTGCTGGATGTGTGAGAGGCCAGAGCTTATGGCTACAAGCAGAAGGCTCCAGCAGTAGTTGTTGACCGTATGGTGGCTTACCTGGCAAGGAAAATCCACAAGTGGCTCATAGGGCCAGGACTGGTAAAGCGGTCTGGAAGCCATTTGGAAGACTCTGTACACTGCAGGAATAGACAATGCAGCTCCAAACGTGAAATGGAGGTGGTGCTTGGAAATAGTTGCAGTTATTGGTAAATTGGGAGTGACCCAGGAAGAAACTGTTCCAATAATGGTAGAAAATGAAATGTACCAGTGGGCTTACTGGCAGTAATGTAATAAGCCTAATGGAAAGTGACTCTGCTTTAATGTGATTTCCACTGACGGATAGCTGAATAATGATATCCCTTATATCTTTAATTATTCTTAACACCTGTGCCCAATCAATGGTAACAGCTTTTGGGAGCTTTTGGACTATGAGAAACTTTATGCCTAAAAGCCAGAGACTCAGATATATGAATGTGTGTCTATGTTTGCAGATATGGGAGTACTGTAATTATAGAAAACCTTTTTTGTTGTGACACATAATTTAAAATCAGGTGTGCTACTGAAGAAATGAAGCCAAAAGTTTCATCTCCCATGTAACTTTGTAGTGTAGAGTGAGCAGGCTGGGACACATATTAGCAGGATAAAACGTGATCCCATTTGAATGCCATTGATTACAGATGCACTCTTTATAGGGAGCACTGTGCGTCTGTCACAACTTGCATTGAACCCTCTCATCCTGTGGATTTCCTGTACCCTACCTGAAAATTGAAATTCTCATCTTTGAACTTAAGCTACAGAATTAATGGAGAAGCAAATTTTTTTCATGGTATTCCCTCAGTCACCGTGCTAAGAACCAGGTTAGCTCTTTGCTAACATCAATGATATCAGTGGAATTAAATCAGTCCCTGAAGTGTAGTGTTTAGTTCAGGTTCACCCAGTGTTTTATTGTGTCTTTCAGTGTCACCCTGACTGGGCATGATCTGTCCATGTCCTTACTCAGAAGTGGTGCACAGCCGCTCCCTTAATATCACCTTGTGTGTGTTCTACATGAATGTGTACTTTGCATTCTTGGGTCAAAACCCACAAGTTCCTGCATTTTGCAGAACTGGTAATTTGAGAAAGCGAGCTGTTTACATTAATAATGAAGCTCTCTCTCCCATGGTGATTATTTTGCCAAATAATTTTTTTGGAGTTATATGTGAAAAGGTGCCAATTGTTGAGCAAATACCAGCTTCAAGTCCAGGCAGTTCATGAGAACTTGCATTTGGTGCCAGACAATGGGTCAAAAGAGCAAGTGCTGTTGACCTTACTGTATGGCCATACCTGTCTGGGTGTGTCTTTTTATAGATTCTCAATTTACCTTGTAGCACTGGATTTTTGTAACTACGCTTTGGCTGTTAAGGAATATGATGGCTTTAGACCTTTGCCTTAATGAAGTGCCAGTAGTGAGTTTGTGGGTCATTCCAAGAACAGCTTTCATGTGTGTATATTTACTGAGTTCTCCTCTTTGGAATTCTTTCACACTCACCTCTGGTGTTAGGTGAATCGAACCAGGGAAAGTCAGTCTGAGTTGTCTACTTCATCATTTGTTTGAGAGGTTCTGTGTGTACAGGTCATGCCTCTGGCTGTGTTCTCCATTCTCCTTCTGCTCTGAGTGCCTCTCCCACTGTGTGCACACCTCTTTTATCCTCCTATTTCTAGCACTCCTGAATCCAACACTTCCTCTTGCTGGATCACCAGGTTGTGCGAGTCCCTTCCCTGGCTCATGGAGGAGCTCTGTCCTTGCTCTTTCTTACAGTCTCTGCATTCTTCCATGGCTCATTTCTCTCATCCCATGATCCCTGGGGGGAGGGACTCTGTGTGCTTTGGGGTTTTCTTCTGTTATGATGAAAGAGTTGTTTGATTTATTGACCAGTCTGTAATGGTCAATGCATTGAACAACTGTCAAACAACTATGACAGGGACAACTGTTAAACTGTGGGATACAGAGGGTACAATATAAACAGTAGTTTTCCTGTTTGTCTGATTCCCCAGTAAAAGTAATAGACTTCAGCTCATCAAAAAGATTCTTTGATTAGACTCGGCACTGAAAAGTTGCTACACTTAAGACAAAGAGAGGCTCGAGCCATTGGAGGTGTAGACATACATGCTTTTTGTTTGGCTATGAAGTTGGTTTAAGGATTTCTTATCTTTGGCATCTTGTTTCTTCCCCTTCCAATGAACCTTAGCTGTTTGTGGGACCATGTTCTAAAACAGATTGGCAAAACCTTGAGTAAAGAAATACATTACAAAGAAAATGTATCGAGTAAGCATATCAAAATCTTGCTTTGTTTATCTTGTTCAATCCCATTTTTCATGTATTCCACAGACTGTAAAAATCTCCTTGCAATGAGGTTATATTTACAGGTGAGATTGGTATTACTGTACTTCACAGTAACAGTCTTATTATTCAATATACAGAGTATTATTGCTTGACTAAGTTCACATGGCTGCAGATACCCAGATGTGCACAGGTCGAACACTGCTGACAGTCAGTCCTGATTTGCACAGTCTGAGAGGAAAAATCAGGCTGAAAGGTTGCCCAAGGATGTTCCTGAGCTGTGGAAGATTTGTTTGGGAGCTGTCAGAGGGACGTGTGGCAGCTGCAGTGAATTGCAGAGGTTTCCCTCCTAGTGGAAGGTCTGAGTGGCCTTTGTAGCAAAGGCTCCTCAGGGTACACAAGCATCCATATGTGTTAAATTGGTTGACTTGCCTTAATTTCCAGTGTTCTCATATGGAACTCCTCCCAGCAGTTTTGTTGGCATTATTTTATAACAACAGCTTTGCAGTGGCAAAAGAGCCAGATTCTGCCATGCTGGATTTATAGTGCTATAACCTCTGCAGAATTTTGTTGCCTTGGGCTTTAACCACTTTCATTTAAAGAATTAATGCAAATGTAACTGGCCCAGAAGCACGCCTCAAGAAATCATGAGGTTGGCTTAAAAATCAAATTTTTACACGAAATACATTTGGGATTCTTTTCCTTTCACCTCTGTTTTTTGAAGCAATATTATGCTCTGTAACGTGGAATGATGAGAAACCTCTGTTAGCTTCATGAATCTGGGTGAATGAGTTGATATCTTTAAAATCAGAATAGAGCATGTAACCTTTTCTCTCTGACAGTAACATCACAGTTACTTGGTTTCTTTAAGCAATGTATAAAGCTCAGATATTGTTTTGTTTCAATGACAGATGAATGTGCATCAATTCCCATACCAGCTGGCCAGAATGAATGGAATTCTTTTTCAAGCAGGAAGGGAATAGCAAACTGCAGTGTGTGATAGAGATATGCTTTGTGAGCTGCCTCTTTAGAGACTGGTGGACAGGATCTATGTTTGAATCTGATTACATGCTCTTGATGACTGAAATCATGTTCCTTCCACTGCTGAGAAGAGTAAATACTCCACAGCTTAAACTCACTCCATTGAGGACCATTCAGGTGCAGAAAGTGACTCCTGTAGATTAATATTTCTGGGGGTTAGAGCCACTGGGTTCCTGTGCTTTGTGAGTCCTTCTGAAATGGGTCCATCTTTTTATTTATATATACCTCAAAATACCTTCAGATATTGACTCACTCTTAAATGCTGCTAGGCAAAGAAATTATAAATAAAACTATATTAAAAAAAAAAAAGTAATTGAAGACAATGTTAAGTTTGCCACTGATGCATTTGACTTGATTTCAATGTGAGTAGAATTGAATAGATCCTTGTATGCCTCAAACTTGAAATAAAAGCGGAGAAAAAAAAAGATCTGTGGTTAAGGGAAACTCCTTTTATTATCTAGATAGCAGTGTTTCTGTCATGACCCTTTTATCAAACCAGTGAAGAGATGTTACTAGAGGCAGAACAAATGGTTCAGAAGAGAAAGAATTCTCCAGTTATCTAATAGGTTTTGCTGGGTCTTTTGCAAATGTAGCATAATTGCTTCCCCACTGTTAAGTAGCACAAAAATCAACTTGTTTTTTCCTCTGTAAACAGGCATAGGAAAAAAAAAAAGAAAAACGGTTTTACCCTGGGTAAAAAGTGTATTCTGAGCATGTGAGATCATTATTGACTGTATTAAATTATAATGACCTCAAGGACTAAAGAATTAGAAAATTATGTAGATCAGCCAAACCCACCAGCCAGTCATTCTCATTTCATGTTAATGTTCATTTGTCACAGTGAAGATATTAATGTAAGGAAGCAAAATGCTTCATTTTTTATTCTTATTATGCAGTCTTATTAAATGAAGGCTTTTCTCTTGTTGTGTATATTAGGGACTCATACCCCATGCTGAGGGGAAGGAACTAGACCCTGTTTTGTCCCAGAAATGCTGCTTTAGAAGCAATGCAAGCTTCGGAACACTGGGCATGCAATGTGACTTTGTTGCTGCAGATTCTGTGACCTGGGATAAATCATATGATCTTTTTGTCTATATTTTCCACTGGATGTATTTCTTCTCTACCAGAATTTTTCATATATGAGTGTAAGCAGTTCTTATGGGCAAACACCTACCATATATATTTTTGCAGAGAAACTAGTAAATTGCAGGTCTGAAATTGAATTAAGCATTTCCTCTCATTCTTTTGCTGGAGCCATGGCAGAAGAGCCTAACCTCCCTGGCTGTCCCCTCCTGTCAGGGAGTTGTGCAGAGCCAGAAGGTTCCACCTGAGCCTCCTTTTCTCCAGGCTGAGCCCCTTTCCCAGCTCCCTCAGCCCCTCCTGGTGCTCCAAACCCTTCCCCAGCTCCATTCCCTTCTCTGGACACGCTCCAGCCCCTCAATGTCCATCTTGTCCTGAGGTTCCCAAGCTGCCCCAGGATCTGAGGTGTGGCCCCAGCAGTGCCCAGCACAGGGACAGTCACTGCCCTGGCCCTGCAGCCACACCATGGCTGGCACAGCCCAGGTGCCTTTGGCCTCTTGCCCACCTGCCGATGCAAGGCAATGAGAAACACAGATTAACCATTCAGTTAAAAGACTGTTTACTGCTGGTCAGGGTTGCCAAAGTAGCACAGAACAGCTATAGGCACTTCTGAAGCTGGATTGTTCCCTACATGCAGAGCTGAAATGCACATTAGTAACGATCAGTGTCAGTGCTTCTATGGGATTACCAGTGCTTTCTGTCAGAAAAAGTGTCTTCTCTTCAACTATTTTGCTGTAATACTGTAAACCTGTTGCCTGATTTCAAAGGGAAAACCTTGTTACAGTATTAAAATGGTAAGATAAAAAAGCAGGTCTTTATATGGTTCCCCCATGTTTATGGGCACACCCAGCATCAGATTTCTACATTTTTTCTAAGTTTCAAAAATTATTATATCGAACAAATATTGTCCAATTAGAAGAGCAGTTGGTTAGGAGAAGTTGATTAGGTTGTTTAGAAGAGAGTTAGTTAGAAGAGTAGTTGGTTAATTTCCCCCCAGGTTGTTCCACATTAGAGTTGGTCCAGAGGCTTCTGTGCCCCATTTCTTGTTGCGTCTTCTCAGATTCTGGTTGGAAAACAAAATGTCCTTGAAGTGTGTCTTCTTGAAAACCAGTCTTTCAGAAATGTGTTAGAAGATTAGGTTATTACTCTAAAATCTAAAAGAAAGGATAGGAAAAATACCAGGAGCTATATAACCATGTATTATTGGTCCACAAAGCTACAAATATACGAAAAATGTATAAAAAGCTAAAATCTTTAGGCATCAAACCCATGGTGATGTTGATTGGCTGATCCCCTTTTATACTCCCAAACAGATCTCTTTCCATTTCTGATTCTGAAGAGCAGCAATGGAAAGGCCTGTAGCTGGCTTAAAACTGCAGTTCAGCTAAATGAGTGGGGACATAGGTACCTTGAGAAGAATGGTTTTACTTAGTGAGTGGGATTCTGTGTGGGACAAAATGCTTTACTCCCTGACCTTAGACAAGCAATAGCTGACTGGACAGGTTGTGTTGGGTTTTATTAAATGTATAACCTGTACCTTTAGCTGTTTCACATTATATTATTGGTTTGCTTGAAACTTGACCACCTGATACGTGCAAATGCTAATGTGCAGGGAGGTTTTGCCTAACAATTTCCCTGGAAGGGGTTGAAACTGAGGCAGAGAATTGCATTTTGTGTAGTGACAGACATCTGACATTATTATATGGGGAGAGGAGTATGCTCACAGCCAAGGCTATGAGATGTACCTCAACAAAAGTGCCTAAATAGAGGTGCCCTGTTGTTTCCTGATTTCTGATCCTACCTCAGTCAGCAGAGCTTGCTGTGAAGCTCTGCATTTACCCACAGACCATATTATGACTGTAGACCAGAACAGAGATTGATAGAGTTATCCTAGAAATCAATGGAGCTGAGGGTAACTATGCAGTTCTTTTCGATGTAATGAAGTCCTTGAGCATGATTTTAAAACCCAATGACTTGTCATTGCAGCAAAGTTCTTTCCTGCATTGTTGTCCTTGGTACACTGTGTGAAAACTAAGGGAAATTAGGCACAGTGGGAAGACTTTCAGCTGGAGTTTGCGAGCTCCTGCTGGGGTAATGTACTATGCAATTTTGGCATGTTTTGATACAGGCTCTAAAACGATGGGAGAATGGAACTGCCAGAGGATGCAGGAGGGCAGGCTCCAACTGAGCTAACGATTTAATGTGCTGTGTTGGCTTTAGACCTGCTCAGCCTTGACTAGATATGGGAAGGGTGAAAAGAAATGTCATTCTGTCATAGCAAGCAGGTTTATCTGTTATTTCTATGTTCCTGCATGTTCTATGTTACGGTTTTTTGTTTTAGTGTGATGGATGTCATGCTCACTTTTACAATGGTGTTTGGTTGGTGAGTAGAAACTGGAAGAAAAATGAACCTAAGGATATGGGCAGATGTCTGCTTTTACAGGTGTCTGTGCTAGTGCGGGAATATTAGTGCCCTTAGCCTGCTCTTCATCATTCCTGCTAGAAAAGCAACCCGCAGAGTATTTTGGGTGGATGATTCTGGTTTGTCCTATGCAAAATTTGCTACGTAAGTTGATGACAAAAGTAGAAACTCCTTCAGCTCATTTGGCCAAGCTAATTTTAAGTGGATTGGAGCAGTTTGTGCGAAGTTACTTCATTAGGGATGATACCTGGTGCAAGCCAGGATGAGCATCCACAGATATGGACAGCCCAGCTAAAGCTTCAAGAGAAGAGTAAAACAATTTCCCTTTGAATATCTGGTACCAAGAGATGTCTCTGCAACCAGTACTGCAACCAGTACTGCAACCAGTAGCAGCTGTCTGTGAAGGACCTGTGACAAAATCCAGGACACCTGGATATAATGAAGTCATGGATGTCAGGACAAGCTTGAAGACACAGATCATGACTCTTCAATCAGAAGGCAAAGGAAGGCAAACTTGTGGCCTGATGATGTTTTTAACAGTAGATCTGTGGACCTGACTCAAAGTTCCTAGAGCTGTTACCAAGCCCTTGCTGCAGAGCACTTGAGGATGTTGTGGATTATTGACAAGGACAGAAAAGAAAGGCTATTTGCCAGCTCTCCTCAGCAAGAGACCTCTGCTAGAAAGTGACAGATGAATTGCTCTTGTTCAGGGAATCGATCTCTCTGGGTGTGGGCTTGGCTGTGCCACGAATCTCCCAGAGAACAGGCCCTGGTGTGTTTTATTTACTAGTGTTGCTCCAGTTTTAGGACCCAGCATGCTCCAAAGGAAGTGTTTTTCTCCAAGCTGGTGTTTGGTGTGGGCAATAGTGGCTGCCTGTCTCACTGTGTGGGAGTGGGGCTGCCCCAGCTGTCAGAGCCAAGTCCCAGACTCTTTCTGGTCGATATGCACTTCTTGTCCTGTCCTCTATTGAGTACTTAGTGTGCTAATGTAAGGGAGAATCATGACTCAGACAGCTTTTTAAAAAAATAGCACTAATGCATTAGCCAAAAATAGCCCTGCTTTGTAACCAGTTCATTAAAGCAGGGCTTTAGGATACTGTATTGGACATAACAGCAATAATTCTGTGGATAATATGTGTGTGTAAACAGTTCAGTGACAGCATTTTTACCATACAGAAAGTAGGTTTTCCTCCTAAATAGAATAAGGTTTTCATAGTGTGCTGTTTATAGCCTCTGGCAAAACATACTCAAAACACAACTCAGAATTAATGGACCCATATCTGCAGAATTTAGCTTGTTGGTTTTGGTTTAAAAGCTGGTAGCTGCAAGCAGAAAAATAAATGATTAGGAAGTCTAAAAATCAAATTGATCTAAAATCATTCTGTGCTTACTCAATGTTGCTGGAAATTGTGTATTTAACACTTCTTTTAAATCCAGCCTTACTTAAGTTGTCCCCTTTCAGAAAATCTGAATTCAGGCTCCTTGTGTCCCACAGACTCCCTTGACCGATCAGTATTGACTGTGTGGCATTTAGGCCACATAAGAGGGGCATTAGTCTTAGAAGACGAGTATTCAGACCTTTCTGAACCTTGGGCCCTCTAATAAATATTTAATCGGTCAGTCAAAAAAAAAAAAAATAGTGTGGCAATATAACATCACAATTTCAGTCTTTATTCTGAATCCCCAGTCTCATTTAGGAAGACAGAAGAATTGGAAACTATGGTATCAAGGTATATGTATTATTTTTATATTTAAAACCCTAGTTGTTAATAAAAACCTCTATTCTTAAGCCGGGTGGAATTTGAATGTGTAGGAGAACTTCAGTATTAGAAGCCTCAAGAGGAGATAATTTAATGTTTTGGAAATTTGAGGTTTTTTTCTTCTAATGGAAAAATCTAATTTTCCCTCCAGTATTTTAGGGTGGGGATGAATCTGTCATACTGACCTGCAGATTTGCACTGAAATTAGCCAAGGGGGAATGAGCTAGCAGGCAATTAGAAGAACAGTGTGAGGCTCAGCTGTACAGCACTTACAGACCAGTATGGCAGCTTTAGCAGCCCTCACTTTTAATGAGCACTTGCATCTACCAATGCTATAAAAAAGATATGAATCATAATGGATCTGCTGCATTGGATTAGCCAAAATTTGGTCAAGCACTGGCAGATCAACCAAAATACAGTTAATTTGGATTGCTAGATTACTAGTGCTAGTATTTCTTTATTTTAATTTTCCATGTGGTTTCCATACAAGGGGCAAATAAAGGCAATACACCAAAGGCCTTTGCATCCTTGGGCTGCAGGTTTGTCCTGTCTTAGCTGATAACAGAGAAGAAACTGAAAGAAACTGCCTTAGAAACAATATAGAGAAGCAAAATTTCACCAGAAACCTTAGAGTGTTACATCTGCCACTTCACTTTGAACACATCTATGATGTCTGATGACTTCATAGGAGTGCCAGTGGCCAGAAAGAATTGAGGGAAGCCGGAGAATATCTGCACTAGAGAATATTTCTCCCTTCTACAGTGACTAAATTTGACACTGGAAGGCATCTAACACACAGAAGCCAGAAGGAATAGCTGTGGTGTTCCCAAGTCGTGTCTGTCCCTCTGCTGCCTGGATGCTACTGCAGCAGCTCTTGATGAGCAGAGGCAGAGTGGCCCTGGTCTGACTGTTCTTGCTGAGCATTGCCATGGCATTGGCCATGGAAAGGGAACAGCGTTCCTGTCCTCACAGGGACTTCTGTGATGTGGTGGGATTTTTAATGAGTCCTGATTTCTGTGTGTCAATAGGTAGCACAGGAAAGCACAGCGCATCCCCACCAGCACACTCACAGATAATTTAAAAATTCTCCTAAAGACCTGCAGATTCTGGCAGGCAGTAGCTTCTCGCAGCTGTTTCCCACCCCCTCTCTTTCCAGATATTGTGTGATAAACTGGAACACTCTGTGTTCTCCTGGGGTGTTGTATTGACAGAGCAGAGGAGCTTGTCAGGAAGAGCATTTCTCAGAAACTTTGCACTGAAGTTCCTCAGATGGTGACTGCCCTCATTTTAACTGAAATTGGAAAAGTGTTCATGAATTCCATGTCTGTTTTGGCAATATGACCTTAGAGGTAGCAGGGTGAGCAGTCTTCCTCTCAAATGAAATGCTGCAGATGAAAGAAGACAGGGTAAAATTGCTGGGAACTTATTAATGTGGCATTTTGTGCCCCATGTCCAAAGGCTGGCAGCTAAACCTGTTTTTCAGTGTGTTATCCTGTTGTGTTTATCCTTCTGTACCATCCCAAGTGAGGTGTGCACGTATATGTACAGGTGTTCAGCAGCACAGGCAGGAAGCAGTGAAGATATCAGAGATGCACAACAACCATTGCCTCAGCAGGGCCAGAAATCTAGGAAGTACAGAGAGAAGCTCTGCACACTTCTATTTTCTTTTTATTTTCTTTAGCTTGCCTCACCTTTTTTTATGTCCAGCAGATATCATAATTTCCCTTTTACTAAAAAAGTCTCTGAGACATTTAGATCTGGCCAGGTTTTGGGATAGACTGGGATTGCTGGCGTTATTCACATAATCGCCTTTGATAATCTCAGTTTCAGGAATTTACTCTACCTTCCATCCATAGAATGATGGTTCTTGCAAATCTCCACAGAGATCACTAAGTCAGCTGGGTCAAATGGCAAATTTCTGTATGTTTTACACACAGATGCGGCTGCAGCAGAAAACTCACATCCCATCATACTAAGGCATTTTAATAAATTCTGCTAGCCCAGGTCTAGGCTTGGGCTTTCCATCTTGTGGATCCCAGTATCCCACTTTATTTGGCTTTTCAGCCAGCTGGTGTTCCTGGGGTTGAATATGTTGCCCTAGCAGCCAGGTCTGGAATTTGGGCTGCCTGTTGCTAGGTTAAGTCATCCTTTCTAAACCAAAAGAACATTTAGCTCTGATACATTTAATTTGAGTTGGTTTTAGTCCTAGTAGAGATGTGAGGAGGTCATACAATATCTAATAATACATATAAAAGCTTTTTGGGTTTTTTCCTTTTTAAAGAAATAAGCATATGATGCTTTAATTTGTTCTCTTAAACAGGAAACCAGGTTAATGATAATTTTTTTCCTGGAGCTTTTGGAATGTGTGTGTGTGTGTGTGTGTGTGTGTGTGGTAAATAATAATTAATTAAGGGTGACAAGTTAAAAAAAAAAAAAAAAAAAAAAAATCACTGTTCCCTCAAAAGTTAATTCCCTAGTTTTCATTTTGATTAAAATCCTGAATTTCCAAGTACAGTAGCTTGAGTGCTAATGTGGGAGAAAATCAGGCTAATGCAGTGACTGACAAAAGAGAAAACTAGCACAGATTTCATGGGTGAGGGAAGTTGAAATCAGTGATACTGCTGCAGGTGTAGGGAGGAGAAATTCCAGCCTACTGGATTCCTCTTTCAGTGTATCACTGGTTTTGGTGGAAACACTTTTAGATGGAAACTTTTGAGCTTCCAAAACTCCCACTTTGATTGGGAAATATGTAATTTCCCACCTCCACAGTTCTCAGTGGATTTGACGGCAGTCAAGCCAAGCCTGGTGCACAGCCACAGGTTTGAGAAGAACCAGGTAAGGCCATGGGGACTGTGCTCCCTGTCTGTCACTTTTAAGTTTTCTGGTGGGTCTTGTGAAGAGCTGGTAGGGAACATGCTGCTCTCTTGAAGTTTCAGTGTGGTTCTGCCTCAACCCTGTGGCCCCTTCTGTATTCAGAGGCACAACAGCGATGGCAGCTTTTTGCCTAGAGAGCAGCTGAGCAATGAAAAAATAGTTTATTGTGTATCCCCACAGAGTGATTTCTTTTCCTTTTATGGAAATAGGGCTGCTGTAATAGCATTTCTCTTTGCAAGTGGAATTGGAAATACAGAAATAAATTATGGAGAACCAGGGTGTTTCCACTCAGAATAAATATTTAATGAGAACAAGGGTTGTGTTGTGCTCATTCAGACTCACAAGGACTGATACTAAAGTACTGTATGAATGTTAATTTTAATGCATACAATATATGCTTGAACTTAAAAATGTAGAGTGAACAGCCATGGGGACAAGTGTGTATTAAGTGTGTGACAGCTGTCTCTGTGGGTGATGATAATGTAAAAGTGTCTTTTTTTTTTTTTTTTTTTTTTTTTTTCCTGTCTCAAACCTTTTTAATTTACCCATCAATCAGTAGGGGAACAGTGGAATCTTGAAGTGCTTGCTATCCAAAACAATTCTGTGTGTGTTCTTTCACACTGTATCCAGGCTGTGTTCACTCCAACCATTGGTCTCACTTAACTGTTTGTGTCTCAGATTAAAAAGAACCAGAATAATGATACAATAGCGGTTTCTTTTGGTGTTGGAACAACAGACAGGATTGGTATAAAGGTGCCTGTTTGTGTATATTATCTTTTTAGTCAAAATAAATTAACTAGTGACTGTTACAAGTGACCTGCAACTCTCAAATTATTTTCAAGTTCTAATGGTCATGATTTCAGAGTTTACAGCTCATCATTCCAAGGACTGGGATGCAGGAGCAGTCTTGGGCTTTGTAACCAGTTCTGGAACCATTACTTGTTCCTTCAGGCAACAAGAGAGAGTGAATAAATACTGGTCTCATTTCCCTTTCTGCTCACAACTCATAAATAGTAGGTGTGTCTTTTGCAGTTTCCAGGCTGTCCCACATCCTTGGGACTTCTCATCCAAAATGTGGGGTCCCTCCTCTGGCTCACTGTGATATCTCCCCATTCAGCTCCTATTGCACTGTATTAGGAATGGCAAAGCAGTATGACATGACTCTCTTAGCTGCATTGTCCAAGAGAGCAAAGTTTATTATTCTTAATCTTCTTTTATACACATGTTCTAGAAGGTCCAAGAGATAAAACTCTCATTGATTATTAAAGCAACACATCCACCATCATTGGTTAAGTGGATCACAACCCCTTGATTGTTTCCTAAATAACGCCTGTAAAGATTGTTGTCTTTTACCAAGGACTGTTTGGATTCTTTCTTATGCTTTCTCAGGTCAGAATGAGTTTCACACAGGCTCTGTTCCCTGCTTGCTTTTTCATTTAGCATCCACATGTTCCTCCATCTCACCAAGAGCCTTTATCTTCTTAACTCTCTGTCAAATATCTCTGTTTTGAGGGTTCCCTACCTGCCTGAAGATAAAGTCACTTTGAAATAATTTCCCTGTCCAAAGGTGTAATTGAAGTATCTATTAATTTTCCAAAGTGCCATGATATCTAATGGTTGCACTGTAAATGTCCTCAGAGTGTGGAGAGGTGCATAATTGAGGCTTCTAAAGCTTGTGACTGACTCACTGTGCGTGGATGTGTTAGGGCTTAATCCACTCCATAACCTGGAGGCATAAATAGACTCTCAAATCACATGTAACAGGGGCCTTGCCTAAGATTTAGAATAAAGGTTTCTCTGCACAGCCACTAGTGCATTTTGTGAACTTGGATGACTTGTGTTCACCTTTTTTTTTAGTTTCTAAAATGGAAGTAGGAGTGTTTTGCCAAGGTAACATTTACAGAGGTAAAACCTTTTGTTAAATGCATTTCAATTCACATGTTAAGTGATTTGGAGACAGATGTGTATTTAAATTGTTAGTGAAGAAAAAAATCTCAGGTCTTTTGCATGAAAGACCTACATGTATTTAAAATAAAACCAAGAGAGCTGACATACTACATTAAAACAGTAGTAATAGATTTAGCTCACAGCAGATTGTTGAGGACAAAAGTTGCCATTATTTCTCTGTTTAGGTCTCCCTTCATATGGTTGTGTTTAGATAAGAACTGTAATACAATCTGTTCTCTTTCATTGTTTGGTTCATGCAGGCACAGGCTTGCTGCAGGAAGTGGTGTATCTAGTGAGTCAGGGAGCTGATCCAGATGAGATTGGACTAATGAATATAGATGAGCAACTCCCAGTCCTAGAGTACCCTCAGCCCGGTCTGGACATCATCAAGGTACAATTTATTGCAAAGAGAGTCTTCCAGCATTTGGGTGACTTTTTCCTTGGTTCCATGTTTATCCTTCTCCTTTTCATCACTGGACTTGTTCAGAATGTTGCATTGATTCAGAGTGTTATTAGGTTATTTTAAATTGCTTTTATTAAGTTTCATTGTGTTCTATTTAATACTTTAAATGTGTCTCCATGTCCTAAATATCTTGACAGTGGGTTTTCTGAATCTATGTTCCAGGCCTCTCTTGCTTATGTAGACAGGAACTGACCAAATGAGGCAAATTTGCTGTGATTCCTTCCCTGAATTTGTTAAAGAGTAACTAAAAATGCAGATATCCATGCATCTGTATTCCCACTGCTCTGAATTTAGACATCTTGATCTTTAGATCCACAGATCCTGGCTCTCTACAGGCACTGTGGGTGTAGTCTGAGGGGTCTGGAATATCCTGCATAAAATTCCATGCTATTAAGAATCCCTTGAAGTCCAGCTGCATGGCACATAAGTGTGATCCTGGCCTTGCTGCAACCACTTCTGAAAGAGAAACATCTTGGAATTATTAGGAAAACTATACAGGACCATCCTGTAACAGCTGCAGTGCTGCTTGGAATGAGCAAGCTGAGACTGGCAGGGATAGAATTAAGCTGCTTGTGGTCAATGACAACTGCAGCCTCAGCCTACTTCAAGCTGAGAGTATTTAGAGGTCCAAGATTGCTCTTCTTTTTCATCTGTGATGCCTAATCCAGTGAGACCTCAGTGCTATCCTGTTGCAAAAAACTGGTGGCAACAGTAAGAGGTTTAGTTTGAGATTACACATTCTTATCTATGCCATGTGCTAGCAGCTTGATTCAATATGGATTTATTCCATTTTTAATAGCAGAGCATGATGTGTGTCATGAGAATTTTGTATCAAATTACAGAAAAAATATTATTTGAAAAATGTTTGCACACTCAGATAAAGCTTTGGGCCAAATTCTAAGTATAAAATAAAATGCAAAGGTAAAACTTGGAAGAAGTTAGGGGTCATGTTTTCAGAGCTTCTAATATTTATCAAGGATTTTTAGTGGAGGCATCACTGGAAATAAAGTGAGTTTGATAAGAATCTTCAACTGTTACATTCTTTTTCTGAGAAGGTCCTGCAAATGGAAGTACTTTGAAAACAAAAGGGATAAAACCCCAAAATTACAAAACCCCCAACACATTATCCAGCCTTTTGATATTTAAAAGCCAGATGTGACTCCCTGACCCGATTTTGAGTCCCCGAACTTTTGTTAATTTTAGGAAGTGAATTTGTGAATGGGAGTCACTGCAGCAGAGGGCCTCAAGTGTGACAGTTCAGGACAGCTGAGGATGTTCCCTGAAGCAGTGCTCAATAGGAAACTATTCTCTCTGCTTTATTGTAGGAACTGACCTCCCCGCGACTCATCAAAAGCCACCTCCCCTATCGGTTTTTGCCTTCAGACCTCCACAACGGCAACTCAAAGGTGAAAATGAGCTCGTGTTTGTTTTAACTCTGCTGGCAGCAGTTGTGTGAGTGCTTTGGGATGAGGAAAAAGCTTTCAATAAGATAATTTTCCCCCCATCACAGGTAATATACATGGCTCGAAACCCCAAAGACCTGGTGGTGTCTTATTACCAGTTCCACCGCTCCCTAAGGACCATGAGCTACAGAGGAACGTTTCAGGAGTTCTGCAGAAGGTTTATGAATGACAAGTGTAAGGAGCTGTTCTCTCTGCACACATTTATTTTCATCTCTACGTTCCTTCTGCAAGTACAGAAGTGAACTGGATAAAGGTGCATTTGTTTTGCATATACAGCAACGAGGTTGCTACAGATAGCACTGTGGGGATTGAGATTTGTCCATGCAAACTATGAACTGTGCTTTTTGTAAATATTTGCCTTACAGTATTTGACCCCCTGGGTTCAGCAGTTTTCCACCTGAACTAGAGCAAAACTCTGGTCTACTCTTCTAAAATTCAGTTTGCAGATTGCCAGGTACTGCCCAAAAAGTGGTGAATATTCACAGCATCATTCAATTTCAGTTATCAGCTACTTCTCAGGAGTGTTTCTGCTCCCCAGGTTTGGGGTTATTTTCCTGGTAATTTCTTTAATGTTTAAATTTCAGAATGTCAAAAACTCAAAGTTCATACCTTGCAAGTTAACACAAAATTCTCTAGTTTGCATGGGCCTGATCTGGAGTTCACCACTGAGCTCGAGTGAGAACCCATGAGAAGGCAGCTGCAGGCTGCTGTGGCCTGAAAAATGCAGCTCTGTGAGGAGAATGAAATACCAAGGGATTGTCCATGCTCTCTAGCTAAAGAAGAGAAAAAATTCTTGCTGCCTTTTTTTTCTTTGCAATATCTCCTCTGATACCTTAATGTGATACTAAGAATTCACCAGGTACCCTGAGCTCTGAGAGCAGGATCTCCTCTAGATCCCGAGCAGCAAACCTGGAATTTAGGGGAGCTGATGCTGAAGGAGCTGTGTAATACCAAAGGGAAGAAAAAAGTAAAGCCTACCAATGGAGGTTATTTAACAGGCCTTAAAAAACCTTTGCTGCTCCTTATCCTGCAAGCTTGAGCAGGAATAATGCTCTCCTCCCATTCCAGCCCAGCTTCAGTTTTCCATTTGCATTCCCTGAGAATGGAAAGTTTGCCTGTAGCCCCTGATCAGGAACTTCTAGACCAGAGACATAAGAAAGACACATTAGAAGGTCTTCTAAGATAGAAAGGTTGGGCACTCTTTTCCATGTAAGTGTCCCAGAAGTTATTTGTCTCTTTATCTTGTAGCAGCCACCTGACTTTATCACAACCTCCCAGAGCCAATAAAACATCACAACATGTTCTATGGCCATCATTGTGCAAATGAGATGTTTTTAATACAGTGAATTTAGCATTTAGCTGAATGTTTACATTTCAACAGAATCTTGGTAATTCAAAATTGATCTCTTTGTCCACTCGTCCAGTCAACGAAGAGATCAGTTTCATAGGAAAACAGTTTTATTCAGCTTGGCCAATTGGCCAATTTTCAATTCTTATAAAGTCACTAAGACTCCATTTTTGTTACTCCCATTCCATAAGAATGGGATGCATGAAGGTAATACATCAGTATTCCAGCTACCAGAATGAAACAATTCTTTTTCAAAGAGAAAAGGTGGCCTCAAAATACAAACCTAAAAAAATTGGTTTTTTTTAATTTTCCTATAGCTGCTTTGCTGAAAAGATATAATTGACTAAAAAGTATTTGGAAAGAATTTAAAAACTCCTTATTTTCTTAACTCCTACATTGATTATGTGAAGTACTTTGTGGGAATTAGTCACTGGTAACAGAGAAAAATTGCAGATTACATTTCTCATGGGATTGTTTTCTAATATTGGCAACAAAAGAGATTCTTGAGATTGTAAGTACCAAGTACCAGTGTCTGAACTGTAGAGACACATAAACTGACTGATATCAGTACAAATGTGGACTTAGTCAGAGAACTGGAAAACAAATGTGTAAAGATTTGGGGGGAGGGTTAGGTCCCCCATTACATGGGTCAAAATGAGACACTGCTCTCCTGCGGCTATGAACCACTCCAGTTATTTAATTTTTCTTTTTTTATTTTTTTTTCCTTTTTGAAAACTACTTAATAACCAAAGTGCTCATTTTCCTCATGCCAATCATAATGTTTCTGTAGTAGGATATGGTTCGTGGTTTGAACATGTGCAAGAGTTTTGGGAACACCACATGGATGCCAATGTACTTTTTCTCAAGTATGAAGACATGCATAAGGTAGGTTAGATGTAGCAAAATGGTGTTTTAATCACATTTAGCATCCTAGTTTTAAAAATACATAAAGCACAAAATTACATTCTTATGTCCACATTTGGGCTCCCTAATTACTCATTCCATTTTTAAAGCTCTGGCTTTAAAAATTCCGTAGCTTCAATGGACTTTAGGCACTTTCCTATCCATATTAATTTACTGGGGAATCTGCCTGCATCCATAGGCACTGAACTACTTGCAGAGAAGGCAGTGATGTGAAATTGTTCAGTACTTGCTACACTCAGCCCTGGGCATTCATTTAAAAGAAATGTCTTGCTGTATGTGCTGTATCAATGAGGGAAAAAATAAATAAACACTATTTTGTCCTATTTGGCATTTGTTGCGATTATTTGGTTGTTCTTAGTGCTTTCTGATAAACAAATCTGAAAACAATGAGGATATAATCATGTAGCGTAATGTGGATATAATTATTGAGTCCTTACAGTATGCTGGCTAATAAATCCACTTAAATCAGAAGTCTAGTGGAAATAGTGCATATTTCTTACTGCAGTAATATCTTTTTGAGAGCTAGTGAAAGTACTTCAGAATGTTTATTTGACTGGAAAACTAATGCAAACATAGAAAAAACCCAGCTCCTGTTTCTAAACTTGTAAAAAGAAAAAATCAGGACAAGATTCAGTGAAGCTGGGTAAATTATAATTCCAGCTTCACTGTGCCTTCTGATGGAGTGGGATTCTAAAAGAAGGTGTGATATAATCAGAGTAAGTAAAGTTTAGTCAAAATTATTTCAATCCCACAGTTTTGAATAATTAATGTATTCCTACCTGTGCTCACCAGCTGGTGGCATCACAGCATCCTCCTGCTTCCTGATGTTTTGTCATTGCAACTCATACTGAGGAGCCCTGGAATTCTGGAGATGTAAATTCATGGTTGTTTTCAGAAGCCACCTCCCCAGATCCTTCCATCTACATAAATGCAGTCCCAGAAGCTGACAAAGGAAGAAGGGCTCTCCTAACATTTCTGGTCATTTATTTGACTAAGGTCAAAATCAAAGTAACTTTTAAGTCCTCTGAAATGCACTGGTATTCCAAAGGGATCAGTCAAGGGTGGGGTGTTCTCTGTAGTGGGAAGCAACACAATTACTTTTCAGTCGTTCCATGTTCCAGCATCTGAAGGTTACATGGCCATGCTTGCTGCCAACCTGTGTTAACCCAATTAATCAGAACGTATTTATTTTTTTTTTCAGCAAATTGGAAATGGTGTTTCTACAACTTCTGAACTTGTATTTTTCACACTCACCAGGATATAATTACTTTGAAATATTTAAACTCATTAAAAATGTGATTTTAAATATTGTGAAATAACCTGGGTTTTAAATGCTTTCTTACAGGACCTAGCAACAATGGTTGAGCAGCTGGTGAGGTTCTTAGGAGTTTCTTATGACAAAGCTCAGCTGGAATCCATGGTGGAACACTGCCATCAACTCATTGATCAGTGCTGTAATGCAGAGGCTCTTCCTGTTGGCAGGGGTATGTTTAAAACTCACAGAAAAATGCTTCTTGGAGAAGTTGCAAGAAGCAACTTTGTAACCCCCAGGGTGAGTTAGATGTTGGCAAAATATTGCCATTTAAAGGATGGGAGGGAACTGATTGTTGGTGCAATCTCAGGGCTGTGTTGTTTTGAAGTCAGGTTAGGTGGAAGTGACTGAAAAGGGTGTAAGAATCCAAGATCAACAGTGTCATTTCAAACCACTCTGTCAGGGAGTCTTTGTCTTGCTTCGATGGATTCAGCTCTTCATGCTGAAAACTCTGCCCTGCTCCTTCTGACCTTTGGCTTGCCAAAGCCCACACCATCTCATATGGTTTATCCTTGCCTGAGCCCTGGGGTTTAAGTAGATCAGGTTTCTAGAATAGCAGACATTTCTCGTCTGGAAGAAATAAAATTACAAGGAACCACAGCTTCCCTTATAAGCTTTTTATTTTTGTTTCCTACCTCAGCTGTTTAAAATGTGTTTATCTTCCAGATGTTTATTCTGGTGAGATTCTTTCTCTAGGCACCAGAAGGTGCCGTGTGATCTGTTAATACATTTGTCCTAAATCAAGTCCTTTCAGTTGCTTTCGAGAAGCATAAGAGTGAACCTAAGATCCCTCAAATTATCTTCTGTGTGCTGCTCTACATCACTTTTAAAAGTGGGGGAACCTGGTCAAGATGGTCAGTTCCTATGTTATCCCTACATATGCCTTATCCAAACATAAAATCACTTCATACACTAATTTAATCCAGTTCTATTTGGAACTTTTCCTTGTTTTCTACCCATAGCAGTGGTTGCACTTTATGATACAGCATCACACATGAAGCACATGTTTATCATGACTACAAAGTTTCTCAGAGGAATTGATTTGCATGTTATTATCCCTTACTGAGGGATTATGACAGGAATACTTTGATCTAAGATTTCTGTGTGTAGGAGCCCTTTCCATACTACCACTTTCAGCCAGTCTTCATGTGATCTGCAAATTATACTAGCTGTAATTTTTATAATGATTTTCATATCTCTGATGAAAATGCCAAATATTACCAGTCCCTCTTGACTACTAATTCTGTGCTAGCTGGTTATTTATTCAGTTATCGCATATTTTGTTGGGGCCTCCCACGGTCCTTGGATAAAGTGCTCATGTGGGAGCAAAGCTTTGCAAACAGCAGGGCTGTGTTCTTGTTGGCCCACATATAGCCTCTTGCATCTACTGTCTACAAATGTTTTGGAAAGAAGCGTTAATGTTGTAATAGAGAAGGAAGGGAGCTACAAGCACTTAATGTGATTCTTTGTCATTTATTCGCTGTGTGCTTTTTAGTATAAATATCCTTATTTTCTTTTCTTTGCTGTCTTTGGCTTTTGCAATATTTTGTTACTCCAGAATGTAGCTTCATTAGAAGTGCTTTGTTCCTTCTCTGTTTGTTTCTGTGACAAAGAATGGTGACATGACAGCTGATCATAATTTGTTTCAAATTTTTTAATTTGTCATTAGTTACATTTACTTTATTATTTTGCTTTATTTTAGTTCTTCATTTTTTTTTCTTTTAGCACATTGATCTTTACTCTGAAGATAACCCTGAACTGCTGTGAAAGCAGAACAATGATTAGATTTGTTACTTGTGTTTGACTCTTATCACATCCTAATTTACGCAGTTGCATGATTCAAATCATAAACCAGGTGGGTGACTTTTTGACAAGCTATCAATTCATATGATAAAAAGAAAAAAATTGTTACAAATAATCCACAGTGTATGTATGTCATTTGTAAAACTTGTCATTTGTCCATACATGTTTTTAGGGAGACTCAGAAATAGAATATTTTTTTTTTTTTTTACCAAGAAGAGGAAAAAAATATTTTATTATCATTATTGTATGGGAAATACAGGGTTTCATGAACAGGTTTCATGCTGTAAATTTTACAGTTTTTGCAGTTATAGTTGCCAGAGCAAAATTTAACTTAGTATCAGATGTTTATGATTGTAACATTTCCTTAATTTATTTTTTTAAAAATACATGAGAAATTTGGTGAAAACAATAAACAGCATTTTCAGTGTCCGGTTATTCTGGTCTTTGGATCCTGAAAAGAAACCAGGACACTTTCATACCTGCAGGAGTTATAGAAAAGCCACAATTTCATGAAATGGCCTTTGCCACACATGCTATACCATCACATTAATAAATAATATGTAGATATTTCAGACAGTTTTGTGTTTTGTCTCAACTACAAAGTTGCTTCATAAAAGCAATGGTAACTGAAGTAAATGGATATTCTTCTTATGCATTAAATGCATAATTAAGCTCCCTGCATGTAGCTTTGTTCTTGCTGTTATGATTAAACTCTGGTAGCAGTGTCCCAATTCTCCTTTCATTTATTTCAGTTGAAGAAGTCTGGATTTTGTCTTTATCTCCAGCATAAATGAGAAGCTAATTGAGCCTCTCAGTCTAGTTATTCCTTTGGGCTTATTCAGCCACAAGTAACCCTGGATGACTTTGAGTTAAATATATTTTGGGCAGCATCAAAACAGTTGTTAAGGGGTTGCTGCCTTTGGCTGTTAGGGTTCAGCAGGGTCACAGATTATGTTATTGGTTGGGTTCCATAGATTAATTCATATGAGGAAGGTGTTCACTGTCCATATTGCATTCCCCAAAAGCTTCCTATTCCTTGTGTTCAAAATTAAAATGTCAGAGGTACAACTTGAGTGCATGGCACTTGTTCTCTTTCATATTTAGAAACTTTTATTTAGCAAACAAATCTCCATGTTGAGAAATGGAAATTCATCTGTTGGACTTATCTCTAGACATAAAATAATAGAAATTAGCAGCGAAAATATTACAATCCAACAGTCAGTTTTGTACCCCACATTCCCTTTACCTTTTGGATAGTTCTCTAAGCAGTGGATGCTGGAGGCACTGTGATTTTGAAATGTGTTGTTAGCTGTTGGAGTTATTAAACAGCCAGTGCTTGCACTGAAAGCAGAAATCCACATTTAAGTGAACACCCAACCCAAAATCTGTGTTCATTTCTGATTAAGGCCAGAGTAAAGTCCCAGAAAAATCTGAATTCTTCCTGTGTAACACTGGGCTGGTGCAGCTGAAGATGTGTATGGTTTTATTGAAAGGCTTTGCAAGGGTAGTGCCAGAATAATTGTGCCAGACAATGAACAGCCTTAGGTCTCATTAAGCTTTTAGAGAAAGCCCAGACAGATCCGAATCTCACAGCTGATACTTGGTGCCCTGCACAATTAGGCTGTGGGTATTTGGTGTCCTGTTACATCCACTCTGACTTGTCTTCTTTTTCTGTGTTTCAGGACGAGTTGGGCTATGGAAAGACATCTTCACTGTTTCAATGAATGAGAAATTTGATTTAGTTTATAAACAGAAGATGGGAAAATGTGACCTCACATTTGATTTTTATTTATAAAAAATGCATGCATATGATATCCAGATATAGCTAAAAGTGCTTTATGCATTCATTTATTACTTGCTGGACAAACTATTGTAGCTATTATGTGTAATAAAATTTAAAGAAAGAAAAACAATCTAAGTAAACCATATCAGATACAATTATCTTTGATCCTGAACAGCTGTTTATCTTCTAGTATTTAAGTCCTTTGTCCACATGCAAGAACTTCCCAGACAATACTAGAACATTCAGCTGTTATGGAATGTATTATATACGTATAAGGTATGTATCATATATGCAACTAGAATGTACACCTTTTCAGCCCCACATTGATTATTTAATGTGTTTTATAAAAGCTTGTCACTAGAACCTAAATAAACATCTGTAAACCAAATAAAAATTTATTTCTGAGGGAAACAAGTAACAGGCCAAAACGGTACGCTAGAATGATCTCAGGGGTTAATTGTCACATTTATTTTTATAGCAGGTATAACCAAGTATAAATAAATCCCATTCCAAAATAGGAACCGATCCAAGTGGGGTTCACATTAGGTTCTGCACACCCTTATCTGCGTGATTTGAGTAGGTTCTGTGCACTGGCACATTCTGCAAGACAGGGCTTGTTCTGATTTACAGCTGTGATTGTCAGCCTGATCCCAAATCCCACCCATGCCTTTATGGACACAGCTCAGAGCTGGCTTCCTAATGCAGGCAGTTCAGCTCCATGCAGAGCTGGAGCTGATAGATGACAGACAGCAGATAGATGATTCTTAAGCCCTTAGTTCTAGGTCACTCCCTCAAAATGGGGCTTAAAAGCCAGGAATCTGGTGCAGGGACTTTCCTGAAGAACCAGTCTTCAACCCATGTCACTTTGCTGTGTGAATTTCTCCCTTTAGGGGCAACCCCAGAAATTAAAGTGCTGGATAAGCTCCTTTAGTTCCTCTAAAAGGTGAGGGCACCTAGAAGTGTTTATGGGTTGTACTCCTGGACTCCAACAGACCTAAGGGGAAGATCTGTGCCACTAAAGCAGGAAAAGGGAACTGCAGCATCCGAGGAGAAGAGTTGATGGATATGCCAGCAGGTGGGAGTATTGCACAAATATCCATGCACAATAAGTTCCAGGAATTGTTAGCCATGACTGATCTGGATTATAATCAGGATTCAAGTTTATTTCTCTTATCTTTTTTTTCATCTCTACATAAACTGCCTGAAGCAGGCTACTATCGCTACAGAACTCTCACAAATTATTTTATCGTTCCATTATGTAATGACACCCATGCTTTTTAGGTTCTCAGCTGCAGGAGGCCCATTTTTGCTAGTCAAATGTTCAGGCTCACCAAAAACTGAGGAAAGACTAGTTTTTAGTGTTTCAGTTCTGTTGGGAAACTGTCAGTTCAGCACTGGCAAGTGGTGTAGCATGATGTGGCTTGACAGCACTTTTCCCTGTATATTTGTGAGTGAAAATGCTTTCAGTGAAATTTTATTTCTATTTTTATATTTTTAGTACTGTATGAATATTAAGCACTACACATTATACTTCTGTGCTTGCTTGCTTACTGAATAAAAGATATGTTCTGTGCATTGTGGCTGCTCATTTTCTAGGCCTCCATCTCAGGCCAGGTGGTCTTTGCAGACAAACTAAAACAAACTGCGAGAACACGGGAGAAGGAGAATTCCCTCTTGCTACAAGAGGAAGACAAAATTCCCCTTCAGTTCCTGCAGATTAGAGTCAGAAGAAAATTTCATTAGCACAAAAAAATCTACTTAAATTGCTTAATCCCAAGGATGTATGGGCAATACAATCTAACATTTCTGAAGACACCAGGGAATCCTGCTCTGGTTCCCAGAGCCACTTTCCTTTGCTGCAGCTGATGCCCAAAGGCAGGAATGTCCCACAAGCACATTTCTAACAGCCAGGTCCATCCGTACGCCACTGCTTGTGCAGAGGGCCACCAGCTGCCAGGCCACATTAGCTGTGCTGAAATTCTACCTTTGTATCTCTGGTACTTGAAAGGATTTGAGTTTTTCTATAAAAATCCAGAGGTAGTTAAGCTCCATCCTCTTTTCAACAACTTGAACTTTCAGGACTCAGCCCAATGTTACCAAGACTCTGCACAAACACAGACACCCCTTGGCCCAAATTGTCTGTGGAGAAAATGCCTCATTGGTACCAAAGCACTGCAAAAGAAGAACAAAAATAACTGAAAACCAAGAGAGTTTCTTTTTTCTCCCCTCAACATTCTAATTTGGTGAGCTGCTGAAGGAAAAGCTTTACCAGCAAAGGTTTAAAGAGAGAATTTGTTGCTTCAGTAAATAAAAAAAAAAAAAAGGTTAAACCAAGATTCAACTAACAAAAAAAAAATCCCAAACCCAGTGACCACACCTGTGGGAAGGGCACAACATAGAAATGATGATGTGTAACCTCACTATGGTTATGACACATAATTTTTATGATACAAATTATACATAATCCATTTGATTTCTTAACTGCAGGATCTGCAGACTGGTGTCATCTAGTGTTTGAATCATAAAACATGTGCAGATGAGTATTTTCTCTAGCTGACATAGTGTGTGTCATGCAGAACAGAAATGCACCCAGTAATCAGCTTCATTCTGGCAATGGAGAGAGAATCAGCAAAAATGAGCATTTTTTAAAAAATAGAACATACCTAGGTTTCAGCTGAATGAGGTTTAGACCTTGAGTGCCAAGTCGTACTCCAGTACAAACTGCTGGTTTAGCCTCAGAGAGTGGCAAGGAAATCAAGAAAACTGATGCCACTGTGCTCTGGTCTATCAGCTTAAAAATCACCCCTCCTGAAGATGAGAGAGTGATGGCAAATTCTACAGGCAGACTGGAACAACTCGTCCTTACAGCTCCCAGGCTTGAATCACACTTGGGTGCATGTAACATCCAATGTCCTGGCAGCATCTGAGCTCTTTGGTCTGTAAAAATGAATGTGTGAAAAATTTACAAAAATGCAGGGCAAGTCTTTGTGCTTTAGAACCCTGACATGCCAGAATAACTATTATCAATGCCGGATTCCTGACCATAAGGTGGTTTTAAAAAGGGTGAAGAGCTGATGCAGGAACATTAGGTTCTTTTAGTGTGAACTGTACTATGCCAGCATAATTTTTCTGGATTTTGACACTTCATCCATGGGCAAAATTGTAAAGCCACACAACAACTTTTGCTGGAGTTCTCTCTGTGCAGAGATGATAAGCCCTGGCAGTGCAAGCTCGAATAGTTTGAGAAACTGCCACCTCCAGCTGTCCACGCTGTCTCTCTGCCAGGAATGGCCACCACGGAGCAGAGACAGCAGAAGCAAATGTGTGCTGGTTCCTCAGCTGCTGTAATTTACAGGCTGACATTAACTTGAACCGAGGTGGATGGTGGTGTCAGATAATAGGCTGTGCCAAGAGCCAAAGCATGTCCTCAGGTGCTGCCCTGGGTTGGAGGTGTCCTCCAAGATCCTTGTCTGAGCTCCTCTGCACCAGCCCTGCAATTGGCTGGATGTCTCTGCTTGGGAACAATCTGCTTCACACACAGGCTGAGTTTCACCTGTGAAATATTATCTGGTGTGAAGGTTGAGCTGTGTCCTTGAGCAAGAAGGAGAGACAGATCCACACTGCCACATGGCACGTATTAACTAAAACTTGCTTTTGGGAGGAATGCTGTTTTGGAGGATGGAGTGCTGCAATGTGTGACAGCACATAAGATGAAGAAAGAAAGGCAACGTCATGGCTGCTCAGACTGATCCCAGTCACAGGCACTAATGTGCTGACTGGCTTGATGTGTGTGGTGCGAGTGATATTCAAAGTAACTGCCACCCAGACATTAAATCCACTGTCACCATCTCTGTCACATACTCAGCTTTTGCCAGCACTGAACATAAGATGACAATTTAATTCTCGCAGCTGGTGTTACAGTGTGTTAAGACTGCAGCCCTTGCAGGCCTTACATCTGCTTCCTTTTCGCTTTGGAGGAGAGTCACCCATAAAATATGGGAGACCTCTAAGGACTTAGAGAAAGTGAACCAATTTGAACAAAACAAGAACTAAGGAAAATGTTTAGATTTCAAGCTCCTCTGGGAATAGAGCTCTATTGTTTCAAAAGAAAAAAAAACGTAATTTTTCCCAGGTACCACTCTTGTTTTCTTCTGCACCAATTCTGCACCCTTCGTCTTCCAAAAGGCAGTTCTAACTCTACAGAAACAGATAATCCTGGAAATGCTACAGGAGACTTTCAGTAGCTGGGATTTCTATCACTCCATAGCTGGTAGAATTTAAACTCACAAAGAAAGATCCACAGTGGATCTCCAGTTTCAGATTTTTAACCACCCTGCTCCAGCCATGCATGTTGAGGAGTTGGTCTCTTTTAGCAGCCAGACCCTTTCAAACATGTTCCTTGTTCCCTCAGCCAGTGAGATTACAGGCTAAAATAGTTCTGATTTGTTTTTAGTATTAAAGATCTGTATAAGCCTGTGTACTCTAAACAGGATGAAAAAGGAATATAAACAAAAATACGGCATGGGTCAATTCAAGCTGTAAACATTTAGGTTTTAACCATGCAAGTATGAATCATTTGGTCACTCTTTTACTGAGTAATCTACAGCAATTTACATGAAGTCTTTGAAACAAAGAAGTAATTTCATAACTTTTTTTCCTAGCAGTAACTATGTTGCTATGTACAGCCATAACATTTCTGTGATCCTACACGCTTCTGCTCAAGTTATTGTCTCTAAATGAGACCTATCACTGAATTCAAAGGGATTACATGGAAGATAGGCTACATACACAACTGTTTGTGGAAAACAAAGTTTTAATGTGGCCTGTTGGACATTAGTCTGTATCAAGAACTACTGAAATACTGAATTTGTTAATGGATTATAATTTGTTCAGCATTATCATTTGGTTGCTGATGCATGGCTAGTGTGCCTGGATCCTGTAAGACACTGCATTTTTTTCCAGAAAGTAGCTACAGTATCATTTTGAAGTAATCTCCCTCAATCTATTAAGAAAAAATACACCAAAGATTAGGGACAGACATAGAATAAGGCCTTTTTTATCTTTTTTCATGTTGGACTGCATGAGTTATGTAGTCCTCTAGAATGACCAGCAGGTCATCCCTGGCCCCCGATGATGAAGAAAAATCTGGTTTATGCGTGGTTTAATCCATAGTTCTGCTTGACAGAACTTCTTTTGCCTTTCCACTGAAGTACCTGAAACATAGATGTTTCATAGCTCAGGACCTTTTACAGGCCAGTAGTCTGTCCCTGCAGCCCAGTTTAGAGCATGTCCTGATAATCAGAACAACCTGCTGCACACCCAAGGAAGAGGTGCCAGAGGCAGCAGGGCAGACCAGGAGGCAGCCTGCGTGCGACTGAACCTCCTTATGTGATGTGTTGTAGGTGGGCTTTCACTTTGTGAGTATTTCTGCCTTTGGGACACAAAATTACTTAGCCACTATACACAAAATTCTGGGTTTTGTTAAAAAAAGATGCCCCTCGTGTAGGTTATTTCTGCTGCATAATAGGGCAGGTCTCTTGGAGGTGGTTTGTCCAAATGAATAACGTGCTGGAATCCAGAAAACTGTCACACAGGGACGGGTGAGGTGACATGAGAGAGGATATGGTATCTACAGGATTGTTCATTCTTTCTACAGACTGCTGTCATGTTTATTTGCTTCCATTATGTATGTTCCATAAAGCAAGTGCTACTGCTGTTTTCCCTGCATTTTATGATGTGAGGAGGAAACTTCTTTGGTCATCCTCTGAGTACGGCAAAGGCTGGCTATAAATAGCTGATATTTCTAGAAAGATCCTTTTCCCTAAAGCCATGGAAACAGGGAAAAGTAGCAACTGCAGACTCAGAACACATCAATTAAAGATTTCATAATTGGAGTTAGTGAGGTGTAAAAGGAAAGCAGCGAGGAGACACCATCTATACTGTGAATAGTCTGATTTACACGTCAGAATTTTTCCTCTGGCTGATAAACACTGGAAAAGATGCTGCATGCTTCCAAAACACAGCTCCAGGAAGTGTTGGGAGGTGTGAATCATTTTGCAGGAAATTCCTGCTTCACCCAGTATTTGGATTTCAGGGTGATTTTCCCTGTGTGTCTGGGATATGTGTAGGTGTGCACAGCTGTGATGAGAGAAAGAAAGGACTGAGGGGAAAGAAAGCAGCTGTGAGAAACCACCTTACAGATCCCAAAGGAGGAGGAGGAGGAGGAGGAGGAGGAGGAGGAGGAGGAGGAGGAGGTGGAAGAGGAGGTGGAGGGGGTGGAGGGGGTGGAGGGGGTGGAGGGGGTGGGGGTGGGGGTGGGGGTGGGGGGGGGTGGAGGGGGTGGTGCCCTGGGCATTGAAGCAGCAATTCCCCTGCAGACCTATGGGGATGTAGGGATTTCACTGCAGCCATGGAGAGGAACATGCTGGAGCAGACACCACTCTGGACGCACATTTTGCTAACCTCCATGTAGCCATGGCCTGAAGGAAGCTGCAGCCTGTGCAGAGGCCTGAAGGAAGCTGCCCTGTGCTGGAGAAGATTCCTGGTGGGAGCTGTAGCCCTTGGAGAGAGCCTGTGCAGGAGCTCTCTGTGAAGGACTCTAGCCAGTGGGAAGGATACACACTGGAACAGGGGAAAAGTGTGAAGGGGAAGGAGGGGCAGAGAGGCCTTCTACATTTCTATCTAAGCTGACCAGAAATACAGCATTTGCAAGATTCATCCATCTTGTAGCTATAGTGAAACATGGCTTGGCTGCAGGATCTACCCATACAGACACTTGGGAAACTCTTATCAATTAAATTATTGAAATGAGAACCAAATCTCCTAGTGGCTATAAATGCTGTAATTCTTCTTAAGATAGGAAAGCAAGCAGAACTGTTCTGATTTATGATAACTGGGGATCTTGCTCTCACACTTGTAGGAATGTACTTAAAAATATAAGCAGTGGATCTGATTTATGACTTTTTATGCAATGCTTTGAATTCCAAGTAATGCATAAATCCAGAGCTATTCAGTGCAGGTAAGTTATTCTTGATTCATGCACTGATATTTTGCAGGTATAAAGGCAATGTAAGTGAGAATAGAAGCAGGCTCTGTATTTGATGAAACTTCAAATCTGTTTGCTCTGTATCAGTAACTTAGACTTTTTGTGGATCATGTGCTGTTTCTGAAGGGTCTGTGAGAAAGACAAGTTTAGACCTGATGCACATATACTTCAACCAGAGAATGTTTTAGGGTCCAGAAAAATGCAAGGTGACTTTGACAGGAGTGTTTTAGAGCTCCATGCTGATTTTCTGGAATCAAAGAAAGGTTTGCTAATGACTTCAGCTGCATCAGGATGTGCTACTGCCTACCATATTCCTGTTGTAGTCTAGTTACTGAGCCACAGAGCTGCTGCTGCATCTGCTTTTTGGGCAGCCCTGTTGCTAACAAATTGATTGAATATATCTGTTGATGCTGTAAAAGGTGCTGAGTAGTATTGAACTGTGAATTTTCCTCTCTGGCCCAGGTCTTTCTGGGCTGGTACAAGTATTTGAGGAGGCAACAGCAGAATCATTGTGTGTGTCTGAAACATGGTTATTGTCTGAAACCTGGGTAACCATCCATATTTATGATGGGACAGGTCTTGCAAGCAGAACTGGTTCATTTGAGCTCTTACTCTCTAAGAAATGGACCCTCCCTGTTCATGGTTTTTGAGGAGCAAAATCTGCACAGGTCCCAGTGCCAGTGTATCAGCCACTGTGGTGGGTTCGTTTGTTTATTCATTTTGGGTGACTTTTTTCAGCGTGGGAGGCAGAAGGGCTTTTCTACTAATGCAAAATGCTGCACAGTGCTGCATTTTCACTGGGTGACTAATAAGTCTTGTCCTCCCATTTTTCACTTGTCTGTGCAATATCTTTTTTCTATCTCCCTTTACCAAGTTGTAATTGACTGAGTGGTGAGTTGATCTTGACTGGATGCCACCAATCCTTTCTATCTCTCCCCCTTCTCAGCTGGACAGGGGAGACAAAGGATGGAAAACAAGTCAAAGGCTGCAGAATTCCCTGTGCTAACAGTTGCTTTCTATACTGTGATAATTGAATGGCAGGAGCACGGTGCAGTTGACTGGCACATATCAGAGAGAGGAGGAAATATGTTGTACGCCCTGACTGTCACTCAGCTTGGAGATAAACCAAATTTCTGATTTTGAATTATATTTGTAATAGAGAAAAAAAGGTCCTGAAATATTTCCTTTGAAGTCTGATTGGGTTAACCTTGTAAGTATCACTAGAACTGCACTGTGATCCAGAACATAAGAATGTCAATATTCAAAAGTGGTTTTCTGACTAATGACTATAATACTCAGTATGGAAAAGACTGGATGATAGCACCATCACATGAGTCACCCTTGTTTGTTAGCACTTAAAACCTCTTACACAGGGAAAAAAACAAGTGCCTCATCATACCTGAATAAGCTTTGGAGCAACCTATTGCCTAAAATCAGAAGAAAAATTTTAGGCATGACGCCTCTGCTAAGGTTTCGGTCCCTAGATTGCCCTGGGCTCTTGCATTCCTCCCTGGAGCTGAGAGCACTATTTGCAGGAGCAATTGGAGCTGAGCAGTTGCATGGAGCAGATGCAGACCCCTCAGTTTTGCCCAGCAGGCCCTCCTGGAGACACATTGACACCACTCTGGAAATGCCATGCCTGATTGCTGTTTCCCCACTTGACTCTTCTGTTTGTACTTGCAGCATAGTTTGCTGCAAATTTCCTGGAAAATTAATACTATGTCTTCATGAAGCAGAGTAATTATTATAATGAGCTGGTGTCTGGTGTATGCAATTGTTCTTCCCCAAAACCCTGGAACTCAGTATCAACATTTAAAACAGCTGTGCTGCTTAATAAAATGGCAGGCTTTCTTGACTAAAAGGTAGTGGTTTTAAATATTTTTAGACTACTTTAACATGCACAGACCTCAAGATAATGGCAGAAAACATTTCCAGGTATAATTCTGTGGTTAAAGAGTTAGTCTACCACTGCAGCCTCCTACTCTAAAGTGCCTAGTTGAAAGTGCTGACATAGGAGATAGTATCCAGCACAACCACAGAAATTGTGACCTCCTCTCATTTGGTCACTGCTGTCAACAAGATGTATCTCAGTCTATTCTTTTATTAACAAATTAGATCTCATGTCAAGCAATCAGTTTTGTCTCTTTCGTTGCTGTGCCAGCCACACTGCTTCTTTTGGTGTCCTGTACTCTACTGTATTCTCATAAGCCAGGGGAGACCATGGCCAAAATGCAAACTGTAGGAGAGCTCAGTGCCTTGCATGCCCCTGCCAAAATGTCACACTCTGGGCAGGACCCTATTTTACACACAACACAAAATTTGTGTGGCAGCAGGTGACATTCAACTAAATCAGCTGCTTGCTGGTTGTGTGCACAGCCTTGGAACTTTAGGTCAAAATTCCTATTTAGAGTTTGGGACATGTTTTCTTTGGTGCCTGGGGAGAAGTCATCTGTCAGGCACACTGTGTTTGCTGGATCCTGCAGAATGAACCAAATCAATCTTGTTCTGCAGATGGGAAGAATGGAAGAGTGGAAGAGGGAGCTGTGGCCCTGCTCACACAGCTCTTGTTCCTCCTGCTTGTATGTGAGGAAACAGGGTTTTTATTTCCTTCCCTGCTCTGGAGTCCACTGAAACTTGGGAGAGGTGCCTCCTTTGGACTCAATTCTGTTCTGAAGTCACTACGAGACTGGTTCCAATTATAATCGATGTGGTACACATCTTATCCTTTGACAACTTCTTTGGAATCACAATACACTTACCAAAGAAAGCTTATCTCCTGAACAAGTAAGATTTATAGTTTGTTCCAATTAAGTATGAAATTGCTGGAAATCCCAACCTGGACATTTCTCTTGCAAGTAATTTTTAATTATTATAATGTGAGGCTCCCTCCATCACAACTTGTGTCACATTTCCTCCTCTCCTTGCCATGCAGTTTTAGATTAAGGGTCAGATTCATTGTAGGAGTAAGCTGTGACAATTCTGTTGATTTCACTGGAACTGTATCTAGCTGTGAATTTGAAAGCTTTCTTTTGTCAGAATGGCTTGAAGTTGAAATGAAATGTGCATGTTCTCTATGATTGTGCACCTTCATGTAAGGAAGAGATGAGCATAAGAAAAAGATTGTCTCTTGTAAAGCTGCAGCAAAAGTAAATGACAAAAAGCTGCATTTTGCCATCTTGGTTTTTGCAAATAAAGCTCCTTCTGAAGGCAGTTATATTTGTTTAAGAGCAGATCCTAAGCTTGGAAAAAAGCATAAAGATGTGAACTAGCTCTAGAGTACCAACTTGTGCTCAAAACCTCCTTTGATTCAAGTAGAAGGTAAACAAATGCTCATAGCTATGGATGAATTTGGCTCATCATGAATCCAAAAGAAATATCAGGCCAAATCCATGAGAGCCAGAGGTGTCTTAAGTAAAATAAATCATCCCTGTACACTCTATTGCACTGCCAGGTACATCACTCTGTATTGCTGGTTGTGCTTGTTGTGGGGAAGGAGCTGAAATACGTACCAGACACAGACCCCTGATGCAGACAATGAATGTTACATGGCATCCCTCCCCCAGAGCTCAATAACTGAATAAAGTCTCTGAATTGTACAGGTCAATGATCTTCTCTCTGTTGGTTGAAGCGTGAGTACTGCTGTCATGGAACATAGGTGGGCACTCAAAATTTTTTAACTTTTAAAATATAAGTGTGTATTCCAACTTACTGTTACTACCTGTAGTATCAGAAAGAGAAACCCTGGAATCTTTTACAGTTGTGTTTGGCTATTTATTGCTTTCAAAGTGTGGATCTATCAATAAGTGATTTATATATACATTTATAGGAAATTACATTTTACATTAATACTTTAATAGAAATGAACTGATTTGTATTGAACTTTCAAAAAAAAAAAGAAAAAAAAATATTTTGCCAAACTTAGGAGGATCTGGATGACTGCCTAGTATGTTTTACAGCTACTGTGAGCTCTGTCCCAGATCCCAAATTTTTCTCCTGCAACATTGGACAGATCTTACTTTAAAATATAGTTGACAAAGAAGATGAACTGGAAAACGAAAGCATTTCAGATGCTTGATGTTGGTCAGACTTGACAGTTTCAAAGGGTGAGTTCAGGAGGTGTGGGAGCCTTTCTCTTCTGTATAGGAGAAGCGAAATGTGATGTTATACTGGCAGGGCCACACCATGTCACTGATGTTGATAATTGTTTAGAGGCTGTCCCTGCTTATGTCAAGAGCAAAATTTCAACTGGGAGCAGGTTTCCAGACTAGTAACATCAGAAAGGAGCAAGACACAGTCAAAACATATTCATATGAAAGTTTTGGAAATCTTGCAGAAGTAATGTGACCTAAATTTGACAGCTGGAATGTTTGCATGAGATTTTGTCTGCTGAATGTGTCTATGTGAAAGAGCTGCAGTTTGCCAGCGGCTTTTTTTTTTTTTTTAAATCTAAGAGAAGATCTCACAGCTTAAATTCATATACATACGGTGTTATGAATATGCATAGATTAGGTTGTGAACTCTGAGTCAGAGACCAGCTGGTTTTTGTCTGCACGGAGAGCTTCTCTTCTCACTTTTGGAATTTGTCACCTTATAAACCACCATCAGATTGGACTTGAAGGAGCACTGGGTGTTTATATGATATCATAACTGAGGCCTATCAAAATCAGAGGAGGATTCTGATGCACAGTCTGCACCAGCATTATTGTACACTTCAATTTCTGTCCTGAATGTGGAGGTGAAAGATTTTTATTTATTTTTTTTTTCCTGAAGTACTTGGCTCTTTTTTGTTTGTTCAATTTAGGTAAACAGATCTGTTATATCTGCATTTTAAACTAATCAGTCTGTAATGGGTTATGCCCATTTCAGCTGAGGCTGGTGTTGATTTCTTTGCTAACACAAAATTATCATTAGGAGGACACATATCCTCCTGAAACACTTCAAAAGTGTTTTGGTAGAAGAGAAAGATATATCAGTGAGATTCATGAGAATGAGCATGCTTTCATATAAACATATGAAAGTTCATAGAGCTAAAACTTAGAAAAAAATTATCTTACATGATGGACAGGCTTGTAGGTTGTAAGTTTTTGAGGGGAATTTACCAATATTAAATTAATGCCCTGCCTAATTCTGGACAAACCATTGAGGAGTAGCAACATATAATGTGCAAAATAAAACCAAAACTATAAGAGAAATTTATATTTTGCTTAATCTGAGGAACTAGTAGTCCAAATGAAGTATTTAAAAAATCTAATATCAATTTAGGCTTTATCCATGTATACTAAAATACAGACCCTAAATATTTTCAGTTACCGTGCCATATATTGATTTCTTATCAAACTTCCCTAAAATTGCCAGAAGTACCAGCACGTTCAAAAGGTAGGCAAGAGTTCCGTAGTTTGCAGTCAAATTTCTCCTAAACTGTAGTTGTGAATCACTTGTGGGTTGTGGAGCTCTCAGTCCATAATGTAGCTGCTAATGTGAGCCTCTAGCGATACAGAGATATGCTACACTTTTTCCTAAAAATGTCTTATGGAATTTTTCTTAAAATTGCTTTTTCTCTATGTGCAGGCGGCGTAGTTGCCATAGTAATGTTACCAAGTTGATGAAGGGAATGGTCTGCTAAGCCACTGATCTGCTCCTGGAAAAATATGAGCCTATGAGGGTAATCAGTCTGTTCTCTAAAGTAACAATGGAAAGTTGTTTTGTAGGGAAGAAATTGTAACTGATTGATTTTAATTGTGATTTGAAAACATGCCACTCAGCTTGGCATGCCTTTAAGTGAAATACGGAAGCTAAGCCAAACTGATGGAAATTTCACTGATGAAAAAGTTATAACTTTTCAGGATTCAATACTTTTGTGATAAATAACTCACATTCATCTTCATTTCTTGTAAAGTAATTTTTCATTAATAAAGTTGTGAAGACACCAGCTGTGTGTGACCTGGGATTAAATCTGGATTCCTCCTTCATTGAAGTAAAATGGAAAGTAAAGTTGTATTTTACATGAAAATAAAAAAACCCAAGCAAATCTATGCTTTCTTAGTGGAACACTAAATATTTTTCACTCCTCCAGTGAAATATAAAGGGTGAAATTCTGAATGAAGATCTGCAGGGAAATTCCTTTTCCTTAATTTTGTCCTCTGGGTTTATATATTCTGGCCTTCAATAAGGTGTCAACTCCAAAAATATTCTGTAAATTCTGGTCCAACTTTGTTCCCAGCAAGTGCAAAGCTAAGAAAACTCAGACAAAGAGACAATGTGGGAGTGTAATACTGAGGATACAAAAATGGGATTAGGACTTTGAAAGGAAGCAGGAGGAAGAAGAGGACCAGCAAAAGAAAAGAAGAAAAAGGGAGGCATCTAAGCCACTTTCTCCCAGAGAGACAGGGGAGCTTAACAATTCTAATTAATTAGTGAAAACTAATTAAATAACAAATGACAGAACTTTCCTGGAATAAAAGGTTAATCTTTTCTTTATTACATGCAATATAATAAAATGCAAAGCTTTTTGTATGCTTGGGGTTGGATTTTCTTCCAGTGTTCAAGGAGAACGTAAGTTACTCTTGACTTCCTCTTAAACTCATTAAAATGTGGAGAGTAAGGATCACGCTTAGGCAATCTGTCCTTTGGCCTGCTGGTTTGTTAGGGAACTTCTCTGAGGCTGTCTGCTCTGTACAGAAGCTGAAATACCGGCCAAGGGCTTTGCTCGAGCTGCCAGGCACAGATTGGTGAGATTTCCACGGGAGGGCAGTGCAGGTGCTGTTTTCCAGGAGTGGGGACGGGAGGAATTTTCAGAGATGCTCTGTGCTTAAAGCTCAAGCAATCCCGCTGAATTCAGATGCTGAATTGACAGCAGTGCTTGGCTTCTAGGACTTCACCCCAAAATGAAGGGATCCGGCTAAAATTGCACAAGGCTTTTCAGAAGAGGTTAGTTAAGGCTGAGAGCAAAGGAGGATGTGCAGAATGGGAAATTTGACACCCTTAGAACCTTGCAAAAGTAAACTTGGCTGAGAGTTGACTCTGAAAATGATCTGCAACTGTGCTTGGTGCAAATCAATAGGGTGAGGAAGCAGAAAGCAAAAGCAACGTGATGTATTTTCATCTCTTAAAAGATTTTAAAACTTACTGGTGACAAATGGATTGGAGGTGCGTGCTGGGGAGGAGGAGAAAACAGGATTGTTCTCTGAAGAACTCTTGAGCAGAGCAGAGGGGAGAACTTGTGCTATAATTTCTTGATCTTGGGACTCACAAGTATGCTGTCATTCCACAGGTCAGATCAAGTGGCAGATCGTCCTTTGTGTTCTCTGTGGCAGCCAAAAATAATCCTTCAAGAGAAATTATTTTACACTAATAGTCATCACACCTGTGGTCGAGGAGTAATGGCCACATTTCCCAGGGATTCAGACTTATGGTGATTTTCTCCAAGAGCAGAGCTGTCAAGAGCAGTCACAAAAACAAGGCGGAATGAAGCTACTTTCTTCTATTTGTAGCCTTCACATGCTAAAACAAAACTCTCCCACTGATGTTCTTACAGTGGTCAATGGCACTGTGGAGCACTTTCATTTTATGTCTGTCAATGACTTGTGGTTTATGTTCACCTAGTCAATTTTATTGTATTTATTTTCAGGTTGAGCAACCACAGCTGCCAAACAATGACATTAAGTCAGCTGGAATTGCTGCTCAAGGAGAAAAGTATGCTGACCAGGGTAATAACAGATACCACATGCAGGGGTAGTAATTAATTTCAGGTAAGTAGATGGTGTTCTTGATGTACTGATACCAATTTAGTAACAAGTTTTAAAGGATGTTGCCCTGTTGTTGTATCACGAAGATCTATTCATACTTGTATGGTTAGGGGTTTGTTGTTGTTTGGGCATTTTTTATTCAGCTCAAGGAATATTTTAAAAGCCTCTTTAATACCCATCGTGAATTCCCTTTTAGCATCAAAACCCTAAGAACTCTCCTCTTTCAAGCAGTCTTGCTACAAATCTCTGGTGTAAGAGTGACATAGTCCCACTGTGATTTTTTTTCATTATGTGCTTGTGGCTTGGGCAAAGACATTTGACTGTTTTAAGAGACTAGATCTACATGGCAGCACAACTTCTGTAATTGCCCAGCCCTTTGCAAGGCTTATGTAAAACATACTGTCACATCAAAAGAATGGTATTTTAGGCATTTTGTTCTCTTTTTACACAGAAGTATCCACATACTTAAATCTCAACACGAATTTGAACAGCACAAACCCTGTCTTATAAACCAAGGATAAAGTGGCTGTGTGACTGTAGAAAGTCTGTGTTTTTATTATTTTAGGTTTGCACAAACTGAGCTATGAAAATTTGTTTGTAAACATCATAGTATTTTAGTACATTTGAGCATTTGCAAGTTTACCTAATGTCATATATCACTATTATTAACAACTAAATAATAGCTATTATTTACCAGGACACAGAAGAGTATTCCATGCCTTTCACAGCACTCTGTGACAGTCTGTTGGCTCTACCCTAAAACTGCTCATAGAGGAAGAAATACATTAAACATAACCTGATGCAAATTCCTAGGAAAATCCAACCTCCTGCTGTGTTTGGCATGGACTTGGCCTGTAATTTGGGAGAAGGAAATAAAATCTTTCTGATTTCACAGCTGTTACTGCACCTTAGGGCTGCAGTTGTATTTGCAACCCATTTGCTCCTCTTTCACCGAGTAGGACATCTGAATATATCCTCACTCTAGCCTGAATAAAATATTAACATATCGCAAGGCTGTTAGGACAGATTGTACCCAAGACAATCTTTTCTCGCTCTAGAAAAGCCTATCAATCATAACTTGGTATAGTTGTTATTAATGCCATAGCTTTTATTAATTTGGCGATATGCACCTAACTGAAGAGCATTCACATTTTCATGCTAAGCATTCCCTATCACAAAAGAAACTGCTTAAATGCTTTTTTTGTTACAGAATTTATGAATTGAACATATCCTCCAAAGTTCTAATTAGAGCTATATTTATTTTACAAGGTCCAGTGGTATTTTTTTAAACAGCATTGTGAAACAGAGCTGTTACATATATTTTAGTACATTAACAGAAAGAATTATTAACTTAAGGTTACTGCTACCTATGTGTCTTGAGAACAATTCCAGTAGAGTAAATATAAATGCAAGATGTATAGATACATGATGCACACAGACAGTCATTCAAATACACTAAAGAGTTCATTTACTCTTAAATATTGATTTCTGACCTATCACAGTGGTTGGTCTCAAGCCAAACCTTATTCTGCTTCTGTTTGGATGCATGTAACCCATCAAGGATACATTTATATTTGTAACTGAGTTTTTAATTTGCACATGTATGATAAACAAGCAATCAAACAAACAAGACCCCAGAAACCCTTTCCAGCCCAGGCTTCTCACTGGGTTGCAGCATCCTTTGGACATTCCTCTGCTCTGGTGTTGGAGAGTGCCCAGAGAAGGGAAACAGAGCTGGTGAAGGCTCTGGAACATGAGGAGCAGCTGAGGGAGCTGGAGTTATTCAGCCTGGAGCAAAAGAGGCTCAGGGGTCACCTCCTCACTCTAAAACTGTGACATAAGGGTGCAGCCAGGTGGGGATGAACCTTTTCTCCCAGACAGTGACAGGAAAAGGGGAAATGGAGAAGGCTCAGGCTGGATTTTAGGAACAATTTCTCCCCTGAAGGTGTGGTTTAACATTGGAACAGGCTGCCTGGGGAATTACCATCCCTGGACAGGTTCAATAAAAGAGTGGACGTGGTGCTTTGCAGTGTGGTTTGTGCTCAGTTGAAAGCTGGAATTGAGCATCTTGGAAGTCTTTTTCCACCTTAATAATTCTATGATTCATTGACCTGGCTGTCAAGACTCCAAAAGCAGGGACAGGATTTGTTTCCTTCTTGTAAAAGAATGTGGGGGCATAGAAAGGAGCCCCTGTTTTCATGACATGGTGCTCCTGAACATTAGAAAACTCCCAGCTTTGTTCAAAAAGAGCTTGCAACTTGTGACAATTTGGTTTTTAGTGGCAGGAATTAGACTCACCTGAAGCAAGTCAGTCCCTAAAAATTATAATCTCCTTAAGAAAAGAATCTAACCATTGTGAAAAAGAAAGTTTGTCATAGTGTAAAGATGACTCTGTACTGCATGTGCACATCCATTTTCTGTGGAAGTCCTTCGCTCAGAGCTGTCTGGTGGGACTGAGAATATTATATTAGCCAGATTCAGACCCAACTGTTTCTGTTTAAAGATTACTGAAGTACTGTGATTGATTCACATTTACAATCAGGCTGTTCATGTAAAGAAGAAAGTAAAAAGGAGTGAAAATTCATTTATTTTGGATGCTCATTGCACAGATTTCAAGGTCTCTAAAAATTGTTCATGGATTCCAGAGGACTATCAATATGAAACAAGCATCAGACCCATATATTCCACTCCCTCCCTCTACTTTTATCTCCCCTCCCCCATTAATTTTTGATTTTATGATTATGAGTATCTGAAAACAGTCTAATTCTTTTCTATCTGGTTTGGGCCTATCTTTACCAGCTGGTAAATAGGAAATGTTCACTGTAGGAAGCCAATACTCTGCAGAGTGTAAACAGATGGAATCAATATAAAGTGACAAGTTAGACTGTGCTACTGAGAATACAGAGCCAAAACTAAGAGCGTAACAGTCACGATACTTATTTTGTTCCAATTCATTTGGTACTGAATAGCACTTCATATATGCACAGCTGTGTCCTTCCATTTTTTACTTTCTTTCTTCTGGTTTGATGATGAAAATTTCTAAGAAAAACTTTAATTAAAGATTTTACACAGAATGGCTCAAAGTAGAATATAGAGAAAATGAGCACTGATGTGTTTATAGCACAGAGAAGAATATTTTCCAGGCATTTCTTTCTTTCTTTTTAACAAAACAAACAAAATCTGATGGATGTATCTCCCTGCATGTAACATGCCGGACTGATAGATCTTCGCAGATTGAAATCTCTCATTTGGGAGATACAGACCTCTAAAATCTTCCTCACCATCCCCTTTCTTCCTGCAGTACCTGGTACAGCAGGCTGCCACGAAGGGCAGGAAATCCGAATGTTCATCCCTGCGTGGATGTGCTGGGTGAAGGGAAAGGGACAGTCAGACACAGAGACTTCTGCAAAATTCCTTAGACTGTCCTGAGACAGCAAAGTGAAGCAGAGTGGAAGCAGAGTGGCTGAGGTTCTTCCTTCTCCTGCCCTCAGGTGTCCCTCCTACACTCTGAAGAAGGGTATTTTTGAGACCTCTCAGGGACAGTTTGTGGGCCATTGAGCTTCTAAGCTGTGCTGTGTCACAGCGTTTTCCTTGAAAGCACATCTGAGCTCCAGTCCTTTTGCTAGAGAGAGTACCAGGTGTTATAGTACAGGTTTTTCTTTACTCATTTATGCATTTTTGACACATTCTTACAAAAAATGCAAGAACACAGCATGTTTTACCATTCTATCCCAAACTTATCCTTTGCAGCATATTTCTTGATGCTGCCATTAAAATTTTTGCTATTTCAGTTTCTTGGCAGAGAAGAACCCTAGATTTCCCATATGTTGTTTATTAGGGTGGCTGTATCGTTCTAATGAGGGGCAGCAGCCACAAGTTTGAACACAGATTTTGCTTCTGACCCTCATGTCAAGGGCGAGCAGCTTTTGTTTCCTTCCTTCATAAGAGCCACTGGGTCTGTCCCAGCCTCCTTTGTGCACCTTTCAAGGCCAGATCCATGGGGCAGACTCAGTTGCTGAGGAAAATGCCAGCAGATAGAGAGGCTGGCAATACTTGTGTGGGTGACAAAGTGAATTCCAGTGATTTGTGGCAGAAAATCATCTCACAGTCAGCCACAGTGTGCAGAAGGGAGTGCCTGGAAGTTCCCCCCTTGCAATGCCTGCAGGGGATCTGTTTTCACTGTATATCCTACATGCTCCTGAAGAATAAGAAAATATTTAAAATATTAATCGTCTTCCCTCTTCCCAAGGGAAGCCTGAATGTTTTACACGCGTAAATGCTGCTGAAATGCAGTCATTGCTGGGGTGGGGAGCAGCAGCCAGCTGGCACATGTCAGTGACAACAGAGCACCTTATGCCAAGGATACTGTGGCAAGGTCTTGTGGTTGCTGAAAGTGTGTGATATCAGCAACACTGCAGAGAACAAACAGGAGCAGAGCTTCCAGTGGCTCTGCTGAAAGATTCTCATAGTAGTAACTGGTGGGTTTGTGGCCCTTCTAACCTGTAAGGACAAATGGTCGCATCAAGCTGGCAGAAAAACATGACACTGGTGCCACACACCACAGCATCCAAACTTGTGCTTCACTCATTAAATAATGCATTTTGGTTAAATCTGATTGCAGGGAGAAAGGAGTCAAGATTTATGTGTTTCTTTCTCCATGAAAAGCTTGGGTTTGTGATAGAAACATTTTGCCAATCATGGCAAGGAAGTGAAATCCCTACTCTGGTGAAGTCTAATCCTATCTTTGAATTTCAGTTTCCTTTGTTGTTTTACATCTATAGGAACTATAGATATAAATTCCCATAGAATTACAAGAAAATATTTTTTTAGTGAGTAAAATCTATTTTTCTGTCTTCACATCTTTAGCCAGACAAGCTTTGTCTTCTTCCACCCTTCTTTGGAAGGCAGAGTTGCCAAGGACTAATCAAATCTGCCTGACTCACAGCTTCTTACTTTGGGCAACATTTGCTTATCTCAGGGGCTGGTTATAGCCACAAGAAGGCCTATTCCCTCTGCAAAAATGTTCTGCAGCAGGAGGACTGGGCTTGACATGTTGATTTGGCTTAGACTGTTGATTCTTTTGGTAAGAAAACCCAAAATATTGAACCTTGGCTCCACTGAAGTCACTTCTCTGTGATTAGGATTCCCTAGAAGGACTCTCCTCTTCCTCCTTACTCCTAAAAGTAGCACTGCAGAGCAGATACAACTAAGCTGAGTTTGTCTCAGGCAGACACACTCCAATAAGTGAGTAAGGAGCAGTGGTAGTATCTTTATTATTGTTGCTGTTATGTGAGCCAGAGAGAGCACAGCCTGCCTCAATTCCCCAGTTGCTTCTGCAGAAAAAAGCAGTTAAAAAGAGTGATATTTTAAACAAGGCTCTGTTCTTGCAAGCTGAACAATTCCACACAGAACAGAGTAAGCGTGGAAGACTTACAATACTACTTTTATTGTCAGTTCTCAGTTTTTAAGTTTCCTCTAAGGTCCAGGCTGCTGAGATGTTTAACACACCGGGAGAAGGCAGTGACAGGTGCTAGAATGTTAACGTATCTGTCCTTTTCCCCCATGTATTCATTTTCTTTCAACCTCTTCTTGATTTGGGGAATTTTTGCAGAAGTGAAAAAAAATAAAATATTTTGGTGTATGTAAAAAAAAAATCACTGATATTCTGGAGTTCATTGATACTTTGGAAATGTATACCTGCACTGATCTTTTGTTTTCAGGTTTTAGTATTGAAGGAAAAGCATCCGCTGCCTATCATTTAATATATATGAATCTGAAATTAATTTCTTTGCCTAAAATAGTCTTGAAGTTTACTAGTGGCATTTGAAGAGAAATTTGCCTTAAAACACTGAATAAATGAAAAATACTCATTTCTCATGGGGTGCTACTGCAACATTTCCTAATGTGCCAGGAAAGGTTGTACTGTATTCCTGTTCATTGGAATCACCTGTAATTTGTAGATTGCAGAGAATGTGGAAAACATTATCAGGTGCTGCAGACCTTTTGGCTGCAGCCAGGCAGGATGGATAGAGAGGAAGACAGCTTGAGATGACCTGGTTTAGGATGAAGGGCTTGGAATTTGAAAGTAAGTAAAGAAACAGCCATGATTTTGCTGTGAGAGTAAAAATAGCAATAAATGATGAGGTCTTTGTGATCTTCTGAGTGACAGTGGCTGCAGGCTGTAGCAGCAGGGTAATTTGGCAGTTTATCTTCTATATGCAAGTTGCAGCCTTCAGCCTTTCACTGACTAACGGATGCAATAGTATGCAAGAATAAATGTGTTGGTAATTCATTCCAAAGGCATGAGTCCCGGCATCTAAATTCATCCCAGTCACCTTGAGTTTCAGGATGGAGGTTAAGATAGTGGAGAGATGAAGTGTGGCTGCCCTTGCCCATAGTCCCACTGAGTGGCTTTGGGGGTGGATGTTCCTGGCCTCAAACCCAGGATGAGGCTGGGGAGTCTGCATGGCGATGTTTGTGCCTAGTCGACTCTGAAAGCTGCACAGAAGAGATAGTGAGAACCCCAGAGGCTCTTCCAGAGGAAGAAGTAGTGAAAAGAAGAAAGAGTTTTCCTTACTCTGCTTATAAGAGATGCTAGGACAGCTTTTTGCTTCACTCCTTCTGTTTCTTGGTCTGACACTGGATATATGAGTTATTAAATTTTTTTAAAAAAATATTATTCAGCAGAATCAACATATCAGGAGGACAGAGTATGTGTGCAGGACACACCTACAGGAGTTAAGACACCATCCCTTTTGCAGCTGATTTGAAGTTGTTAGTTTCTGAACAAGAAATTGGATCCCCCTCCTGCTGATATCAGTAAGTGGAGAGAGCCAAGTGCTACTGTCTCTCACAGAGAAAGAGAGCCTGATAAACAGGTGAGAAGCGAAACCATGCCTTTGGAAAAGGAAAAATTTCTTATCACCTTCATGTTTCATGATCCAGGTGGGGATGAGCAGAGGGAGTAGCCCTGGCAGAATGACCTGGGAGTGCCAAATAAAAAAAAAACCAAATAATGTACAATAAGTCACTGCTTTTGAAAAATTTTATTTTCTACTAATTTCATTCTTTTAACCTTTTTTAATCCTTTTTTACTCTCAATTGTAAAAATGTAACAAAATTTTCTTTTTCTTGAAATAGAACTACGTTTAGATATTATATTTGTTAAAGAAGATTCCCTCCTTTTGCTCTGATCTAGTTTTGTTTGTATTTGTTTATATTTGGGTGAGAGCAGGACATGCCCCAACTCAGAATGCCCCTGTGCTGGGCAGCACCCAGAGCCCCAGGGTGGCAGGGGAGGGGGATTCTGCCCCTCTGCCCTGCTCTGCTGAGCCCCCCCTGCAGGGCTGCATCCAGCCCTGGGCTCAGCACAGAAAGGACAGGGAGCTGCTGCAGCCAGGCCACAGCAGGGACACCAAGGGCATCAGAGGGATGGAGCAGCTCTGCTGGGAGGAAAGGCTGAGGGAACAATTGGGATTGTTCAGCCTAGGGAAGAGAAGGCTTTGGGGTGACCTCAGTGTGGCCTTGCAGTGCCTGTGGGGATGGAAACAATCTTCAAGGGCCTGGAGTGACAGGACAAGGGGGAATGGCTTCACACTGACAGAGAGCAGGGTTAGATTGGATATTGGGAAGAAATTGTTCCCTGTGAGGGTGCTGAGGCCCTGGCACAGGTTGCCCAGAGCAGCTGTGGCTGCCTCATCCCTGGAAGTGTTCCAGGCCAGGTTGGATGGGGCTCTGAGCAACCTGGGCTAGTGGAAGGTGTCCCTGCCCATGGCAGAGTCTGTGGAATGGGATGGGCTTCAAGGTCCTCTTCCAACCCAAACCCTCCCATGCTTCTTTGATGTCTCGGAGTGAGGGGCACCAAGTAGACTTCGGGCATTTCTGCCATGGAGACACGCTGGGAGAATTGGAGTTGGTCAGCCGGGAGAAAAGAAGGTTCTAGGGAAGTCCTTATTGTAGCATTTCAGTACTTAAAGGGGCCTATAAGAAAGATGGGAACAAACTCTTTAGCAGGATTGGTTGCAACAGAACAAATGGTTTTAAACTAAAACAGAGGACAATCAGACTTGATTTAAAGAAGAAATTTTTCATAGTGAGGATGGTGAAACACTGTTCTGGGCACAGGTTGCCCAGAACAGTGGTGGATGCCCATCCTTGGATACATTCAATGTCAGGTTGGATGGGCTCTGGGCAACTTGCTTTAGTCAAAGGTGTTCCTGTTCATTACAAGGGCATTGGACTGGATGAGCTTTAAAAGTCATGCCCAACCCAAACTATTCTGTGACTCCATGATCCTGCAGGCTCTGTTTCCAAAGAATGTATAGTGTCTTATGATTTCAAATGACTTTCTGTGGATTTTGGAGTCTGTGATATTCATCAGGAAATATCACTTGAGGTAATCTTTGGTGGATAGGGACCTAAAAGAAAACAAAGCAAATTAGGGTGGTGTTTTATTGTTTGAGGGTTTACTCAGTTTGGTTTTTTTTAATATTTGTGTATTAATTTCATTGTGAGAGACTTCCAAAGTATTTTTTCTCATTTCATATTGCCTGGTTACACTATTTCACTTTGTGTATTTTTTTCTGGTTGGGATATTTTCCATAATTAGTTTTCAACAAAACCAGTTAAATTATTTGGTAGAGGCAATTATAGAACAGAAGCAATACTATTCTAAAACAGGCAATCAAAAAAAAAAAAAAAAAGATGCTTTATTTGGCAATAAACCTTATGTTTGGCAATCCAAACTGAAAGGTAATAAATTTATAAAAATATTGCCACATCCCAAAAGTGATGAATGATAAAGAAGAACACACATTTTAATTTTGGGGATTTAAATCTGTAAAATGAAATTTTATTAGAAAAACTTCTGAAGCTTAACAGTTGAAAATAATGGTCCTGAGTCACTTTTGTATGAAACAGCAGGATACCAGACACAATACAGAGATAAAATGTAATCTTTATTTAATTTTCTTACTGATGGAAAATCACACAAGCAAGTTCAGAAGAAGTCTATTAAATTTGGGGGTGTTTAAATATACCTGAATTATATCTGAATTTCTTCTTATGGGTGAACCATAAAGCAAATGAAAGTGTATTTTCTTCTTGAAGAACAAATTAATAGTTAATAGTATGTTTAAAGGAGGATATTACTGCCCAAGTCAAAGGAATAAAGTGTCATCAAAATCGTGGATCAAATTCACTTCTGTGCTGAAGGTTTTGCTCAGTTTCAGTTAAATCTCAAGGACAGGATAAAATATAAAGGACAATACTTTTTTGCTTTTTGGGAACTTATAATGAGTCTTTTGACTGCACCAAAAATCTGTACTGCTGACAGTAGCAGTAATGGCTGTAAAACTTGGGAAATCCAGTGTGAACAGCAAAAAATCTGGATATTCTGATGAAATATCTGGGTTCTCCAAATTTTCATCTCTGGAATTCCTTGACAAATATCAGTAGCCCTTAGACTTCTGAGGAGTTTGTTTAGCACATCCAGAGCAGATAAGCAGGGAGACCAAGGAAATGCTAATGGTTTTTGCTTCCCACTCAGCTCCCATCCTCAAGCAAAAGGTTGGAGTGCCATATTCCAAAGCCAGCAGGCCAAAAATCTTGGATTCTTCTACTTTTGAGGCTGTTGTTGATGTTTCTGTGAATGTAAAGAGCCTCTGCTTCAATGCTGTGTGCCCAGGGACATTCCAGGATGTCCCATGCTCAGCTGGCTGCCAGGCTGTGTTTGATGTGATTGTCTGCCACATTCCTCAGGACAATGCACCTCTCACAGCATGGGCCTGTGGCTGTGACTTTCAGAGAAAATGCATCTTCTTTGATAGGGCCTGTGCTCCTGCTGTTCTTCAGGTTTCTAGTTTTGAGTTATAGTATAATATAATCCATTTAAAATTCTTCTTGCTGCATTGATCTGTTATAAAAAAAAACCCAAACAGACAAAACCAAACCTAGTCTTTGGGCCAAGTTCTGCCACCAACTTTCTTCCTGCTGTCCCTTCACAGTGTGGTCTTCTGAATTGATTTCTGCTTTTTGGACTCTGTTGCTCCTTCTGATTCAAGCCAGATTCTGCCAAATATATGCCTTGGATCAATTAACAACTGTTTTTTCCCATAATCCTGTTATGGTTGCTCTGAGCTATGGTGTCGAGTCTCTTAATTAACTTTAATGGACTTTGCACGAGTCCTGTAATTATTAAGAGTGTTTTTCTGTCAAGATCCTGACCTTAGGCACAGCTCATCCATTTCTTTTGGGCTGAGGAAATATACTATGTAGTATAGGGGAAATATTCATTTTTAGAGATGTGTTTTGGATCCACAAACTCAGCCAGAGAGCCCTGTTTGTACTCACAGTAAATTTCTTTCAGATAAGTCAGACCAATGCTAGAGAGATAGAGCAATTGTTTTGCCTTACCAAAAGGTAAAAAAATTCTGAAAAAAACTCAGAAGTACGAGAGTTCTGAAACCCAGATTTGTCTAGGATGCACTGAACCCTTTTTAAATGGACCTCAAATCTAAGGATTTACTTGATTATGTGGAAAATATAACTCTCCCTAAGACCAAATAAACTTTTAGGGTTTCAGAGTTGGGCTTGGTCAATTAGTCTTAATGGTCAGCAGAATTATTCAGGTTTCACATCAGGGCCTTGCCTCATTCTCCAGTTTTCTGGGGAAAAGCCACCATGAAATATTCATACCTACATATATACACACTTACCTATTTCCTGAACGTTCCAGTGATAGCCTGAATTTATGGCGATACAAACCTTCATTTATTAGATAAATGGCCAGAACTATAGAAACAGAAACCACCCAAGGTCTTCCTATATGTGATAACTGGGTTTAATTTAAAGATCAGAGGAAGAAAAAGGATATGGCAGCAATTTTTAAATATTGAACTTAAAAGCTTTTCCTTAAAAGTCACATGCTCAAGATGAAGCTGTCCCTAGGCATCTTTAATGTTCTTATGTGGCAGTTACGCAGCAAATAACTCAAGGTTATTTACTTTGGCAGCAATTTCAGAGCAAACTTTTGTGTAAAGAATGATTTATTTTCCTTGAAAAATGGACTGGATTCATAAAAAGTATAATGGGTACATTTGTTTGTTTTTCAGTTTTAACAATTAGGAGTATCCATATGGGTGTAAAAATAGGAAGTAGGAAAATAATGAATAGAGATACTTATAATTAGCATATTTTGATACTTAGAAAACCAGGAGCCATTTCTATGCTTATTAAATCTGCAGCTTCAATGTTTTTGAAAATTACTACCTAAAAATACAATTTCAGATGAAGTGTTGCTTAAGGAATATACATTGAAGTTAAAGTAAACCCAGACTTTAAAATGTGTAGAACAATATTTGTCGAAGTCTTATCAGCACTGAGGTAGATTTTAGGGAAAACTTGTCCAAATTCATGGAGGTATAAAACTTAAACAGGTACTGGAATGTTTTTTTTTCAGATTATAACCTGTGAAATGGTTTAGGTTATGTAAGTAAAGACATTATAGAAATAAACATGGAAATTATTTAATGTCAGGAAGACCAAGGCCATCCAAAAGCTAATTTGAAGTCCCCAGGGCTTGTTACGCTTCCTAGTAAGTGAAAAAATAATAGTATATCCAGAGAGCAAGCAGATAAGAACAACAGTTTAGAGTTTCTTGGTTTTCCTCCTTCTCACTGGAGAAGTATGGAAGAGACAGTTGTGCCTAAAGCCACTCTTTGGGAACACTTTTCTTGGTCGATAAATCTGTGAAAGCAAACCAATTATTGTCATGATTAGAAGCAAAAATTTGGGGGTTTAATTATGTTTTCTGCATACTCCCAAGTGAAGGCAATAAAAATTCTATTGATTCTTATCATGAAAACAAGGCTCTGGCCCAGTTTTAATGGCTGCTGCCAAAACCACCTTAATCTTCATTCATTACAGGTCCAAACTGTACCATGCCCTTCTGCAGGGATTTGTTTTTTGATGTGCATGGTGGTGATCCTGGCCTAGCCATGGGATCCTGTATAAGAAGCAGGAGCATTAAGAATGGAGGGCAAAAGTACAAATTTAAAATAGTTGTTCCTTCTGTATTTCTATTTGTTAATCAAATGGGGTTCTCTTTCCAGCCAAGATTTTTATGGGTGCATAATAAGCCATTTGATTCAAAGCAGCAAGAATTGAAGGAATGAACCAGTGGAAAGTTCCTGGGGGAAGGAATGGTACAGTTTTCATGAGACAATCCCCATGGGAAGGGTCAAAAATGGAGGATCTTGACTGAAGAGCATTCCTATTTTGTAGTAAGCCACGATAACTGGTGAATGTATCTCTTTATGTTATAGCTTGGGATTATTTTTGTAATTCAAAAAGTAAACTGTGATCAGGAGAGACTTTCAGACACTCCAAAAATGTGCCAGAGTATCATTCCTGATTCTGAGATTTACTCTTTACCTGATCTTTCTCATGGCATTCTCATTGTAAAATCAAAATCCAAAAGTCCATCCCCAAATAATCCAATCACAAATGTTTTCAAAGTATGCTTTTAATTTTGTCTGTAGGCATGAAAAGTTTGTTCAAAGTGGAACTGAATCTCTCCATTTTATTTTATGTTTTCACCATGTTTCACATATGCCAGAGTACTGCCTGTATGTTCAATCTGTATTTCCATATGCACAACTCCCAGCTAACACAATTTTAATCCCTTTAAAATTTCCTTGAAAAGTAATTCTCAGATAGTTCTCACTGTCTAGCAAGACACAAACAGAAGTCTTGAGGGGAAATAAGGTGTGGGGGGAATTTCAGGGGAAAAGCAGAAAAGTCCTCTATGAATTATGCAAAGACCCATGTTTTCCCTGCATCAGAAACAGGTGTGTGATTTACTGTCACATACAGGCTAGGATTATATTTTTATTAAATTAACTAATTACAATAATTATTACAAATTTTAATTGTTTACAGTTGATTGTTAAAAATGGGAAACTGAGGCTAGAGGCAAGTAAATAACTTTCCAAGTTTATTAAGTAAATTCAATATTGTGATGGTGAATTCCTGTCTTTCAGCACCCCACAAAAGCTTATTAAATGTACATCATGTAATTATGATGACCTTAGCAGGGAAATATACCTTTGTGCTTTGTCAAAGAACCCAAATAATAGAGAAGAAAACAGGATATGTTCAGTGCAGCTCTCATTTCCTGTCCAAAATGGAATTTGACAATTTGTTAACCAGGTTCACTTCTCATTATTACTTAAGTAGTCCCAAAAACTGCAAATAGAATTCCCCTGCCTCTTACTGTCCCCCATGTTTGACACAATTAGAGGGTTATCCCTAAGATCCTGGCCTCTGCTAAGGGACCTCTAAAGGGTTAATGTCCCAAAAAATGTTGAGAAAAAGTCTTAAAGAAATAAAAGTTCTATTTTCATCTATTGTTGAAAGTCAAAACCAGAACACCGCTTCACATCAGCTGCTCTCATTCCCAGGATGTTGGAAAACTGAAAAAAAACCCTAAAGTACCATAATTGTGATTCAAGAGGTGGTGAATCTTTTAGAGCTTAATGTTAGCAGACAATCTGTTTAACCTTTGAGAAGGGAGTATAAGAGGTGTCTGCATCATATGGTGTAGCATCTTCAGTAGATAAATTCAAATGAAAAAGTAAGGCAATCAATTCTTGGAACAAATTCATCAGGACTAACTAGACACATTTTTGTAAGGTGTTTAATCAAATGCAAGATTTATTGTATTTAGAGACTAATTATGAGGCTAAATGCAAAAAAATCAAGGAAAAGTTAGTTGCCTGTGATACACAAGATGTGCTAATGGTGCCATTTGAGCTGTAGAATTTATGGATACTCTTTATGTGACAGAATTCTAATTTTCATTTTGAAAACTACATCTTCCTAGGTTCCTTGCTTAGTAACATAAATAATGAGCTTGAGTCACAGCAGTGTTTTCTGAACAACCTTCCCGTCTAAGAGGCGTATGCAGCAACTTCACTGCCAATCAAGGGAAATATCTAAAAAGTAAATGCTGCAATCAAGCTGTAAAAGTTAATATGATGTGGAAATGAGTTCTAACTGCAAAGTGAGGTTTCCATTTCATGCAGATGAAGCTGCTGCAAATTATCCAGCCTGCTATAAGATCCAGACAACTTGCTACAGAGCATAGGTAAGGCTTGCCATAAGTTACACTGGAATTTGTATAAGAATATCATAATATTCTAAAATTATTGGAAGAGAAATGTGAGGATATATTAAAATTCATGTTCATGTAGATGGTCAAGAAAGTGACACCTTATGTAGGATTTGAATGTTCTCAGGATCCCATTGGCTTCCTTGTCCTCAGGACACACTTCTGTCTCAGGGACAGCTTGTTTTCTACCAGGACCCCTGGGATTGTCCTTCTCCAGGTGCAGGACCCTGCATCTGCCTTTTCTGTATTTCAGACAGCTCCTCTGCCCATCTCTCCACCCTGCTGAGGTCCTTGGGAAGGGCTGTACAGCCTCCAGGGGGACTGTTTCCTTCCAGCTCTGTGTCACCACCTTCCCCTCAACTAAGGTGCCAATGAATATATTAAACAATTAATACTGGGGGATGCCACTGGTCACAGGCCTCCAACCAGACCCTGTGCCAAGTGTTTATGATCCTCTAGGATTTAATGTTCAGTCAATTCTCAGTCCACCTCACTCTCCACTCATCCTGTCCACACCTCCTGAGTTTGCCTAGGGGGATATTGTGAGAGACAGTGTCAGAAGCCCTGCTGAAATCAAAGTAGACACCATCCACTGTTCTTCCCTTCATCTAGTCAGGTAGTTTCATCATAGAAGGCAATCAGGTCGGCCAAACATGATTTCTCTTCAGTGAGTCCTTGCTGGCTACTCCTGACATCTTCTTGTCCTCCATGTGCACAGAGATGTCCTCCAGAATAAGGCACTCCCTCACTTTGCAGGGATTTGAGGGAGGCTGACTTTCCAGTAATCCCCTGGGTCTTTCTTCTTGCCATTTTGAAGACTGGGGTGACAATTGCTCTCTTCCAGTCCTCACATACCTCTCCGATTGCCAGGATTGTGAGTGGCCTTGCTGTGGTGCTGTGGTGTCCAGCAGCTTCCTCAGCATTTGTGGATGCTTCCCATCAGGGCCCATGGACTTGTAGCTGTCAAACTTGCCAGGATGTTCCCTAAACCAAGGGACCAAGGAAAATTCAACAGGTATGTTTGTTATCAAAGGCCATTCAGGATACTGTCTTCCACTTTCTGAAAATATTCTTTTAGTGATGGATCGTTCTGAAAGCATACAGACAAAGAGAGGGAGATATTTTTTAGTGGTACCTTCTGATATTAAATCTAATGAAGTTGCCTGTTAAGATTTTAAGCTAACTGTATTAAGTTTTAAAATAAAACAAATGCACAGATTAATTAGAATAATTTTGAACTACTGATCAAGTTTGAAATACAAAGAAAATACAAATACAAAGAAAGTTTTGTTTCAGGTTTGGTTTAGCCTGTTTGTAAACAAAGATATATCCAGTTAACAAAAGCTATCTTGAAGAGTTTTAGACGGCTTTATTTCTTTGAAGCTGACAAATCTCTGGAATTTGCTAAGACAGTTTCCTTAATAGCACTAATCTACCAGAAAATAAAATGGAAGGAGCAGAAGCAGAAAATATTTTTTTTCTACAGTTTTCTGTTTTTTCCACCAGTAAAACCTTTTCTGCAGTCCCCACCAGCTGAGTGTTGCATGCCAGGGTGCAGTCTGGTTACATTCAGAGGGCACCCACAGAAAGGGTAAGGGAATGCCATTAATACTTTGCAATATTTTGACAGAGAGCAAATCTGAGCCAGGCATCACAGGAAAAGAAAATTGCCAAGCTTTGAGGCCTGGTAGTTAAACCCACTTCTTTTATGAACCAATTTCATGCATAGGGTTCCTTGTCCGAGTTTACAAGGAGCCAGCTTGTTTGAGCCGGTTAGGAAAAGGAGCAGTTCTGTTTTATTTTGTGTGCTTCAGTCTTGCTTAGATTCACAGCATTGAAACAAAGGTATTGGAACTCTGAATTTCATCAGCTAAAACAAAATGAGAGTGCATCAAAACTGTGTTTCAAGATGTGAATTTCTAGATCACTCTGTCAGATTAAGTTCCATAACAACTTTGAGTAACAACTCATATCAGTGTGACAATTATTTTCTGAAATAAATTATTAGCATATATAGGTGCTATTGCAGAAACACATTCTTAAAATGTGGTGGCAAGCTTAGAATAGAGTGAGTGGAACTGGAATAGATATGGCAAATGACCTTTCCACATGCCCTTAGATGTGAATTTAACAGAAGGTGGTCATGAAGTGTGATGGTGAAGTATAACTGTGTTCTACCTGCTTCATGGGAAGGTGAAAAGAAACAAAGTTTTCCAATATTCCATACTTTGCCTTTATGAACATCCTGACTCTCTAATAGAAGAGAAGCTGAATCAGGAATATTCTACTACAGGTTCAGTTATACAGCCCTGTAAATGGGTTTTCTCAACCTTGGAAATCCAGGAAAGTAGGGAAAAACAAGGCTACAGGGACTTTCAACATCTTGACCCTCTTTCTTCTCATCCTTCTCATTCTCCTCATCCTCTCATTCTTCTCATGGTTGGAGCAGGGTGCTAGTGATGCCAAGGTGAGGGTTTGATCCTTGTGGTGCCCTTCCTCAGCTCAGCACAGAATACTCTGTGAGATCTTTGATAGGGAGGGCAAGGCCTAGACTGGAAGCATGGTGCACCTCACCTTACAAACCCTCCCAGTGCTGAATGTTTATTTTGGCCTTTCTCAGCTCTCCCTATCCTGTATCTTCACCCTGGAATTTTACCAGTTTTGAATGAACAAGAATCAGCTTAGAAGCAGATGGGGTGCTTGTCAAAAAACGGTGGGGGAGAAAAGCCTCAGGGATGCACTCAGTATTCAACAGCCCAATGTGAGCTAACATTTCAGAAAAACAGACCAGTCTTCCTATTGTTTCACAAAGCTTTTAAAAATCTGCAGTAAGTCAACTTTCAGGAATTTTACAAGTCCTATAAGCAATAAACCTATATCCACAAAATTCCTTTGCAACAACCCATAAATTAAAATAAAAACCAACCAAAGAAATGTGTGATATGTTTAAACAACATGTCTTTTTATTATTCCACATCTTCTAACATTGCCCAGTATTAATTTTGCTCATGACCCATTTAATAATGAGAACTTTGGTAGTAGTTTATGCCATGAATGGCTTTGAGGTTACATTAAGATAGGTGTTATCAAGCAGGCTGATCCACAAAGTATTTTTAGCTCTGAATTTTGAAGCAGAGTTATTATTTGAGAAACTTGTCTGACTTGTCATTTGAGAGCATGTGATTTGGAATACTGTTGTGTAGTGAGCTTATTAATTAAACATCTGACCATCAGAGCATGGCAGGGTAACCTATTTGATCAGCTAACAGCAAAGAACATTTGAAAAGGTCTCGTAAAAAAATGCACCATTGTTTTAAAAGCTCCATGAACTTTTTTTTTCTAAGCAAAACACTATAAATTGTATTCATTACAGCTGTGTTCAGCCTATCAGGACATTGAAAAAGCCTTCAGAGAAATTGATGTCAGTCAGAGTGGATTTGTGTCTTTGGATTACTCAAAGTCAGTCATAAATGGCTTTATATTTCCTTTGCCAAATGAAAATTTTTCAAGAGCTAATGAATAGGTACGTATCATATTATTTTCTTAGGGGACATTTTTTAACACTGCTGTCTTATAACTTTATTATTCCTTCCTGTGACTACCATCATTAATTCATCTTACTTGTGCCTGTGTTGCTGTATATATGGCACAGTATGCAAAATTTGATACAGCAGAGTAAAAAACCATTTTTTTTTTCCCTTGCAGTAAGATGCAGAAGTTTAATGGAGTAGAAGCTTTAAGTTACTGCTTTCTAATTCCATTTTCTCACTAATTTGTATTTAATTCCCTAAAGGAAGTATTACTTTCTTGCATTCAAATGATTAGTGGTGTGGGATGGTGTAAATTTGCTGGAGCAGCTTCATGACAGTTTGCACCATATTTGCATAGTGAAAGTGTGGTTCTACAAGCCTCTCCATTTTAAATATGAGGGTGTGGCAGGGAAAAGAAAGGAAAAAATGAAACTAAAGTGAATAAATGAACTTACGGTGAAAGCTTTCATTCTGCACTGCTCAATGTCAGTCACTGGAAGAGACAACTGAAGGGGCACTTCTGTGCTTTGTAATAAAGCAACTTCATACTTGGGAATTTAAGTTTAAACCAGAAAGAGGCAAAAAGCTTTTGAACTTATGTTCTGAAATTGCAAATACTTTTATTGAGGCTTCTTTGAAGACTGAGAAATCATGCCAGCTATTGAATTCAAGTCAATGTACTATTTTATTTCAGCCAGGCAGCTTTATATGACCAAAACACAAATCACCTTATGGGCAGAATAGTGTACAAAATATAAACAGATAGAAAACACTTTACAGCCCAGCTTCAAGGATCTCAGCAGACAGATTTTAGGCCACAGGACATTTTCCAAAATGTGATTTCCTGAATAGGATCACTAACATACACTGACCAGCTTCCTAAAATCACCTTTTCCTTTTTTAAGGTCAAAATACCATAGGAATGAAAAACTTTTTTGTGGCTTTTGGTTAAATCTAGTCCAGTATATCTCATGATTAATCTCTTGTACTCAGAAACCAAAAGCTGTGAGAAGAAAACTGACAGAATAGACTTTATACTTGTTGGCAACAGTGCTGAGGGCATATGGCCAGTCAAGGAGAAAGGGAGAACAACTTAACTCTTACACAGCATTTTTACTCCAAAATATTTCTTTAAGCTTACCCAGGCATCCAAATCAAACAGTGTGAGGAGGTCAGTAACCAGATCAGGAATAGACCTAATGATTGCATAACTCACAGTTTATCCATTTAACCTGTAGAAAGAATGGAATTGCCCATGAACATAACAATTTGGGAATTCTTTTCTGCCTATGCACTAGTTAGCTGCACAGAGCTCAGTGCAGATATACATTTTGCAGCAGCAGGTGCTGTATGAGAGTGTTATCTGCAGTAACCATATTGCTTTGTGCATTCAGCAGATAAATCTGATTTGCTTCTAATCATTCACAGTGGGATGTAACAATGATCAACTATTACTTTGTAAAAAATTGCTGTTATGGAAGGTTTTTTTTTTTTTTGATTAATGTCACTTGTAAGTTTAAATCATACTCTTAAGGGCAGTTGCAAAATGGAAAGATTTCTGCATGTATTCTTCACTGGAGCTTTATTCTAGCATTGAAAAATATAGTGTCATTTTAATGATGCTGTAAACAGAAACATTCAAGCCTGTGCATGCCGTATCTCTTAGATGATATTTCTTAGATAATACAATTCAAAAGCTCCACCAGGTGAATGGAACAACAGCAAAAGCTCTTCCTCATCATCTAATTTTAATAATGAAGTAACATAACAGTACTTGATAATAAATACAACAGAATTAATGGGCTAGGGATGTGATTTCAAGGTTTTTAAGATTTTATTTATATCACATTTATATGACATTTGTTTGCCAGACACCTGTTTGTGAGAAATAATACACAACAGCATTTGATAGTTGTTTGAGGTATTTACATCTCATAGGCTCCTGATATAAAATCCAGGGCCCATTGAAGTGAAATCAATTTTGCCTGGAGATTTCAGCTACAATTTTATCCTTGCCTGGTTTAGGACCAGATCACCCACACATTTTTGTCTGTGTATGTCCCCTCTGCAGCATAAACAAGCACATCCAAGGCTCTGTTGAGATGTTCTTCACTCATCTGAGTCCTGAATTCCCTGAATTCCATCACTTCCATTCTTTGAATTTCTTTCATTTAGAAGTAAAACATCATTACTTGAGGCTGAGTAAAAGCCTGCAAAACTGAAGGAAGTAATTTCACAAAATCTTTCAGCATTCCCTTGTGGGAGGGGTTGAGGTTGTATCTTTGAGCTTTGCTGTGGATTTTGTCCCTTCCTGAGTTGAGAGGTGTGAGTGAAGGGTGTTCTGGACAGTGGCTGGGAGCAAATCATACATGATCAATGTGAAGGGTTTGCCAGCAGAGGACCTCACTTCTAAGACACTTTTCTCATCACTGCCAGGATTTTTAATTGGAGACTTTTATTTGTGATAAGGGTAAATCACTATTCTCAGTTGGTCAGGACTTTGATGAACATAATATCAGTTATAAACACAAAGACAATTTTCAGCAGCGGAAGTAGTTTTTGTGTTACCCTCATGCTTAATTTCTTTGATTTATTATTTGTATAAAAGTATCAGATGTTAAGGCACTGATGATTAAAAATGTCAAAATTCCTAGTGTTTTGTAAAGGACCAGTATGGGATGATTTTGCTAGGTATTCATGATGTTATGGCTCTAATCAGTCTCTGATTAGTCTAAGATCAGGCTCTTAGAAATATACTCTTCTGAACTTGGATGTATCCATAAGCATACTTCCAAAGAGCCATGAGAATTATTCTTATAACTTTTATAATTTAGATGGCCTCCTACAGTAGATAAAATGCTGGATAATCCCTCAAAAAATGATGAACATTTTTATCTGGCTCTACAGTGGAGCAATATTTCTATTCCTCAATATTTCTACCTATAGCATCTAAATATTGTACTTATCACCTTTCTAGCACAGCCTGAAATCTGAAGGCCAATTTCATAACTATAAAGAGGAAATGTTTTGAAATTAAAAAAAAAAAATCTCTGAAGTCCCTCCTCAGTTTTTATTCCAACTGATTCAGCTTTATCTAAAACTAAAGCTTAATGCTGGTGAGTTCCTCCCTGACCTCCCCACCTGGGCTCCTGGAAGAACCAATTTCATCCCCTTTCTGTGATAAAATCTGCAAGAGAAATGTGCTGTGTTGGCCAGACACAGGCAGCACTGAAAGAGCTCCACAATCCACTCCTCAGTCTGCATTGTGTGGCAAAACCACTGCACCTTCTGGGCTGATCAATGGCACCACAAATCAGAATGAGAAATTCCAGACCTTCACACATCCACACTGGTGTTTCTTCCTGAGCTCCCTCCAACTCTCCTAGGATTTTGGCAGCTGTCATGGCTGAATCTGAGAAGCAACTGTAGGATTACTGAGCAAGGAGGTGGAAGTGGAGAGGTCTGCTGCTCTGATTGACACAATTTTGGCTGGTTGCTCATTTTCAGTGCAGAATTGCTCTCTACAGTGTGATTTGAGAGATTTAGCAAGCAGCCCATAGACTTTCGAGTGTGAAGAGATCTCAGCTGGGGGCTCAAAATAACTGTTGGTATCTTGGCCTTAATTTTAGAAATAATGTGTTATTTCATACGGTTTGTTTCATATTCATTTATCCAAGACAATAATCAGACATAAAATATCTCTCCTTCCCACAGCTTTTTATTTTATAACCCATTCCTCAACAGTATTGTTGGCAAAGCCCTTCCCTGCAGGGAATGAAATTACTCCCCTGGTGAAATTGGAATGCCAGCACTGCCTTTGTCTTCATTTATCTTGAGTCTTTGGTACCTGGCCGTTCCCAGCCCCTGTTTTGGGCTCTGGGCAGTAGAAGATGCTCAGCCCCTGAGCCGTAGGGTGTCTGCTGCTCACAGGCAGCACCACTGGGAAGAAGTCAAGTTTCCTCCACACCCTGTGGTGTCAGGTTGCAGTTGACCAAACCTTGAATGCTGTGATTCTTCTAACTTGTGTTGCTATGGTTTAGGCTGAGTTTAGCGAACTGCTGGGCAGTCGAAAACCAGGAGGTCTTTTGTAAAAGATCCTGTAAGCTTTGCATACCTCTGGTAGTTTTTTAGTCCTGTCCTTTGCATCCTGGATTAGCAAATGCTCTTAATACCATCTGCCACCATTTTAAGGAGCATTAGGAGTTTTAAAAGCTTTTCTGAGGTGACTATAGTAGGAAGTCAGCACATTTCTGATAATACCTGAGGGATGTAGCTGACTGCAAAGAGCCATCTGAAGTAGGAATGCATTTAGGCATTGGATCTTTATGCAGTGCCATTGAAACTGAATAGGAGATATGCCAATGGTTTGGGGGGTTGTGGGGACAGGTCCTTATTGATTTTCAAGTGACTATCTATGAAATATGATACTAGTTAAGTTCCCAGAGTTTTTAACATAGTTTAACATAGTTTCCATGTTACTTTTGATGTTTTCAAATTTGTGTACAATGTACATTTAAAACAGCACAATATCCTATTCCCCTTAGTTAGTTTCTCTACTGTTATGTGTAAATAATGAGAAGATGCATTAAATACTATCTCATTGTAGGCATCTGTAATGTGAATGCATACGCCTAAACTGCCCCTCCTGGACTCTGTTTTATAGGCACTGGAATGGAACAATGGGCAAGATTCATCTCATCAGTTAGAGATGTCTGCTTTAGGATGAGATGAATCCTGTTCAGAAAGGGCTTGTTCCTCCCCAGTGACTATATAGGGAACTGAGAGTGGCTTGCTCAGGTGCAGGCACGTACATTTGGTTAGATGAATTCCACAGTCAGGCACTTGGAAAGGAGAAAATAAGTAGGCTCCGTTTACATATTTGGCTACAAAAAAAAGCTCTGCAAGCTTACTCTAATGATGAGAGCTGCACACATTGGCATCACAGTGATGATGATCACAGTTCAAAATTTTTATTGGAACGTAGGGTACTTTTATAAAAAAGTCTCTAAAAAATGCTTTTCTTTATTTTAAATTTAGATTTGGACTGAAAGCCACAAGTAAAATTGTGTGTCAACAATTTTGAGAAAAACTCCAGGATCTTGGGAGCACCTTTGAAAACAAGCAGACAATTCCTTTGAGAAAATGCAAACATTTTCTCAAATGATTTGTAAGTTCCTATATGTTTCCTGTTGTGAGTCACCTGTGGCTACGTATTTATTGAAAAAAAGATGTGTATCCATGCAGAGATCACCCTTGATTAAATTCAGTTAAAAATATCTCCTGGCAATGCTTCCTCCAAGTGCATTCTTATTTTGAATCCTACCCAACCTAGTCTTAATGAGGTGATTTATTTTTCCTTCTCTGAGAAGAATACAGTGAGTGAAAGGGTGAGACATGAAAGCATTACAAACTCTTTTTTCCTCTAGCAGAATAGATCCAGCTAAAGGAGATGAACATTTCTCTAGTGGCACCGTCCTTCAGATACATCCAATATGTTATTCCCTCTTTAAAGCAAGCTTTCTTTATGCTTGATGAGGTAGGAGCAATTATTTTTAGGTGCTGCCTCCATTAATTACTATTACAGCTAAGAATTTGTCTCATATCTTCTTCAAAGTCATCTGGTGGTTGCCAGTGTTTGTTCCCTGTTAAAGCAACACATAGTCTGTTTTTCAAGTTCCTTTAATATAGGTATGTGCATTTGGGGACTAAATAATCTGTAACAATTTCTCTGATGACCAAAAATGTTTCACCTCCTATAATTTCACTTCAAGTCATGTTGGCCAGTAGTTTAAGCCTCCCTGTGGCTGCCTTTGAACTCCTGCTAGTTTTTCTGTACATTACATGAAATGCTATGGCAGAAATGAGAGTTGGTGCTTTCACAGAAGTTACACTGGTATGAGGAAAATAAATAATATAACTTCTCAGGCACTGCTAAGTGCTCCCATTTCCACAGCCAAGAACTGCCTGAGTCCCTTGTGTCTAACATCATACCAGCAATTAATTTATGCTTTGATTATATGTTGTGAACTGCAAATCCCTTAATAAAGCTTGTAATTAAACTTCCCTTTCTATTCTGGCATATTTTCTCTGTTTCTCATTGTAGGACTTCATTATAAATCTTGTCCTTTCCTTATTCTTCCCACTCGTGCTGTGTTAGTGTAATGTTCCCTTTATCGTTTCACCATTCCACTTATTTTTCAGTTATCTATGGTCACCCAATCTTTCAAAGTTTTGGTGGGTTTTTTTTCAGGTTATTTGTACATCTGTGTACTTATTTATTTATATAGATATCTATGGAGAAGCATGTGTTTACTCTGTTTATACACCCTCACACACACACACACACACAGACACATACACATGGATGTGTGTGCATGAAATGACAGGACAGGGCTAAAAATCAGCCCCTGCAAGACCTCATTAGAAACAGACCTAGCTGAGAATGAGTTATTGTCCACAAATCTGTTTGAAGGTTTCTGTTACCTGGTTCTGTTATTCACCACACTCTAGTATTTGCTACTGCCAATAAAAAGGGATCCAGGTGTGTACATTTGCAGCTGTTGACATCCCTTTGTTGACTCAACTATTATTGTGTCGTACCATGAAGTGTCGTAGCTCCCAGAAAAGCTGACTGCCTTATTGGTGAATGGAAATGTGACAAAGCTTACTGGCTTTGACACTTAATGGAGAAGGAGTGCTATGAAAAATGTTCAGACCCACATGATCAATACAAGAAAAGTCCCCTTGGACATCATATTTTCTATTCACACTAAGATGTGCATAGTAACATTTAACAAATACCGTTCTCATGCTCAGCTGCTGTATTATTCTTAAATAATTTTTGTATTAATGTGAGTAGGTTTTCAGCTATTGTGAAAAACCCATATAAACCAAATAAAGATATTTCTTCCTGTCTTGGAAACAACAAAAGGAATCTTCTTGCTTTTTTTTTTTTTCAGGAGATAGAAGTATATTTGAACTGAAATATCTTCTGTTCCAGGACTTACATCCATTCATGTTCTTATCTAAAGGATTTTAAAAGGTTCATGCAGCAGCCTTCTGATTTTTTGTCACGTCACTGTCCAACCCACAAGTAATGGCTTATTCCCTTTTCTTCCAGCTGATGTCCTTTCCAGATTGTTCTCAGTGTGCTGGAGTCTAAAATGCCACTGTTCCCTACCATTTTAATCCATATTCTGAAACAAAACCTCAGCCTAGTATTGTGGCTTTCTAATGTGCAAGCTAGAAATATAATAATTCCTCTACCTGTACTATAAATTTGACTTTAAAATGTTGAATGAGATTGATATTTTATAAAATGATGATATTCTATTGTAAGTCTTGTAATATTTTGTGATTTGCTTAAAATCTCAGATCCTAGAAAAAAATAGTGATGCAAGTGTTTCAACACCAAAGAAATAGCAATAAACAACTTCTCTAGCCTCCTATAATCTTTTCAGAAAGTTTCTCCACATATATGGAGATGCAGAAACCAAAAGGTATGAAAATAATTTGAATGAGCAATATTTGGTATAAATTAGTTGTGCTTTTTTAAGTAAAAATATTTTTGCTGTGTCTATTATTTTTTTACATTGCATTATATGAAGTGAATTATTTTGTACTTCTTGTGTTGATAATATGTGATGTCTCAGTCACCTAAAACATTGGCATTTGTGTCATTTGAAGATAAGATACCATTTTTTAAATTACTTACAGCCCCATTGTTGCATCTCCTAAAAATTTGGAAATTTGGAATTGCAGTATCAAGTTGTAACCTTTCAGCTGCATTATTATTAATTTTTCTCTCAGCCTCTTCTAAGAGAAGATTGTTCACCTCAGGGCAAGGAATTCAGGTGGTATTGGAATGCCTCCTTATTCTTGCTCTTAAATGCATCACGTTCACCAGAAAAATAAATCTGGTTTTTCTCCTGTTCTGCAACATGGCATGAGGTAAACTTTAGTGTTCAGAGAGTTCTAAAATATTTCAAGGAATACAGTGGGTTTAATATTATATCTTAAAACTACAGAACATGAACACCAATTAAACATCACGTGCAGAAGGAGACCAGTGGGTTGTGATTGACGTTTCAGTTAAAGGCAAGCATTAAAATGTGCAGGATGAAGCTACATCTTACACTGAGATACAGCATTTTGGAGAAGCAGGGCAGGTGTCATGGGTGTGTACATCCAGATGTGGCACTTAGCAATGGATGTACACCTCCTTGGTCCCCGAGCACATGGGAGGAACCACAGACAGGCAAATTTCTTTAGATGAAGAGATAAAATCAGTGTGACAGACAAATTTAACGAGAGTCAGAACTGTGTAGCAATTATTGTAAGATAATATTATGGTATATAGAGCACTCTCATGTTTGTAAAAGGTCTGTGTTTGCAGTTTCCCATCCAACAGCTGGACTGTAACACCGTGTGTGACACTGGCAGTGCTGAACCTGTTGTCCCACAGCTCACTCCATTTTCAGCAGTACCTTCATCTGGCATTTCCTAGATTGTGGATTCCTTTTTGTGTTTAGTTCTGTAAGAAGAGCTCTGATAAGAACCGTCCTTGCCAGTTCCATGGCCCTCCTGCTGCACAGAGCTGCGCTGGGATACCTTTCTGTCGGTATTGATGGAGTGTCATGATATGTGCATCCCACACTGGCTTGTGTGATCATCCCTTTGGTGGACAAGCTGGATTTTTTTTTATTACTTTGATTTGCTACATATTGCACTCCTTAACTAGTAGGCTATGCATTTCTAAATTGAGTGAGCAAATAATAGTCTGAAAAAATTAAAGCTCTCAGTCTGGGTGACACAAGCAAAGGAAGCACTGGGCGTATCTTCAGAAGCACTCTTGGCATTTTTATTAGATGGTTTTATATAGATGATGTATCACAATTCCTTTCTAATATAATTACATAAAAAACTGTTCATTTTAGCTCCGCAGTATTTTATCTATATAGATATATGACCTCAGAGGGAAAGAATTCATTTAGCAATTTATAGGGAAAGAAAATCAGTTTCATATTGTAGTAGATAATAATAATAAAATAATAATGATAATAATAAGAATAATGTTTACAACATTCAGACAATGATTCAGTAAAGCACTTTACTACTATGATTCTTATTCATTTACTGAACAGGAGCATTACTCAATGCAGTTGTTAAAGGCAGAGGTATTGAAGATGGTGGAAAGAGAGGCAGAAGAAAGAGCTATTTAATCCCCAGCATCTGAAGGCTGCCACTGTGAAAGAAATACATGCAAAATAGTTTATATTTATGCGTAACATGATGATTTTTTTTTGTTGTTGGAATAGATCAGTATATCCCCAGTCACATCACTGATGCTGAACTGACTTACATCATGATCTGGGCAACAAAACTAAATCCTTTTGACTAAATAAAGTTGAACTTGCAAGGTGACCAAATAAGAAAATGTTTAATAAATCCTGAAGTAGTACATCTTAGCATTCCCATAATAGCTAAGTTTTGAACAAAATGCAATTTCTTTTTATCGTAACAGATATTTCATTTTTATGTTTCTAGTCAGTCTCTACAATTGTTACTTGTGAAGTATAAGCTGTATTTGTAGCTTCAGTGCTAGATTCCCTAAGTTATTTACTGGAGGAGGTAGGTACATTATCAAGTTTTGCTTCCATATGATTTAATACAGTGACAAAAGTCTCTAAAGAAAATTCAAATACCAGATAGTAGTTTCAAAAGACCATTATTTTTTGATTGCCAAACTTCAAAGTATTTCCCAGACCAACTGATGAAGTAAATAATTGCTCATCCTCTATATTATTACTGCCACCCTGGATCTCTGTGGAGGAATAAAGGGAAACAGAATTTTCTTAGGGTGAATTTTATGAACAGAAAGATATTTGTCTAGTACTTAGCCAAGAAAACCAAATCACTGAAGGAACTATTTACTCTTATTTTTTCTGTTATTGTTCCAAAGCCTTTATTCCACTTTTTCTTTTTTCTGCCCATTATGTCTCCTCAGGTTTCTTCAGAAAAAAATAAAGAAACAATCTTAAAAAATATGCAGGTTACTGAAACATGTGCAACCTCCCAGTTATTGTAGGTCAGGATGATCTGGCAAGTGTAGAGTAACATGTTGGAATCAGCATTGTTTTTGTGTTTGTTCTTTTTTATGCTTGTGGCAAAAAGACCACAAGAAATTACCTTCATCAGCTTTTACAGAACCTGGTATTTCAAATGAAAAATAGAGCCTTCCAGGAGTTAATTAACTGATCCAAAGCAGACTGGATAGCTTGACTATCATAAATTTAAAGACTTTTTTGAAGAAAAAGAACCAGTAGTAAGTGTTTATTTTTAATTCTTTAATTGTAGCCTCATTTATAATTGACTAAATGCCAGACTGTGTTTTTGTAAGATGTTATGCTCTGTGTGCAGTTTTTAGCTAAGCTAGTAGGTTCACATTAATTCTAGCAACCAAATAATCCTAATCATAGCTTCTAGACGCTATCTCTGAAGCATCAGTTGCAAAACAATCTCATGGTTACTACAAGTTTTTGAAAACTCCAGCAGAATCTCCAGCTCACCCATGTGAATGCAGCAGAGAAACAGTAGTAGTATTTCTTAGCTTTTTGTTGTCAGATCTGTTTTTCTGATATTTTGCAATTTCTTCTTATATCTATTATACTTTATAATGTACATCAATTCAAATGGACCTGAGAGAACATCATGAGGGGGTTAGGGTGGATATCAGGGAAAGGTTCTTCTCCTAGAGGGTGTCGGGCACTGAACGGGCTCCTTTGGGAATGGTCATGGCCCCGAGGCTGCCAGAGCTCCAGGAGCTTTTGGACAACAACCTCAGGGGTGCACAGGGTGGGATTGTTGGGGTGTCTGGGCAGCAACAGTAGTTTATAGTCCTTGTGGGTCCCTTCCAGCTCAGGATATTCTGTGATTCTATGAAAATATATGTTATGTACTACACAGACATTGCGTATTTCCCTGGGCACAGCTTTGACACTTCTGAATTTGCAGCTGCCTTATGTTTTCCTTTGGAACCATTCACCCAGAGTACAGAAAGGTTATTTGCTGAAACCCACAGGCAACACTTAACCTGTTTTCCCTGACAGGAATACATAGTTTTTGCTCACTGAATTATTCCAAGAAATAACCTAAACTGCTGTTTGCAAATCTACTACCTAGTGTAAAGAAGCTGCTAATAATTTTGAATACCAACTCTCTTTTAGGTTTGTGATAGTGTGCCAACAGACTCCATATTTAGTTTTGTTATATGTACTCTGGAGAGTGTTTTTGAAAGATACCAAAGTGTCAAGAGAGATAACAGAGATACCAAAGGAGCACACAGGTGTCAAGAGAGATACTAAATGTACAAAAAGAAGGTTCCATTGAACAGCTGTGAATGGTGTGCATTGCTTTGAAATATTTGGATATTAGGAACTGAAACAGGCTAATTTTCTACTTCGATGGCTCCAACAACAGCAACATTTGATGCAGCTGCTCAAGTCCATTCCAGCTGGATTTTGGTAGAACTAGAACCTGGAACTAATCTAGGTCCCCAGCCAGCTAAGAAAACCCAAAGGGTTTCTTGACCTCCTTCAAGGTCACCTGAAATTTTGCATAGTATAATGTTTTGTCAGATCTGCAATTATGCTGAGACTCTTTTTTTATCAACACAGGATCCTGGTTTTGTTTCTTCTTGGAGCCTTCTATAACAATACATCTAATTTAAGCATGAAAACACTTTTAATCTAAGTGCTATTCCTACAGACAGATCCTAAAGCAGGTTCAGTAGGCCAGATCTCATCATTATTTTCCCTTGAGCAAAGCCATTGTCTTCAAATTATGCCCTAAGTGACTTGAGTGCCACTTGTAATTCACCCAGTCCTGGTAGGTTTTGTTTTACAGGCTGAGAGGAGGAGCAGACAGCAAAAGCTCAGTGTCCTCAGCAGTCACAGACATGCCTCTCCAGCCTTCTTCAAAAGCACTTCTATGAAGGGAGATGTGAGGGGATGATTTCCTGCAGCATTTCCAGTCTGTTTTCAGAACAAGTATTTTCATGGGTGAGTTTTGGGCCTGATGTTGCACAATCCTTTGAAATTAGTACATTAAATATTTTAGGTGAATATAATGTTTTAACTTAGATGGTTTACAAATATATTAATAGAACATATAAAGTAAAGAGATCTGCCTTTCTTGTTCCAGTTTGTAATACTGTAAGCAATAACCCAGGTCATTATAACTGTAAAATTTGTCATTTTAGTTCATTTTTCTATGTGTTAATGCTATCAAAACTACAGGAACAGTTTGTTTGGTTTTTTTTCTTACCAGCATTACAAGTTCATTCATCTTTTAGGTGGAGGAGATCCTTTTGGATAAATTTCATGGAAAATTGGAAAGATTTTCAAAAGGTTTTGCTGTCCTGCGATCCTGAGTATACCTGCACAATGAGTTCTACAGCTGTGTGTCCCTCTTTTGCCAGAACAACAATTTGGGAGGCAAGTTGATGATGTGTGAGTTGTAACAGGTTCTTTTCTTACCATCACATTCTTCCTGTATTTTAATATGGCAGCTATAGCTGGAAATCTTGAGTCTTTTGGTTCGCCACAAGCATATCAGAAAGAGAAGATTGATGGAAGAGATTCCCCATTCCTCATGTGATCAGCTTGTGACTTACTTAGTCTCTGAATGCTGGAAACTCTTGTGAGTTTGACATTATTTCAGCATTTCAGAGGTGAGACAAGCCTTTTTTCAACAAAGGAAATCCATGCTGCAGATCCATGATATTAACAAATATTACTTAGCACTAACAAACACAAAGAAATCAAAATTAATTAATGTTTTCCTTCAGTAGACTGTTGTTGTAAAGAACAAGGAATTGATATTTAATATTGTCAATATAAAATGTAATTTTCAGTATAAATAGGGTCCCCAAAGTGAGGAGTCGAAAGAGCTACAAACGTGTATAGCATGGGGCCAAAATATCCATGCCCCAAAGAGAGAGAATTGTATTAAGCATTTTATTGCAATAATATTTCAGTTATGTAATCAGGTCAGTTTATAATCAGGTCTAATCTACTCTCCCAGGAACTCTGTTCTTCTCTGCTTACAGCCAGTGACTTTCAGCAAGATGTAGAACTCTCTTACTTTTGAAAACATAATAGTAAAATCAAAGAAATAATTTCCAGTCTGGCCCTCACACCTTGGTGTCCTGCTGATCATTCTGTGTGAGAAGCAAACACAAGAGCATAAATAGGAAATGGATTTTGGAAAACAATCTTTTATCCTGAAATATGAATGAGCCTGAGCATGATCAGTGCAGCCAATTCTATCACACACATTTTCCTTTCTATAAATATCTTAAGAGAAAACTTTGTGTGTAATGCATTGGGTTCATGAAAGTCATGTTCCCAGCACAGTGTATATAACTATGTGCTTTCACCATTTGTCAGTTTTATAGCTCTGGGTTGTGTAGTATATAATTAGTCATTGATCATGAACAAGTAATTATCCTTTGAATTACCTGGGACTCGACAGTTACACAATTTTCTAAATAATGTTTCTACTATTATTCGTGTCAATGAGAGATCTGTACTGTAAGAAAAGTCAGGAATTGCAGCCACTTTGAATTGGAAAGTGGCCCTTACTCTAAATTTGAAACATTTATCTCTAAGAAAATAATACAGAGTAAGGTACTGAGAGGCAAACTGTTAGAGTTTAATTCATTCATCGTTGTGGTCAATGGCTGTTCTGCTTTTGTTTTAACAGGATGAAAGAGAAGCCTTGTGAGATCAGTCAAAGAAAATGCTGGGCACTGAGGCTGTGCTCTAGCAAAGTGCAGCAGGGAGGTGTGTGTATAACACTTTTAAGATTCTGTTGGGGTGAACATGGAACACATTTTCATATTTGCATTATTAAGCTGTGGCATTTCTGAGAAGTGCAGGTATTTAGCAAAGCAAGATGTGCAATGCCATGGATGAGATGAGTTTGGAATCCTCTTACAGGAACAGCCTTTAAACCACACATCTGAAAGACAAGGCTTCTGTTCTATTGTCAGGGGCATTCAGTGACATACAGTCTTGCACTGCCTATGTTTAGAAAATAGGGTCTCATTCACACTGTGTAATTAATTCTGTAGTAAATATCTCTTAAGGCACCTGTCAGTAATATTTTTCACCAGGGTCATGGTCTAGGCAGCTGATGACTCCTCTGGAGAAGAAATACAGTTCTTAGTATAAGATGATGAGAGAATTCACAGTCAGCAGTGTAAAAATTACCTACTTGGTTGGAGTAGTATTTGGTATAGCTAATTAGGTTAGAATGGCTTGCCCATGGATGAGGAGATATTTCATAAAGTCCCGCTTGTTGCAACCTCCTTTTAGAGTTCTCTGTGATTTTGCTTGACCCCTTAAATATGCATTTTGCCTCATGCCTCTTTACCAATCTATATTTCTTACTTCCAAATGTGGCATTAATTTTTATGTTAAATCTTACTTAAGACATCCTAGGAAAATGTTGTGGATTATGTAGAGAAACAGTGGATGGCACTGTTCATTCGCTACTCTAATGTGGTATGAAATGTCAGTTTTAAAAAGGCTGTATTTTAAAATAATGAGGGAAAAAAAAAAAAAAAAAAGGTAATTGACTCCTCTAAATGCATACACACTGGCTTAAGACTATCACATCTGTGCTGGGAATGTTGTAACCAGATTGGGGATTTAGCACCGGTGCTTGAAGGGATGCAGGGGTTTTGAGCAAAAGGTGATGAAGTGACTGAATTACATTCTGAATTCCAGTGGTTCAGCTACATCAGTCTTATTTATTTGAAATGATACTTCTGCTTTGGGGGGCTCCTGCTATAATTGGACTTTTGCATTGATGTGACTCATCCGCAGACACTTGAGGACAATGCTGCCTTCGCTACAGCAGAATAACTGGCATGCTTGTCCCAGATGGCTTCCTGGGAGATGGCATTCAGACTAGGGAAAAGAGAGAACAATTTTTAAGGGCATTTGGAAGCCTTTTATGGATTAGAATCACAAAGCAGATGTTGCTGTGTAGTGTTCACAGCCATTTTCTGTGAAGGCTACACTTGTTTTAGCTAAACAGAGCTTCACAACTGATGGAAAATGGTGACTCTTTCCCCTCCTTGTCACCCACCCCACCACCTTATCTCCTGCAGTATATATGGTGTGGACTGGATTTCTGAAAAGAAATGAAACCTTTGATTTCTTTTCTCTTCTTATTTTTCCCCTGAAGGAATGCATAGGAAGGAGGCACTTGATATGTTCAGTTACAAGTGGTTTTTTTTTACCACAGGTATTTAGTGTCTTCTGAATAGAAATGGAGTAAGTCAAGTGTAGAGAACACCATGTGTCCACAGGAGCCTTCTGCTTTCATCCAAGACTGCTCCAAAGCTTAATGAACATGGATGAAATCCTGGAAGGTTAAACTGCTCAGGAAAGCAGTGACACAGTGATAACAAGGGCTCTGATTCTTGAACACTGCTAATTTATACAAGAGTGATTTCAGAGGGTCACTAAACAGGGAATACCAGCTCGACCTCTCCATTGGAAGTTCCCCTCAGAAAAACATGAGGGGCTGAGCAAACAGTGTGGAGCCCTAACTTAGCCTGCCAGGGATTTCAGTTTATATTCGTACGCCAGACATTGAATGAAGGCAAACAAGGGCTTTCATTCATGATTTCCAACTGATTTATTTGTGCAGTGGCTGTGATCTTAGCTCCCTCTTCTACCAGTGCAGCTGATTTGACAGGTCAGTGTCAGGTGAGCCAAGCTTCTTCCCAGTATCCACAATACAATTTAAGCTTTAATTATGCAGGGTATTCACAAAGGTTTGTATCCTTAGACTCCTTCTATTGCTCTTAGGCAATAGAGCTCTTCCAGTTAATGATACAGGGCTTAAATTAGGTTCCTGTTATCTCTGTAGTTAACAGAAGGAGCCTGGAAAGATAACTTTCCAAGGATGGCTTTCTTAATAATGCCCTTAGCTGTGTGTTGAAAGGAAATTTACTGCTTTGATTGTCTTTGCCTTAAGATATTTGTATTATATATTGTTCTCAACCTCCCAAATTATTTTATATTCCTATTTTTTCCAAATTGTACAATAAATAGAAGGATAACTTTTCTGATAGAATCTTTTATAAGATGCTTTTGGATAAGCTAAAAATTGCTGTTCTTCCTGGTGACTTTAAGTTGTAGCAGCTCACATATATCAAAAGAAACACAACAAAGAGAAGAAAAAAGGCAAACAGAGCTATTAAAAGTTACTATTATAGACAATTTTCTGTTTAATACAAGGAAAAAATATGTGTAGAAGGGAGACTTCCAGATAGATTGAGGATACATATTGTTTTTTCCAATGGCAAGTACTGTCCTGGGCTGATCTCTCATTTCACAGAGGTGTATTCAAAATTTTACAACTCTCAAAGCATTGCAACAGGAGAGAAAACACACACAGATCATTCATTAAAGACTCTGGGATTCAGGTAAAAATGCTGAGCTCCCTTTACAAGGCCCACAAAGATTATATCTCAGTGCATCACTCAAAAGTTGGGGTGCTGCCAGTGATGACAGCTGAAGAGAAAGCTTGTGATCTTCAGCAGAATCGGCACAGCTCATTGTTCAGGACCTGGATTTGGATGTTCTCAGAGGATCAGAAGCTCTGACACATCTGTGATGTCTGTGCCTGTGATGGCTGTGACTGCTGCAGGCCATAGCCACACCCCCATGCCACCTGTGGCACCAATATTGGTGCCCAGGTTGCACACAGGTACCACCTACTGATTTGCCTCTCTTTTTATTTGTTATTTATAATAACAATAATAATAATAACAATAACAATAATAATAATAATAATAATAAATATTAATATATAATAATATTTATTATTATTTTGTGGTTTTATTTTTATTTTGAATATATGCAAATGCCTGCCTAATCATGGAGGGATGGAGAACAATGACACAGCAGACACCACCAAATTGTCCCTTGTAATGGGGTGAGCTTAGAAGTATTTCTTCTTGTATTTGCATTCTAACCTCCATGTGGGGTTAGAGCCAAGACACAGGCATTTCCTTTCCCCTGACCCAGATGATGCTTTACTCTGATATGTCCCTGGAGGCATGCCCACTCCATATTTTCCCCTGTTTTTCGCTAGTATTCCATAAAACAGAACACCCTGTGCAACGCTCACTTTTCTGTCAACAGCTCTAAAGACAGGAGTATGCCCTGTCTTGCCCCAGATTCTTCTCAGCCTTCCATTTCTTCTTAAATGATGTGACCTTTTTGTGTTTCTTATGACCCCCAGCTCCTCTCTTCAGTTTTGTGAGAATTTGTGAGTGGTAATGGAAAAGTAATGTATTACATTGCTGCCTTATGCGAGGCAGACACCCTGGTTCAGGAGCAGCACGGTGGCCATGCCCAGGCCACTCGGTCCAATTCGCACACAACACCAATGTGATGGATGGCAGAAATGGCGTTTATTGCTGAAGAATTTGACACTTTATAACCTAGGTTTACAGTGTTACTCCCATCTGCTTTCATCACAGCTAGGTGCTATTGGCTAATTACAGGGCAATAACCTTATCCTATGGAGGAGGGTGGTGACTATCTTTCCATTACATCCCGGTATCTTCCAACCGCTGGGCCCTAGCTGCCCACATTTTCCCCTCCCCCTTATGCCTGACTAAATTTGCTAGAATATAAGGTGTATTATTCTTGAAAGTTCTAATGTTATTTTATGTATATATGTTTTTAAACATTTTATCTAACTTACCTATATTATGAAAAGTTTTAAAAGTAGATATCATAGACGAGTAAAATATAAGGTACACTATACTTAACTGAAAGGCTAAAAACTTATAAAATAGACACCACAGTTTTTCATTAAGAAACATAAGGCACATGCAGTGACCAAGTGCATTCTCAAAGCATCTGCTGTCCTACAAACAGTATGTTGACCTTCTCTAGTCAGCTCTTGACAAAAGACACAAGCCTATTTAAAACACACGGTCCAAAGATTAACACCAATAAGATCATTATGATTGGCCTGATCAGGGTGGACACTAGGGTGGTCAGCCACGGAGATTGGTCAAACCAAGACTGGAACCAGCTTTGCTGGCTTCTCTCTCCGCCTTCCGTTGAGATAGCCTGTCTCATAGCTCTGCCATGGTGTCTCTCACTACTCCGGTGTGGTCTGCATAGAAGCAGCACTCCTCTTTCAGGGCGATGCAGAGGCCTCTTTGCTGCATGAATAGAAGGTCGAGACCTCGCCTGTTCTGCAAAACAACCTCGGAGAGTGAGGAGACTGACTTTTCTGGAAAGGATATGGATTTCTCAATTCTCTGTAGATCTTCATCTACAGTCATCTGTAGCTGAGAGAGACTCTGACTCCGGGTTACCAGGGCGAAGACACCAGTGGCCGTACCGGTCGCTCCCAAGCCGAGCAGCATTGCTACTGACATTCCTGTCAGCAGCTCTCTTTTCTGAAGGTGGCCTGCTCGCTCCAGGTACTGGTTCACTTCTTCTCTGGAGTGGTACAGGACCCTGGGAACAATCACAACTTGCACACAAAAATCATTAGAAACACTGAAGTTATAAACTGATAGGCATAGGGTAATCATTGTCCCATCTGTGCCCATCAGCCACTGCAGGCTGGAGCCTTGCAATTTAGGATTTATTGGTGAGTGAACTCTCTGTCCCCCCTCTGTCACCCAGACCAGGAACACCAGCGCAGCTGAAGGGACCCAGCTGGCACATGCGGCTTTTATCTCTCCCCAGTCCATTAGAGGAGTATCCTCTCTCATTTCTTTTTTAATGTGGAGGGGGATATTCTTGTTTATCTTTGTTGTTTTCTCCTCTAAGGAGTCGGTCTCGGACTACTCGTCCTCGCTAGAGTCTCGGTCTGAGTTGAAACTTAACTGGCTCGCTACTTCCGGTTTTCCATGCCTCTTTGTTGGGCTCCGGCCCTGCCTACATCCCTTGTGGGCGGGCTGTTCCCTCCCTCCTGGTTCTTCCTGCCCTTCACTCTCCCCTCCACTCCACCCTCTGTTCTGCCCTCTGCTCCACCCTCTGCTCCTTTCCCCCTCTCAGCTCGCCCCCCCACTTCTCTCCTTCACATTCCTTTCCTGCTTTCTCTGTGCACCACTCCCACGCTTTATCTTTTTCGCTTCACATTCTCTTTCTTTCTCACTCACTTTTTCTTTCTCGTCCTCCCGACCATGTACACTTGTCAATGCCAGTGTTTGTTCCCTGTTCCCACCAAGGACATTTTCCCCTCACTCTTTGTCTTTTTGCTCAGCGCCATCTTGGGATACATAGGGCGGTGGTCCCCCCCGGGCTCTCCCCACAGCACCCCTGGCTTCCTCTGTTAACTGTCTCCAGAAAGTTTCTGCCTGCAGCTGTTTCTCTGTGAGCAGATCGGGATTTGGGAATTGAGGGGACGTATCACCCTCTTGTGGCCCCTTTGGCTCAGCCAAGCCACTCTCGTCTGGGGGCTGTAATGTCTGGGTGGCTACTCTGACCCCAGATTTCAGGGTGGCCAGTGAACAGTTTTTTGCCGCCCTCCAAGTTTCTTCGGCAAGGGCCTTGGTACATCTGTCCCACACCTTAGGGTGGATAATATTTACTGATTGGTCTATGACCCCAATATGCAAAAGCCTTGCAACAGCAAGAATAAAATTCTTAGGTTTACAATCTATTCCCCATTGTTTATGTAATTGAGATACGACCTTTACAAGCGCTTCCATCTCCTTGTGGGCCCAGGAATGTCTCTCCCACCAGGACTGGTCCAGCCGTCCTGACCACCGCTCCCATTTCCCAGGCGATCCCCACTCTCTGGATTTGGATCCTGCTTTTCAAATTTGAATCCCGGGTTTCGGCACCACTTGCTGCCTTATGCGAGGCAGACACCCTGGTTCAGGAGCAGCACGGTGGCCATGCCCAGGCCACTCAGTCCAATTCGCACACATCAATGTGATGGATGGCAGAAATGGCGTTTATTGCTGAAGAATTTGACACCTTGTAACATAGGTTCACAGTGTCACTCCCATCTGCTTCCATCACAGCTAGGTGCTATTGGCTAATTACGGGGGTCATTACCATAAACTATGGAGGAGGGGGGATGACTATCTTTCTGTTACATCCCGATATCTTCCAACGGCCGGGCCCTAGCTGCCCATATTACATTACTTTTTTTCTAGATTTTCTCTAGAAAAGCAAATCTGGCCTCTGCTACTACAGTGCTAATTTTGGACCAATGGTCTGTAATGGGTGGAATCTTGATATTTCCACATCTTTCCACCCCTAAGTTCTTTAACAGGTTGGACTGGTTAAGGTGAAAGATCCTGTTCCACATGACCTTCATTAATCCTCAAAACTTCTAGCAGGCTGCCTCTGTTTCCATCCAGAATGCTTTCTAAATTTGTTTTTGCATGACACTACGATATATCTAAGACTTTATGGTTGGCTCATTCTATGTAATGTTTTTTGGGTACTAAGTGTTCCTGCAGATGCCTTCCAAGATTGTCTCCAATGTGAGCCGTACTTCAGTCAAGAAATCAAACATGGGTTTTTTTTCTGCAAGCTAAGTTTGTCCTTCCTGTTCTTGAGGTCAAAAGATCTTTCAGAAAATCCTCAAAGTTATTTTTAATGAGGTCCAACACCATTCCTACTGAAAGACTGTCAAAGCAGAGAGCTGGCAAGATACAAAAAATGCAGATGACTCACCAACATGGAATGAACTCTGTCACAGGACACAGTACATGAAATTCAACATAAAACAGTGACTCCACTAATAAATATCCCCATCCCCAACTTCTGCTGAGCCACCATCTGGAGCTTTATCCACACCTTCAGCAAGCTTCCTGGTACCCAGAACTAGTATGTCAGAGTAGAGGATTAGGCTGTGTTTGTTAGGCCTGAAAGAAGAACTCTGTGACCGAGCCCCAGTGAGATGGGAATGTGCAGGAAGCGAGTTTGGTGCCTCACACAGTTTGGAAGTGTGCTTGTGACTTATTACTTAGAGGCAGAAAAACAACATTCCTCTCACTGCACGCTTCAAGCAGCTGGGCAAGACACAGTCCATGGCCAGCCCAGAGAAACACAAATGCTGATTGCTTGGCCAGCTGCTAACACATGGAAAGAATAATGGATCTACCTTCCCAGCTAGAAGCATGAGGAGTCTCTCCCTTTTGTGACAGTCAATTTCACAAGACTTGTAATAACTGTGTCTGAAGGCCCCTAGCACTCTCCAGTTTGACTGAAATTGATAAATGAACACCAAATTCAGGGGGAAAGGTGGACAGATGTGGATGAAAAAGCTGATAACATTATTCTTGTTTTCCTAGGAAAGCAGGGTGAAAGTTGTGCATGTTGGAGGGGAACATAATTTAAAATATAAGCTTGCCTGAACTCAGGATAGATCTCAAGGATCCCCAGTGACTCTTGTGTCTCTTAACAGGTTTGAACTCTTTGTGACTCTGTAATTACTGCCTGAAAGCAGGAATAGATTTCCTAGAAATATGTCAGTAGCTCTCCAGTTCTTCTTTCCTCTTTTCAAACCTAGGTAGTGTCTTTGCATTTCTGCATAGATTTAGGAGACAATTTTAGCTAGTTCTTTAAGAGCTAATATGAATACATAGCAATATTCTGTAATTCATTATTTCCTTATTTGCTATTGATATGCGTTGTTCAAGAAACCTGCTGATATTTGACTTTTATCAAAGATGGGTATAAAAGAGGCTTTAAGCATTTTATACCCTTAATGCAATCTGTTGGTAGCATACAATTTTGTTGAATAGAAAGACAATTTTTTCCTGGCCCCTCTCATTCTACAAATGCTTCAGCAATAAGAATTCTTATTACTCTTGGTAGTTTTGTTTGGGTTTTTTTATTTTTATATTGAATTTCACAGTGTGTTCTGGGCTTTCGTATTCTGGTTGTATCTATTGTGCTGGTATGCTTCACTGATGCACCTCCAGCTATCCTCAAGTTATTTTCTATTTAGACTCATTTCCTGTGAGACTACAGTTCCTTGAGAAAGTATAAATCTATATTTTTTCTCCCTCTTCTCCTGCTTTCCTTTTGTAAATGTCATAACTTTGTCACTCCATCATCATTCCTGCCTAAGCTGTATTTCACCATTTCAAGTAGTCTCTCTGTGTTAACCAGGATAAAATATAGAAATACCTTCCCTTCACTGGACTTTGTGGCATCAACAGGATGTCACTGCTACATTCTAATGATCTTCTGGACAACCCCTGTTCTGCTGTAATCATTACTCAGCCAATTACAAACAGCTCTTTTACTGTTAGGGAGAAGAAAAAAAAATCTCCATATCTCCTAGATCTTGAAATCTAAATACTATTATCCCTGTGGCTAATATGTAGTAGCCATCCCACCACCATAGCACTGACATTATCATAGGTTTTTATCCACAGAACTCTAAAAAAATCTTAATTTACTGACCTGTGAGATTCCAGGATCTACTAAGAACCATAAAGACCTTCAGGTCATGCTCTTTATACCACATTTCTTATATTCATGTGCTGACAACCATCATACTTGATCTGTTCTGTCTGATTTTGTCTCCTCTATGACCCTGTAATGCATAACCCAAGTCCAAGTAATTTTCCTTACTCCTCAGCTAAGTGTCTGTGGTTAATCCCTTCTTTTCTGGCAGCTCCTTTCTTGAGTCTGGTCAAAGGCTTGCCTCTTAGGTTATAAAGCTGATAGACAAAGAGAGCTCTTATGTGAACAAGACCCTGACAGGGGAGATGGATTTTAGATGACAGCCCACAACTGTCACTCACTTCCCAAACACAGCCAGACTTTTCCTCAAGCTTGAACTTCAGCAGAGAGAAAGGGTAGAAAGGAAATTTGTCTTCATCGCCTGTCTTTTAATTACCTTTTCATTTTTCTCAGGGATATACATGGCAAGGCCTGTGTTTATAGGCAGATGCATCATAGAACAGCTGGTGATGTTTTGGCCACATCTCCCACTCAGTCAGGGCAGCAGATATCTCAGAAGACTAGGGGCCTTCAGCACATGAGTGTATCTGAGATCCTCATGAGGGAGTTCCCCATCACTGTCATCTTTTGATCCCTTTTTTGGAGGCTTAGAGTTAATCTGCTGTCTGCTGCTCAGATCAAAGCAAAACTCCTTTCATTAGCATATTTTTTAGAGTAAGAGTTAAAATCTTAAGATTATCTTCAGATTTAGGGAATACTATAAAACACATTAAATAAATCTATAAAATGAGACTACTGAATATTTCTGCATCTTGCATATATGGAAATATATGCTCCAAAATTTAACAAAAATAATTGTTCTTTTACTTTTATGGTTATTATTTACTTTTCATGGGTTATAGTAAATCCATAATAGATGTAAAATAGATACAAGTGGGACACATTGCAAACACACTAATTTCTTTCTGTCTTTAAAAATTACTAAATATTTAATTGTTATTTATTTTAATGGCTCAGTGATGAAGCTTGTGGTATTTCAGCAAAGCTATATAGTCCATATCTCTGCACTTTCTTATAGGGCTCAAGAAGAAAAAGTATTATGAATGTTCCTCCAGAGGGAAAAAGCATGAAAATTAGTTACTTGGGATACCAAAAGACAGAATATGTCAAAATATATATATATTTTTTTCCTTTTAAATTCAATGAAAATACTTCCATTAACTTCTTTCATATTAGCTTAGCCATCTCATGCTGAGGAGGTATTAAAGGATCAAGGTGGCTGCTTAGCTGGTGGCAAACTTGGGTTCATTAGAAACTAAGCCTATGATTTGGGGGTCTAGCATCTCCATTAGCAAAGGAAATAATTCAGAACAGCATCAGTCATCCTTTAATTATTTTTTTTCTGTAAAGAAAATGTTTTCACAACACAGGCCTTAAAATCAACATGCATTCTAACTTGCTGAACCTATCATTTTGTTTTGCATCTAAGTTTCTTCCATGCTATATCTTGCTTCTCATTACAACAGGTCTTTCTCATTATTGCTGAATCAAATGTTTGAAACTACAAATTAAGTAACTTGCCTTCATGCACAATCTTTCAACTTTGTAATCAAACAGCTTGAAGACCAGACTAACAAAAATGCCCAAAGTACAACAGTTGATGAAGTAATTAAAAGGCTGTAGGACAGAGAGATACAACAGGAAGCAACTATTAAAGACAGTAGAACCAGAAGCAACTGAAGAGTTAATCTTTGTGATTTCATTGTTCTTTTATTACATGGGAGATGTTGCATTTCTCAGATTTTGGCAATGCACAAAACATCACCATGTACATGCAATTCCTGATGTTCTTGGATCGTGTGAGCTCAGCTGGGTCCAGTTCCCTGGAAAACTCATAAGGTTTGGTAAGATCTGTGTCGGAGAAACCCTGGAATCAATTCAGGCTGGAGAAGGGCAGAAGGAGCAGCCCTGGAAGAAGGACCTGGGAGTACTATGGGTGAGAGCAGGACATGCCCCAACTCAGAATGCCCCTGTGCTGGGCAGCACCCAGAGCCCCAGGGCGGCAGGGGAGGGGGATTCTGCCCCTCTGCCCGGCTCTGCTGAGCCCCCCCTGCAGGGCTGCATCCAGCCCTGGGCCCAGCACAGGAAGGACAGGGAGCTGCTGCAGCCAGGCCACAGCAGGGACACCAAGGGCATCAGAGGGATGGAGCAGCTCTGCTGGGAGGAAAGGCTGAGGGAACAATTGGGATTGTTCAGCCTGGGGAAGAGAAGGCTTTGGGGTGACCTCATTGTAGCCTTGCAGTGCCTGCGGAGATGGAAACAATCTTCAAGGGCCTGGAGTGACAGGACAAGGGGGAATGGCTTCACACTGACAGAGAGCAGGATTAGACTGGATATGAGGAAGAAATTGCTCCCTGTGAGGGTGCTGAGGCCCTGGCACAGGTTGTCCAGAGCAGCTGTGGCTTCCCCATCCCTGGAAGTGTTCCAGGCCAGGTTGGATGGCACTTGGAATACTGTGATCTAGTGGAAGGTGCCAGAGGGGTTGGAATGAGCAGATCTTTAAAGGTCCTTTCAACCCAAATCATTCTGTGATTCTAAGACTGCCCAGAAAGTCCTCCTGCTGCTGTTTATGACCATTCAAATGGGACATGCTTCCCTGCATAGTCTTGTTCTGCCCTGCTTGTGCTGACTGAAATAAGCCTGGAATGAGCAAGGATGAGAGCTCTGTGTGAATAAAGTGGTTAAATGGGTTTCCTTGTCAGAACTGAAGTGACAGACTACCTTATGTCTCTGGTAATTGCCTGGGCACATGTGTTTTCTGGTGGAATGCAGTCTGAAACTGATTCTCCATCACTTGTAGTCTTTAAGGATCTCTGCTACTTTTGTAAAACAGAGGGGGTTTGCACTACATTGTCTGGGTAGAATTCCAACCAGGAGTTTTCAAATTCTTCCTGCTTTGACTTCCCTGACACTTCCAACAAGAGGTTCATCAATTCCTGTCCTGGCAGCAGCACAGCTGCTTTTCGTCCTGGCTCCGTAGCTGAGCAGGTGAGCCAAGGCCATTTTCCACCATAGTGGCATGTTTGACACTACTGCCCTGATCCACATCTTCATTTGGAGCAGCCAGGCAGCTGCTGCATGGCTGGGCAGAGCTTCTTTTCCTCAGAGGTGACACAGGTCACTCCAACAGTGATAGCATGGTGAGATAGTGGTAAATATAAAAGTGTACCTGTTTTTGATTTGTTATTGCCACAGAAGTGGGCAAAAGCTGTCCCCAGCATGGGAGTGGGTAAGCTTTGTTTATTTGTATAACATTATTCTACAGTAGTATTACGGGAGTGGGCAGAATGCACCCTCTGAGGGGTAATTATCTTGGTATGCCTGAATAACCCAGAAATGAAGACATAACATCATCAGGTACCCTTTGCAGGGTTACGCTGTTGGTTCTTCCTGGTTTTTTAGGGAGGGTATCCAGGCTCTGCTCTGTGGGGTCCAGCAATGGCACCAGAGGAATGGGCAGAGACTGATCCCAGGAAGTTCCACCTGAACACAAGGAAGAAATTACAGACTTCCCTGAGAGGGTGTGAAGTCTCCCTCACTGTAGATATTCCAGACTCCTCTGGACACAATCCTGTGTCATGTGCTCTGGGATGGTCCTGCTGGATCAAGAGGTTTGGGGCAGATGAGCCACTGTGCTCTCTCCCAGCCTGAGCCATTCTGGGATTCTGTGTGAGTGCCAAGGGTGTGAGGCATGTTGAGTGAATGAGGATGTCAAACTCAGCTCCTTTCCAAAAAACACCTTAGCATCTCTGTCTTCACTGACATGGCTTTTCTAGGAACTGTGCAAGTAGGTGCAGACCCTACATTTGCACCCTTGGACGTGCCTAATTTTTAATGCCGTTCAAAATCAGAAAGATGGTAACTGCAGCTGTATTAAGGACCCTGGGATAACATCACCATTTCTATGTGTGACTTCACTCTGGTTAAGGTTTCCAGTACCTCTTCCCTGTAAGGTTGCCATCAATCCCTTTCTTCTAAATAAACAGACACTTTGCCTTTTGTGAACACGGAACAATGACCTAGTCACGCAATTTAATATCAATTAATTTTGCATGCAATTGCAGCAGAGTTTTATCAGGTTTTTTCCTCCATGTGAAAGTTGTCACCAGCATTACTATTGTGGCTGATTCTCTCCAGCTTTGATTGATTAGTGCAGCCAGATTTCCTTATCACTACTATTAAGCATTTGATCTGATGGTAAACACTTGTTCAACTAAACATAAAATGTGCTTGCTTGTCCCGAAGCTTTACATTTATAGGAAGGAATGATAATTTGCTAATTATTCTCAAATTTTAGCACTCCTTATGCTGTTCAGTTATTTAATGATTTTTTTTCTTTTAATCTGTGTAATTAAGTAAAATATGATGGCAAGAATAATCAATGCAGGAACACTTGAGAAGTCAGGACAGAGCTGTGCAGGATAGTTATAAAAAAAAAAAATACAACCAAATCAGGAGTTCCAAAGCAGCTCAAGGAAACAAAAAAAGTTTGGAGAAAACCCTTAGCAGCAGGAAGGGCTGCAACTACAACTTTTCAGGGAAACAGGAATTGGGAACATTAGAAGAAAACCAGGGATAGGTAGCACTAAGAGGGGCACAATGGGAAACTACTACCATCAAGACGGATGCTCCTCTTAGGTACAGAAAGGCATAGAAAAGAAAGGCACAATGGAGGAAGATGAGAAAGTTCCTTGTCAAAACAGATTATCTCAAATGGATCCCTAAATCTGCTTTGAAGGAATCATGCTTCCCCACCTCCCTGCAGTTCTGTGTGGTTCTGGGGTATGAATCCATTCTGCAGCATTTCTTGTCCAGGAGTTAATTGTGGCTTGTGAGGATCAGGGACAGCAGCAAATTCTAAAAATTACACTTTTCCTCAAGTTTGCTAAATGAATTAATGTGATTTCTTCTGGCACTTGCTGCTTTCCAGGTGAAGTTTTATCTTAGTCTGCCACTTGGTGCATTTGCTTAAAATACTGGTCTCAGAAATATAATCAAATTTTGCTCTCTGACTCCTCCTGGGCAGATTTGAAGTTGTATACAATACAACTCTATTTAAATAGCTCACTATCAATGCAAGGAAGGGAGATAATTTTCAGTGTAATTTAAAATTGAGCCATAGGATAAAACACCAAGATACTTATTATACAAACCAGAATGTTTAGAAGGAAAGAAAAGGCTGCTGTAGGACTTAATTTCTCATCTAACATGTGTTGGATGATCATGGCATACCAGTGGATGACAGTCCATTTAATCTACTGTTAGTTCATTGAAGTTAGGGTTACCAGATGGAGGGTTATCTGGATTTTGTGGCAATATTGGAAGTTTAAAAAAAATAAAAGTTAACAAACAAACCTTTCCTGAGAGATCTAGAACTTTTCTATTTCAAGTGAAGGCTATTAGTGAAATTAGGAAGAGATCAATGATATGATTTTTATGAGACTGTCTGTATTCTTGGCTCCTGATCCAGCTGACCAGGCCAAGAGGGAGGCTGAAACATGTGGGATGTGACTTAAGATCCACAGGTAGTTGCTGTGGCAGTTGTCACCACTAACAGATTGCAAAAAGTAAATGACTGATTGCTCTGCCTTGGGCAGATCCTCATCCTCAGCATTTTAAAACTCTTACTCACAATCATGGAATTATATTATATCTTATAGTCGACAGCTTATAGTAGTTATGTTCAGCAACTTTTTCTACTCTGTGTAAAAAGCCAGAAGACAGTAACCAGTCCTTTAAGGAAAGACATTAATGCCCTGTTTTACAGGCAGTACATACAGTGAGAACTCTGTGGTGTAGCCTGGGTTTAATTTAAAATACTGCTTTGGGATGTTTAAGCTGTTAAGCAATGTTGTTACAAGAGAATGTTGAAATGCTATTGCCTATAATGCAATTGATGGTTTTATCAGGGTATCCAGAATCCCAATAAGAATCCCAATAATAAGGCAAGTTTTGCTGTTGTTATAGGTACAGATGTGTTGTCCACCCACATAACAAGGACGTGGTCTTTATTGATTGACAGTTGTTAAGGAGTGTATAGAAGAAGAGTATGTTCATAGTTTGGGAGCACATTTTTTTCTCATCTCAGCTACTTGCCTTACCCCATCAGTAATTCCACTGATTTCAAGGCACTGTAGTCAAGGGTTTTCTTTTTCAGGCCTTAAAGATGAAGTTCATGGAATCTGAGCCAATTCCTCAGTGTAGACCACAGCTAGTAAGTAATTATCTATTCCTCATTGAATTATTTCCTCATAATTCAAATTTATGCTCAAGGTTTGATTTTTGGGTAAAAATTCTGATACCACTGAAGTCAAAGACAATTTTGTCACTGGTTTCAAGGCCTTGTTTTAACTTCCATATTGTGCCTCTGTAATTTTTCTCAGAGGCTGAACTTACTTTTTTCATGCTGTTACTACTATTTTCTGCTGTCATTATTTCTCCTTTAGGAGTAAGACAAGAGGAAGAGCTGACTTGTGGGTGGCTGACATAATATTCAGTCTTTTCCTCATTCGGGCCTAGAAATTTACAAGTTTATGAATGTTGTTTGTGAATGTAGCCAGCTAATCAGACATCCACCAAAATATTTGCACCTTTATATTCAATAGCATAATAAAAGATTTTTGAAACAGTTGACCTCAGGGGAAATGAGTGCGCCAGCTCTTTGATATAAATCAAGGATCAACAGTGTTTTGTCTGTATTTAAAGCTTTTGCCAATTATGAGAATCACAGCTTTTCTTTCCATATGTTACTATATTGCATAGTTGTAAAAGGAAGTGTGACCCACATTTAATATAAAGTAAGTCTCAGAAACCAGAAGGCAAAGGAAAAAAAATCCTCATAACTTTTTTTCTTTTTCAATGATTTGTGATTCACTGGGGTAGAGTGTGGTCTGTTGTTACAGAAAAAGAGACCTGATCTTGTTCTCATAATCTCTAGTGGGAAGATAACATAAGTGCAAATGTTCTTGACTATATTTCAATAGAAACTCATATTTTAAAAAACAGAAAGGATAGTGAAAGTCTATAGGGGTGAACAGGGTTTAAAGGGTAAAATTAGGAGAAGTTAAAATGATGCAATGAAAACTATTTAGTGATTTTTTTGAGCAGTTGTACAGGTTCTTGTATGCCTCTTGTATGTAAATCTTCTAAAAATAAATGAAATGTTCCTTTACCATTATCTTGTTATAACATAACGGTATCTTATTACAGATTATAATCTGTACTATAGATTAATAATAGAATTATTAATTGTATTATTATAATTTTAAAAAACCCATTATCTTAGCGGTTTGTCTATCAGTCAGGAGTAGGGTGTAGTGAAATGTCAGCATGTACATTTTTCTTTGCAAGTTTTTTCCATTTTAAAATACGTCATGAATTTCTTCACTCCTCTTTGTGACTCCTATGTTGCAGGAAAGTCATAAAATGCTCAAGAGGTTACACAAGATGCTTTTTCTCTTTTTTCCCACGGAAGCAAGGCAAAACAGGCTCCTAGAGTAGCACTGCACGATGAGCAGAAGGAATCATATCTCCAACAGTCACCAAAACAGATTTTCTATGGCCTAAAATGTACCTTAGCCCTTCAGGACTGGAAGTACATGAGTGCCCTGCTGGGAAAGTGGCTGATCCTGGTGAGCTGTGGGATAATAAATTTGTGACAATGCAAAGCTGCTTGTGTGGGACTGATCCTTGCCAAAACATCAGAGTTTTAGGGGTGATGCTCTGTAAAATTAAGGGACTTTGATGGCAAATCCCCTGAAACAGCTCAAATTGGTGTTCAGACTGTGTGGGGGCCGGGGAACCCGCTGGCTCCTGGTTCCTGGGTCTCCCCTGGAGGCAAGACACCTTTCACTCAGAGAGAGACAATGTATCACTCCCAGGGATCTTTGAGTTAGATATGTTAAACTGCTGTGCCCTATTGGTGTTCCCCCCTGCTGTCCCAACCCGATACATGTAACTCAGGCTCCCCCCGCCCCTCTCCTCCCCTATAAATATCCCGGGTTTTCTCCTGTTCGGGAGATTAGCTCCCTTCGCCAAAGCTCTGCCTGAATAAAGGTTTGTGCTTAGCGGAATGCTGGACCAGGTTTCTCGTCCCTGCTTCCCGTGTCGCCTGCCCGCTGCCGCTGAGCCGAGCTGGAATCACTCGCCTGCCCGAAGCCGCTCACACACGCTTCGGCCCAGACCTGTTCAGGGCTGCCTCGCTAGAGAAGTCGCGGCCCTCTGGCCCCTCCGTCGCCGCGGCAGACTGGAGCAGGCTTTTCTTAAGTTTGGGATTTCCTTCTTCATCTTGAGATGTGGAAATTACAGCAGCTGAGGCCATTACAGCATACTGGATGGATGCTGCTAATGCTTCAGACAGCTGCTGGACTTTGTCAAGTTGTGTTGTAAAGAATCCAGTTGCAGGATTTCTTGGTTTGTTTATGCTTTATTACTGTGTTATTTATCTTTAATATACTTTTAATATTTGCTACACTTCAATTTCATTCTTGCAGATGGGAGATTGAACGGGCCAGGAGCTACATTATGTAACAGCCCAAACCACAGAGCAAAAGATGCTAAATATCACTGCATGACTAATGAAGAATATCTCAATCACCTTAATGATATACTGATGGATGTCTGTGGGGTAAATAACATCGAGTTTTGGTACGCTTTTGGCAGTGAAGCTGGTAGCTATTTTGATCTAACGATTTGTTTTGAAAGTCGGTTTGGAGGAGCTGTTGGGAAGGTGGCTCTAAATATTATGCTGGATTTCAAGTCTTCTGTGTTCTCAGAAACCTCCAGTTCAAATACATTCAGTTTTCAAGGCAAAACCTTTTATTTATTCTTAATTGTTTTCTCTGCAGTCTCTGCCAGGAAAATACATTCTGGGTTATTTTTTCCCATCCTTTTCTAAGTACAGCTATTAAGTATTCTGCAATTAGCAACGAATATCTATGAACTACTCATTCATGAAACAGCCCATCTATTCATGAGAATGATTCTTCAAGAAGGTATTCTTAGTCCCCAAAATTTGCAACACTGTGATCTTAATCAAGAGCTGATTTTCCAGCTTTCTTCATTTGGTTATTATTTTCTGTAAGGCAGAACTACAAATGTTTTGGATTCTTAAAACTGCATTAAAATACTTGCCTGTTGTCAGTACAAGTCAAAAGCAAACCTTTGTTACTTATTTAAAAAATATGCAGTAGACCTGTTAAATATATCTAGTTTAATATATTTAGTTAAATATTCCTTGTTAGGACACCTATTCCGCCTTCTGTGAAACAGACAGTAACGGTGACAGTATCAGCAAGTCCTGAACAGCTTTTTGCTTGCCTTGAGGAATTCTTGTACTCACTGGGTTTGTTGGGAAAGAACCTGACCTTCATGTTACATTAGCAAGAATTCTGTCAACTGTTTCACACCCAAGCAGCCAAGGAAGTACTTCCTTGGCTCTTGCCATCTCACAAATAAGCAAGAAAAAGTTGCACAGCACCTACAGTAACCTGCTGTGTTTACAGAAATGAATATACAGCGTGAACACTTGTAGTGGGTATAAATGAAGATGTGGTATTAAAATACATCTTTATCAAGCTTAAGTGGGGAGCTCTACCAAGTTATTAGTGATTTTTGGCTGCATTTGATTACACATTGAATCCATTGAGTCTGGATTAAAATGCCAGAACTACCTCTGGTGGCTGCTTTAATCTGTGAGGTTAAACATACAAACTGGTGCCTGAGTTGAAGCTTTAGAGCTGAGCGAGTCTCCAAACTGGACAATTTTGCTGCATCTTGCAAGCACGCAGGGCTGGGGACACAGTTTGGGAATCAGCTGTCCTTCTGGAGGGAAGTGAAAGCAGGGTATTACCTGAGACAGTGTCTGCCAGTTCTGGCACTAACATTGCTATCAGAGTATTTCAGAACAGCAGAGCCTCATGCTTCAGAGTTTTAAGCCAGCAGAACACAAGGAGCAGACAAGATCAGGAGACATGTGCTGAGGCCCCACAGAGTGGCTGGAGGATAAAGAGAGTAGACCCACATCTTCCATTCCTGTGAGAAGAGATACTGCTTAAAATGTCCAGAATTTTAAGGTTTGAGTATAAAATCAATGATAAATGAAATTTAAGCCATAAAAAAAACTATTCTAAAGGCTCAGTGTGAAACTCTGTTTAGCTATGCAAAGAAAGACAAATTTATAAAAAATAATGACAAGATAAAACAGGAAAAAGCTCCTGATCAGCAACTCATCTCTGCTGTGGCAGTGATGATGTGATATATACACATAGGCTAATTTCCCAGTTTTTATTTGTCTCTTACAGCATTGCTGTTGGCTCTGATGGTAGTAATATTTATCTGCTTGGTTTGTTTTTCTTTTTTCCTGAATAGGACAACTGAGTGAATTAAGGACATCAGTCTAAAACAAGAAAGGAAACTGATGTTCACAGAATTATTAATGCTGGGAAAAAACCTCCAAAATCATTGAATCCAACCTCCGACCCAACACCACCATGGCAGCTAAACCATATCATGAAGTGCTACTATATTTATTCATTCTTTTAACATTTCAAAAGACAGTGAGTCTAACACTTCCATGTGAAACCTGTTCCAATGCTTAACCACCTTTTCAGCTATGAAATTTTTCCTATTATCCAACATGAACTCCTGAAATGATTGAATCTTGCTACCAGTTGGAATTTGAGATTACTAATTACTATTGTGCTGTCATTTCTGTTTCAGTTTATACTCATCTAGAGATTGAAATATTTTGATGATAGCTCCATAACTTCCCTATTTCAAATTTTCTTGCTGATTCAGAAGCTTAACAAAGAAAACATGACCAGTGCCAGATTTTTCCCCAGCCAGCTCCCAGCACCAAGCCAAGAGTGGGCTGCTCCTGGAAAGCAGGGCAGCTTAGGGCTTATGCTCTACAGCACAGGCTGTCCAGCATTGAGGGCATTAGCAAGGATGAGGGAGAGGTCTTCCATTCAGCTTCCAAAAGGGATTTATTCCTCTAAAGGCTCCAGGAAGGAAAGACAAAAAGCTTCACGGCTACAGCAACTTATATACAGGGAAGGAGCAAGGGGAGTGTACAAATAATAAACCAATAGGGAAGACTTAGGGGAGGAGCACAAGGAGGGGTTACACAATACATAAACCAAAGGTAAACACAAGGAAAGGAGAGTGGGGCACATGGGCCAATGGGGCTTGGGGGAATAGGGGAATTCCAAAGGGGCAGTCCAGGCAGGGGGTTGGCACAAGGGAGGATTGACAACTTAATGGGAGGGGGAACAGGGAACATTCGGGAACAAGGGGCAGGTATCAGGGTGGATTGGCAACTGGGGTAGGAGGGTACAAGCTAACTATTAACTGGGAGGGGGCGGTGGTGTACAACTTAACAATACAGAAGGTAATTGAATCAAATATAATGAACAACAATACACCGAACAAAAACACAGTGCTGGGAAGCCTGAAGATCATTTGCATTTTCACAGTTCAGTTTTCATACTATTATGTTGGTCAATGATTTATGTTTATGGACTCTTCTTTCAAGAAGTGCTTCTCAGGTGTGGCAGCCCTTATGCAGCACATGGATTTAGTCAGGTTTCTGTGTAGTGTTACAACCTCACCTGAGTCTCCTGTATTCCTCTGCATGCTTGGATTTAGTCAGAAGTGCCAGCTCCCAAAATTAAGGCACTTGCGATGGTGGATGAATTTGCAAATGTTTTTTGCCTTATTCCCCATTTCTAGCCATGCCTTGGTGACTCACAGAGATAGTTTCGGTTTACATAATTGATGTAAAGCAAGGATAATCTTCCTGGAGTCACTCCAGGATATAATTGTTTCTGAGATAATTAACATATCCTTCCATGTGTATAAATGATCCAGGCTGGATCTTGAGTTTGAGGAAGAATTGAACAGCATTTATTTGAAAATAAATAGGGAATTACAAAATTTAAAACATCTTCACTAACCTGCAGCCAGGGAAATAAGACAATATTGAAATAATTAAGTTTACACAGATGTGAAGTAACAATCTTTAATGTGTATCTTAGAAATGACAAAAACAAAACCACTACCACCGTGAAGAACAACAAAAGAGAAGTAAACTCGTGGAGATTAAAGCTCCCACTAACGTAAAACATAGCTGTTATTTTATTTTTTTCTTCTCTGTGAAAAAAGCAGATGATAACGGATGCAGAGCTAGCTTGTGATCACGCTCATTACTATCTTGTTATCAAAGCAAGAACCAGATGGTATGACCTAGTAAGGGTAAGAAGAATGTTTTCTTTAAATAAATAAGCAGCACTAATAGATTTCAGTACATCATGCAATGTTGATCTTCAGATTCTATAAATATTCAAAGAGACCCATGCAAAAAAGCTCATTAATGATAAAAAGTTACTCTGTAATTAAGAAAGAAATCCACTGTCTAAATAATATGCAATTTTTGCAACATTCATTACATTTTAGATGCTATTATGGTTATCTCTAAAACTTTCTTCACATTCTACTCTTGTTTATTTTATTCAATGTGTCTGTTGTAAGAGGAGTAATGGGCTACACCTGAGGCCTGACCACTAAGGCTGTACACAAACACAGCTTTCTGCTCTGCTGGCACTCAGTGTTTCCCATCACAAAGAGCCATTGAGGGTAATGCTTACACCATGCAAAAAGACTGTCTTAAATCTATCCTATAAAAATATTCCCATCTTCTTAAACTTCTTGAAATATTTGGTCAACGAATAATCAGCAGAAGAAAAAAAATGAATATGATTTTTTAACTAACTGTGTGCATTCAACAGTAGTACTGGTAATCTCAGTTTACAAATTGACTGGTAAAACCACCAACAAACCCAAGCAATCAACCTAAACCTGGACCAAAATCTAATTAGTATTAGATATAGAATGAATTGGAGAGAAAATCTACAGGTCTGTAATTTTCCAGTCCATTACCTGATGTACTTGAAGATGTCCCTGTTCATTGCAGGGATTGAACTTGATAGCTTTTGAAAGTGCCTTCTGACCTAAAGTATTCTATTATTCTATTATTCTGTTATTTTCTGCTTCTTTCTCAATTTCCATTATTTATTCAGCTTGTAGATAGATCAGACATTTTGTCAAACTTGTTGGTTCTTGTTAGTGATGATTTCTTTTGCATTCCAGAATTTTCAAGGGTTTGGCAGTGAAGGAAATGGCATTATACAGCCAAGGGACGTGAGGAAGTTCTTGTTCCCATTTGGCATTCCAATCGCCCTGGAAGGACTGAAGCAGCTTTGGGCAAGGTATAGCAACTCTATATTATTAGGTCTTGCAATAATGCATCTTTTATAGGATTACAGAGCCTTCGGTAGTGCAGTAAATGACAATAGATTACACTGCACAAGAAATCTTTTGCTATGATTGTGACTTCATTACATGCAACTGTGTTATAGGAGGCTATGTCTCATCATACTAAGTTCAGTTAGATCCATCAGTTTCCAATTAATTCAAAGATATAACTTCCTCTTGGCTTTGGTATTTCTGATCTCTTTAACTGAACATGCATTTTCTTCTCAGATGGCACCGTAGGACACTGCTTAAATTAGCCTCTTTTCCAGCAATTTTTCTTATACACACAAATGCTCAGCTCAGAGTGTCCTGGGTTAAAGTCAGTTTCAGATATCTCAGGTCAGGTGAGAACTGCAAACAGAGCTTCCATCCAGGAGGTCATGGACAGTCCATGTTGCACACCTGTATGAAGGCACAACTTCTTATTTTCAGAGCACTACATTTACTTCCAATATTTTCAACCGCAATAAAAGCAACACAGTCAAAAGAAAAACGCCACATACCAAATACTTAACAAAAGAAAGCAAGGCAATTTCATGCTTGTTGTATTTCGTTTATTTAATTTTGTTATGAATTTGTTAAAAACTTGATAGTATGTTCTTGTTTCCCCCTGTTGATAGTATTGGTTTGGCCCCAGTTGTCTGTTATGTAAAGCCCTCCCAGTTTTCCTGAATGTTCCCCATCAATCACCTTTACCCTGCCCCATCTCCCCATCCATCATCGTAAACCCCACCTCTCCTTCCAGCTCCTTCCATGTATATCATCCCTTCCTCGACATATTATTGGTTGTTATGTTATGTTCCCGCCTTCTTTGTATCCCCATTGGTCCCTGACATTGTAACCTCCTCCCCTTACCCCTCCCTCCGTGAGCTCCCATTGGACCCTGGACTGTGACCGCCCCTGAGGTAAAACCTAGTGCACAGAGGTGCTTGGGGCTCTCTTTGGTCCTGTTTTCTCCCAGGCCGGACCGTTGTGTTCATCCCCTCTCCCCAATAAACCTGTTCCTGGGCAGTACAGCCGAGTGAGTCTCCTCCTTCCTTTTGCCATCACCCACGACGCCTGATTTGGCAGAGCCTGGCAGGATTCGGTGCTCTGAAGGTTCTGCAGTGGGATCACCTTTCCCCCTCGTTCCCCACTCCTGGCGACTGCCTGTGCTGGAGTGGCACCGTAGAGCTAGCCCGGAGCTGCGGTGCAGCCAAGAGCAGCGTCACGTGCTGTGTAAAAATTTCAAGTAATACCATGAGATGCTTTTATAGACAAGTAATTCGTTGTGCAGTGGGGGGAGCTTGTCTGCCTTCAACAAAGAGGAGCTGTGCTGTAAACTGTGTTTACAGTGGGATAGATGTCAGTTGAATGTGGCATTATATAAAAAGCTACCTTTATTTCAGGTCTATTTTGAAAAGTGATCACACTAATATATATAATCTCAGTGTATTGCATATTGGTTAAAAACTGCATTAATTATATAGATTTTCCTTAGCATTGATTTATTTATGAACTATTTTCTACTCCATGAGATTTTACTTCCCATTCTTATTTCTTATTCCTGTGGCATGTTAAAGAGTGTCCTTTTCATGCAGTTATCTGCTGCATAACTTCACCCCGATCAGCACTCCTCTTAGAGAATAACTAAAATCTCTTATGTGCCTGATATGTCTGTAACTTGAATAAGGGAATTAGACTGAAGCTGAGGCTATATTAGGCATTGCCATGCATCAGGGCACTGGCAGGGGGAGAAACTCCAGAGGATATAGCCTATGGAAGGATTTATACCTCAGAAAATATGAAAAGTGTTTATGAAGCTAAACCTATGTTTCTGAAGGACAATTGCAATTCTGAGCATCTTTTGTGACCACTTTGAGACACTTGAGAATGGATTTTTTGGAGACCTGTATCTCAAACCAGACTCTGAAAGACTGCAGCACTGAGAACTGGAGAATACTCCTGGCAATTTTCTCCTCAGGATAGTGTTTTTAGAAGTGACTCTGTGATTACAATGCGTAATTCCCATCTTTTGAACCTTGTGTAAAGTCACTCATTCATTTTCAGTGTGGTATGGCACCTCAGTAAGGAAGGGAAGTCAGTGAGAGCTAAGCTGTTAAGTCAGTTAAGGACATTTGTAATGCCTTTCTATGGGGAGCACATGAATATTTTAAAAGAGCATTTCGTTTTCAAGGTATGATACAGATGAAAAAGGATAACTAACTCACCGAGAATTTTTAAGAAGCTGGGGATGGAGTCTCCATCGACTGGCACAGGCTCAGCCAAAACATCACAGACGACAGTCTTGCACATTTACAAACATTAATTTTGCTTATTATTAGAATAATAAACAAAAGAATCATTCAAAGCTGAAAGAGCAGCAGGAATAGCAGAAAATAAAGCTCTGCATGTAAAAGAAATTACAAATCAGATCAAGTAAGTTATTTATGAGCTTAGCATTTACCTTGCAGTGTTTGTGTTTTAGTTTGTCAAGATGACACTGTGAGCAATACAAATACAATGTTACTAAAAAAAAGGCTTTGAAAAAGAGTTCTGGAGGGTGCTGGACCAAGCTTATCCATAGTGCTACTCCCTTGACTTGATGGAGATGAGCCTAGCTTGTGTGCACTGGGAGGCATCTTTCACAGGTGTTCTCCATGGGTTGTATCTTTTGCTACACAGACCTTGTGGCAGCATCTCTAGTGGCAAAGCAGAATGTCCAGAAACATTCCCAGACTGCTGCTGGACTGCCAAATCTTTTACTTGTGACAGCTAATGGTTTCCCTCCTCCCTCCCAGCGCTGCTCGGGAGCAAGAATGCCTCAAGCACAGCTCCTCCTGGGCAGCTTGGAGTCAGCTGCTCGCTTTGGGTGGCTGAGAAGGTTCAGTGGCAGAGATGTGCCAGGTGACCCCTGTGCCTAGGCCACTCTCTGGCCTGTTGATTTGTGTCAGCTCATGGTTCCAGTCCTAACACTGCTATCCGCTCAGACCAAAGGAGAAGAGCATGTGCATGTCCCTCCCCACCAGACTGCTTCAGACAACCTTGACTTGGACCTGGTTATGCTCACCAGGGTCTTTCCTTGCAGCTGGACTGGGTGTGTAGGACACTGTGCTCCCATCTCATTCCATGTCCCTTGGATGAGTGACGGGTCACACTCAGCTTCACATACGTCTAGCAGCTCCTTAAATTGCTAGGAAATGGCTCCGGAGTGCAACACAACCAGCCTTGACAAGGACGGACCCTGGCTCCATGTGACAGAAACTAGCATCTCATCTCTGAGTCTCTGTCTGAAACAAAATCAACACTCACAGTTAAGAGGTCACTGCTCCTGCAAAGAGCATTTGACAGACAAATGACAAAATGATATCCTGCTTGCAGTGGAGTCTAATGATCCGTGCTTGCCCCAGTGAGTCAGCAGTGATTAGCCTGCTGCTCCTGCTTCTGTAAGATTTCTGCACCTGCCAGCAGATTGAGGCAGCAGGAGAATCCTCTGCCCTACCACAGTGCTGTTAAAACTTCATATTTCTGTGGATAAACACCACCTGGATGCTTATCATGTTTCTTGCTAGTGCTTTCACTCTTCTCCTGAAATGTATTATATTTTTTATTTAGGAGTATAAACCCTCAGGAGCAAAACCCATGTAAAAATACATCCCCAGGAGCACAGATTTGCTTTCTTTTGTGCCTGAAAAGAGTCTGGAAGTTGTGGAAACTAGTAAATTATTGTTTATAAGAATGATAATTCCCGATGATGTTGTTGGTAAAGTTGATACACTCATAAACAGAGAAGAGCAGCCTTGTCTTGCAGAAAAAGAGGCAGCTGTGGAAATCAACTCACAACTGCCCCACAAAAGAGAGACAGAAGCCTGTAAGCTAAGGCTTTTGCCTTTTTACCTGCTTTTTTAAATTCTGTTTCTCAGTGTTCCAAATACCCTGAAAGAATAAGAGCAAGACTCTCCTATTTTTTTAGCATCACGTCTCTCCCACCTGCATTGCAGCTCTCTGGTGTAAACTGCACTTATGACACCCGCAGGTATCAACGAGAGTTCCACCTGTAAGGAATTGTATAATGCAAAGCAGAGATGGTGAGGCAGCTGCTGTGTTGCAGAGGCATTGTTTATTATTGCACTGGATGTGAAACTGCCTCATTCTAGGCTTTTCCACTCCATTTTTGATGCCACCCCGTTATCTCTAGTCTGACTTGGATGAAGAACTCTTCTGGTCAGGAACCTTCTATTTCTTTCTGGTAGTGCAATGCCAAGTGTGAGGCAGCCCTGCCTCCAGTGCTATAAATAAGAAGCAGCTCTGCAAGTCAGGAAGATGCTGTGTGCTGCAAGCAGAAATTACACAGTGTGGGTCAAAGATACAAATACTCCTCCTGAAGCAGCTGGAGAGTAATTAAATCAATGGAGAAGACATGCCAGGTAAAAAAAAAAATAGTCATGGATGTGTGATGCTGGCAGGTCTGCACCCTTCCATATTATTTACTGTTGTGAACCTATTGTCACAACAACCATGGTCGGAACGGCAACAACACTCACAGATACACATTGCTCAGCCTTTATTTGGAGAAACAGAAATTGGAGACTGGGTCACATAGAACTCCATGCAGTTATGTGCTACCAGCTGGAGTCAGATGCTCCTGGTTGAGATAGAGCAGTGTTCCAATAAGTGGACGTGGAATATTCTGACTGCTGCACTGAGGGGTCCCTCATCTTGAGTGCCGACAGTTTGCAGAAGGGACTTTAATAACCCTTTCCAAAATTGCATTCTAATTAATTGTTAGGTTCTGCTTTTCTTGATTTTCATGCATTGGACACCCAGTTCTGATTCTAATATTTTGAAATTTGTCATCTGCAGCTTTGTCTGGGACTGAGTTCACTATTTAATTACTCATGGTCTGCAAAAGTAAGTTTTATTATTGATTATTGCCATCTTTCAGTTTTGCTGAATATTCTCTTTTTGCCTCCCACACTTCCTCACTCGCCTCCTGGATAGTGGGAGTAGTCCTGTGTTAGCAGTACCTGTCTGGTTTTCTCTCTTGGACATCTGGATGTGCAAGAGAAGTTGAATCCAGACCGCTGAACTTCTCAGATTTCAAGTAAGGCTCTGGAAAACCATAAATGACTCTAGAGCTGGAGTCATTGTACAGTAGATGAAAAAATCCATGTGTGTGGAGGCTTTGAAGGCAGGAACCCAGCCCAGTGTCAGTCTTCTTCTCCAGAACCTCCCCAGAAAGCTGAGATACGAGAAGCAGAGGTAGGGACCATCCCTCTGACTGTATGGCCGACGTAAGGAGATCAGCTCTTGGTGAGAAAAAACAATGCAGTGGCTGCAAAACCAAGCCAGAGTGTTCCACATGGGCCTCAATACACACTTCCTTCCCAGTGTGCTGGGAAAGAGATTCCTTTCACCTTTCACATTTTCGCTGGGAGAAGATATTTGCCTGCAGTGTGGACCTGCTGTTTACAGGGCCCACTTCAGCAGCACTGGCAGCAGTACCGGCTCCCCCTTCCGTGAGATCACACAAGCCCTCGTGTTTTTCCTTGCCCAGTGGCTGTATCCAGCCTGTGTCCTTACTCCTAGCTTCCTGGAAGGGCTGTGAACCTCAGCCTACCAGCTTTGGAGCAGTTTCAGGGCCCTGTGATCACACCCTGTGAGGCAGACAAAAGCTCTGGGCATCTTACAATTCAAAACACACTGCCTTGCACTCTTTTTTTTCCCCCTTTTGCTTTTGGAACAAATTGCCCAAATTAGAAACAGACATTGAACAGTGTGCAGAGGTTCTGCAGCTCTCCAAGAAAAAATATGAAACATTTGCAAGAAAATATTATTTTTTTGGCATTGCAGCTTGATCTATGGTTTAAATCCTTATTCTCTTCATGTAGATATTTATTGCTGTGAGTGGAATAATTACCACCTGGAAATCTTTTATTAGACCAAAAAATGTTGAATGCTTCAATTTTCCAAAAATACGAATCTCAAAAATTCAGCCTCTGCTTTCTTTGGGATTATTCTGTGATTCTGTGAAGATTTAAGTGGAAGATGACAGCAGTGATGAAGAGTGGCACTGAAAATAAATATAGTTGAAAAAGGGTTGCTGAATTTTCCTGAAATGAGGCTACAGTGTGGACCATATCAACCCTTCAAAGCCCTCCCATGCAAGATGGAAGGCTGTGCTGAATAGACTTTGGGGCTGGCAGAGATCAATGTCTGGCTGAAATTACAAATTGTCCTGTAGGGAGGTCAGCTGGCTTTGGTTTTTAAGTTGCTGTCCTGCCTCCTTGGTGTGATTTTCCTGGTCCCTTGCTGGGCCTCAGTCCCCATCTTCCTCCTCCACTGTCCATTGCTGTAAAGCTGTGGGATTTAAGCTGTGGCATGTCAGCTCTGAAAAAGCAAACAAACCCCGCTCTGACAGGAGATTTTAGATTTGTTTCTCTGCTGGAAAGTCTGCAGGCTTCTGAACATAATAAAAGTTGAAACTCGGAGAGTAATTAGCAGCTGTTGTATCTCTAGGGTCTGGTGTCTAAGAGCAGGCTGAGCGAGTCTGATCTGGTTAGTCAGTAATTAGGAACCTGGAGATTGAGGAGAGCAAAGCCAGCAGGAAAGAAATGTAAGTGCACCATGATTGCTGTGCACCCTCTGCAGAGCTTTTCCATACTCTTTCCAATACGAGTCTTGCTGTGAGTGTAAGCCCAGTGCCACATGGTATCAGGAGAAGGATGTGAAAGAGAGGAAGGAATTAAGCAGAAAAAGAGAGATTTGAAAGTGAGAGAAAAAGTGATAGCTCTGTAGGGGCTTTTAGAGCCTCTAAATCACACGGGCATTATTGCAGTTTCCTTGAAAAGCCTCACATCATGCCTTGGAACTTATATACAGTGCCCAGATTAATCATAAGGAAGCTCACAACTATTTTCTGGAATATTGCAGGAGTAGGAGCTATCAAAGTTTTTAATGGCATGAAACCAAGCCAGGGTGAGAGGGCAATCCATGCAGTTACAGAAAGTAAGTTGAAGGAATATTGCACTCACAAGGAAACTTGAACTTTTGAAAGACACAGATTTCATATAAGAATGCAGAGGGAGGAATCCTTTGAAGAATTTTTGGCTGATCTTAAAATAACAGATCAGTCAAGTAGGTATGGCATTTCAGAGATTCCATTTTAAAGTATCAAATCAAAGATCCAAAGATGCAGAAAAGATTCCAGGAAAGTAGGATTAAAAAAACCCAAAAAACAAAAACCAAACCAAAACAAAAAACCAAACCAAAATAAAAACAAAACAAAACAAAAAAAAACAACAACAACAAAAAAGACCACCTAAAAAATCTGTTTGGTCAAGCTAGGACAGTTAGACAATATGGAAATACTAGAAGGGGAGGACATGCTGTCTGTTAGGAAAGGAAATAAGAAAAAATTTAAGACTCTTCAGAGCTATCTGTAAGCTGCCAAAGTGAAATATGTGAAAATGTATAGGTTCACATTATGTTCAAGAGTTTAGAAATTCTGCAGCAGCTATAGGAAATACAGTTATTTTGCAGGACCTTGCAACTGGAAAAGCAGAGGCAAAAGAGAATACCCTTCATATCCCCAGATCTATGTGATGGTGCGCAAACATGTAGTACAACAAAATATCACAAAGAAATGCTATGCAAAATCTTCAAAAGTGGGCTGCAGACTAAGAATAGCCAACCTCTAAATTAAAAACTGGTGCTCAGTCACTGCTACCTCCAAACACACTGCAAAATATGTGGCCCAGGGATCTCTCCATGTAGAGGAAAGACTACTGAAACTGAGGGTGTCTAGCAAGAGTCTGATTTGTATCAAAGGATCAAATTATCTTAATTTGAAAAAGATAAACAGGGAAGTTTAAATTTATAGGCAGAAAGAATTTGTGTTTGTTTTTTTTAGATATGCCTATCCCTGGGCTTGTTTAAAGCATTGAGTTGAGGAAGGATCCATAAACACAGGAGATCAGCACCCAAAAATCTTTAGTGTCAGAGAAAAAGGAGACACAGAATGCAGAGCTGTATTTTTGCAGCAGTGTGTGCTGCTAGGAGCATCCTTCTGGTTGTGAGAGAGAAGACCTTAAAGGAGCTGGATTCTTTAGGAGTGTCTTAGTTTAGGGCAAATTTGGGAGAAAACCTCCAAATGGGGGTTTCTCCAGGGAGGAAAAAAAAAATTCAAATGACCCTTCCCCCCCCCGAACTGGTCTGGGAAAGGAAAAAAAAATGCCTTGGAGAGAAGTGGAAAAAGCTGTTCATTTAACAGAAATTGAATAATATTAAATAATAAAACCTCTCACTGTTCGATGGGATGGCAAGTCTAGGAAGAAAAGCCCTTTTCATGTGGTGTAGCTCAGCTCACTCAGGTTCTTATCAGTCCTTTCGGCGCTGGAAAGTGCCCAGGCCCAGGCCCCAGTGGGCCACAGGCGTGAGCTCCCGGGGTTTGGCTGGGTGTTCAGTCCAGAGCAGGTTTGCACAGATCCAAGAAAAAGGGAACAAAAAAAAATGGTCCAGGGAACTCCTCTGCCTCAGCTAGCTAAAACTAACTAAAAGCCAGAGAGAAGCTCTGTCCCTCTGTCTGTCCGTGTTGCAGACACCACAGTCCAGGAGCGGGATGTGTGGGAGTGATGTTTTTCTTTAACACAAGCTGCGGCTTCTTCTTCTCCCTCTCTTGCTCTCAAAGCCAGTCTTAAAGGTGCAGAACTTAATATATAACATAAACCAGACGATTGGGGGATACCAGTATCATAAAGTCACCCCAGGACAAGGAGTAATAGTGGGAAGTTTGAAAATGAGCCAGTTAGAAACAGCAAGATGAACAGACAAGTGACTGAGACTGTTTTTGGGACCAAGTATCTGTTTCAGGACAGCCACTGTAAGGGATATTTTCAGATAAAAGGGCTGCATACATTTTTGCAGGTATCGGTAGTTTTTTACAAAAATTAAAAATCCAGATTGTTCTGCTGGAAGCAAACTTTGTTATGTCTGACAAGGTATTTAACACATTGCATTTTTAGACCACTGGACAAGAGGTTTTGCTTTCAAAGATTTCCTTTAGGCTTAAAGGTCATTCTTGACTTTTCACAGGGAGAGCCAATCACTGGAAGAAACTGTCCTGCTTGAACTGGTGATGTTGAGTAAAGAGAAAACCAGTAAGGAATTTGAAAAAAACATCTGAGGACCTGAAAATGTGATTAGACAAAAATGCAAATGTAAGGGAGGAGAAATATCATAAAAGATTAACTTTCAACAATACAAGCCCGAGTCATTACAAAAATACCACCAACAAAGATAACAAAGGTGTCCAGAGGTCCCTTTGCACACGAATGTTACATGACAGTTCATTTCATATATGAAATCTGTGCAAGTATCTTTTAATTTAGTATACAAAATTGACATACTAAGTTGTAAATGTGGGAAAGGAATTTCCAAATTAAAGGCATTAATAAAGACAACCCCTGGCCTTACATATAGTGGCACTAGAAGACACTCAAAATCTTCAAAAGATGGCTTTCAGGCAGTATTATTAAAAAAAGGAAAAAAAGAAAATGTCCTTTAATGTCCTTTGTTCCTTTGTTTCTAGGACAACATCTGGAAAAAAACAGGAGTGGGGCATAGACTGAGTGCAAAACTCTGGCTCACACTAATATGGAATATTTCTATAATCAGCCAAACTCTGGCTCTGTTCCCTGGTTGTAAGGAATATCACCTGTAATAATAATTCACCTGTATGGTCAGAGCTGAGACAAACCACTCTGCAGGCATAGGAAAGACCAGTTTCCAGAATGCAAAAATATCATGACTTTTAGTGATTTGGGGTTTTATTTTAGGTAAAACCATTCACCCTGATAATAAAGTTAAGGTTGGAGAAATACCTACTGAACAAAGACGCTTTACAGAGCATGCAGGGAATCTCCAGATAATTTGACTACAATGCTGAGCTGAGCCAAAACTTTTAAAGTACAGAACAAGCAAGCTGTGAAGCTGAGAAGTAATCCATACTTTTCAACTGACCTTGAGAAAAATGTTGAAAAATGGTTTCTTGCCAGTGAAGCTTGGTTAAGGAGAGAGTTAGCCCACGTAACAGTGAAAGGTACAGTGGAGCTGGAGCATGTAATAAACTGCTAACAACCCACCTAAGTCATATAATAGTTCAGATTTTTTTAAGGTAGGTGATTCCATACACAATGGTGTTTCCTGGACCCTGAGGAATTTATATGGGGAATCTTTGTTCCTATGAAGAGCACACTCCAAAAGTTTGGATTCTTAGGAGAAAAATAGGCAACAAAAATATATTGTCCTTGTAAAGGCTAGACTGAACTTACAACTTCTTGAAAACAAATAAAAAAACAAGGATTTTGGAAAGCTGAGAACAAATCGATTGAGTCAAGATGCTGAGAATCACAATGCAAAACATAAAAAAATTTGAGTTTCCAAAGTTTGGTCAAAGTCCCTGATGTCAGTGAAGTCTAGGCGACAAAATGAAGGGGGAAGAAAAGTTAAGATTTGGAGGCTTGATTTCAATCATGTGCAAGAAGTGATATCTGAGAGAGGCTTGAAGGTCCTGATCTGAAGTCCAGCATATGGGCATGGGTCAGGTCTTGTAGTGCTCAGGTTTTGGTCAGATCCAGCAGGTTTTGTTGGAGTTGTCTTGCTGTGTCAGAGTTTCAGGAGCCTCCAGACTTGCAGAAAGTTATGGTTCCAAACCCTTATAATTTTAATGGCTGTAGTTATAATAATCATTTTGTAACTCTGATCAGGACAGACTTTAAAAGAGAGAACTATGTTTTGCATCTGCAGTTCTGAATGGAGAGAGGAACCAGTTCATCTCCCAGGTAGCATTTCCTTATAACAAGAGGCCCGAACACTACAATTCCATGTACAAATTCAGTGGAGGGCATATTGGATTTAAAGATTATTTCTGAACAATTTTGCAGTCTTTGATTAAATTTTATGCACTTACCATACACAGATAAAAAAGCTCAAAATCTTTCCCTGCCCCTCCACCCCTATTCTCTGTATTTTTTTCTATCCTTTTAGCCCATTTGACAAAGGAGCTAAAATAAACTTCTGCTCTCTTTCAGAGATAAATTCAGGGATTACTTCCAAGATTTCAATAATACCTTTTATAAAGGAGAAAAATAGAGATGGCTATGTAAAAATATATGGCCTGCACAGGACATTACAAGAATTCAAGCCTTATATTGATGATTATGATTTCAGCAGTTTAATAAACAGTTTTGTGTGATTATCTCCTTAGGACCTTTTTGTTCACATCCACCAAGGCCTATAAGCTTTCACTGACTGTTAAGTAAATGGAAAAACTGTGTTAAAACTAGTGGAGATACCCACAGGTTTAAAACTGCAGATGTGTGAAAAAATATTTCTGCATAATGAATTGATTTTGTAGGGGAAAAAAAGTTAAATTACTTTTTTTGTTGTTTTTTAAATATTCTTTGAGTATGTAGCATTTTTTTGCTAAGTTGTTTCATTTATTTTATTTCAGTTTAACTGAGCAAGGGTGTGCAACATCTTGTTCAAAATGTAAACACAAATCAACATTGTAAGATAACATTAGCTTTCAAATGATCCAGTGCTGCTGCCACGACAAGCTATCCTTTTAATTCTCTGTATTAATAAGAGAAAGAAGAAAAATCTCTATTGTAGAAGTAGAAGAACACAAAGGACCTGCTCCAACATTCAGTACTGCAGTTTTCTGCACCAAGCCAGCCCCCAGAGGTCACATGCCTGGCAGCACTGGGTTTTGTCACACCAGACTCATTTTTGAAATAAAATTAACAAAGTCTCTTCACAGTTCACCTTTAATTGGGTGATCAACTTTTTATGAATTGAAACCTTAATAGGAATCTACTGCTTGTTTCTTTCTCAAAGACCTCTTGATGATAAACACCTCCATTCATTGTAATTTTGTGCAGATTATTCCTTTCTTGATCCAAAATAGTCTTTTCTAAATAATACAGAGTGGATTAGCATATGCATTTAGTTTTATTACTAAAATTTTAATGCCCACTTGGCAATTTATTTCTCTGCTGAAATGGTGTTGATTATTTCCTTTTCCACACACTGTCTCCAATATTGGAGCCAGCTTGACACGGGTAGTATGTGGGAGTGCTGTGCAGCTGCAAGATGCAAAATCAGAGCTCTTGAATGTTTTTTTTTCTTACTAGCAGATATGGGGTCTATAGTTAATTTCTTTTCCAGCCTGTTTTATAAAGATTCCTCTTTGTTTTACTGGTTCTCCCCATTAATTAGACATTCTTGTAACTGGATATTCTGATGATTGGTAGCTGAGGCATTGGTCCCTGGTGATTTACTGTGGAAACAGATGAAAAAAGTGTGTTACAGTAATTCATTTTTAAACAAGAAAACTGGGGTTGTGTGATGGGGCCATCTCCTCTGTCAGCCCTCTAGGACTTGCCATGACCATAATTCTAACAAAAAAGCTGAGTGCAACACTGAAAAAATCATGCATCCTTTCCCCTGCAGCATAGGAATTGTCTGCCTAACACATGTGTGTGAAGAACCTATGGTTCTGATAATTTGCTATAAAATTATTAAAGTCTTTTATAAACCTCTCCAAAGATAGTAACTCTAAGGTCAGTCTGGAATAGTTCCATGGCAGCCAGTGGACCTGTATCAAACATGCCTGGTGTAAATTGCCTTCTGGAGACTTTCTGGTGATCTTTTAACAGCAGGAAATTCCAGTCTGGCTGCACTGGCTTAATACAGGGAAAACGAGGGAAGAGTAAGCCCCTGCTCCTGTATCCATTGTGGTGATGAACTCTACAAGTTCACTGGGCTTGTTTGGAGTCCTTGTTTAAAATACATCAAGTGCCTTTTCATTAAGAAGCTACAACTCACAGGACATTGAGATTAGCTTTTCATGTAATGGTCAGTGCTATTCATCATCTTAATTTTTCATGCTAAATAATTTTTATAGTCACATATTTTATGTATAAGTTAAGCTTGCCTGAATTTCAGTCCTTCTATAGTGAAATATGCAAATTAAAATTAATTTAGTTTGATAACAAAGTCCTTTGCAAAAAAATCCCATTCCCAAATCATATGCAAGATCTCATGATTCCCCTTGCTGATATCAGATGCAAAAATATATTCACAGTTGCCACCTGGAGCTATCTGCAGTCAGCTCTGTATCCCACTCCATTTCCAGTGTGACAGAACACGGAATTCTCCGGTGTCTCTGATCCAGCAGATGTTTCAGGTGACAGACAGAAATTTGGGAAGCTCTGAGTGCAGCCTGCAGAGCCCGTGGGCAGGGTTCCCAGGTGTAGGATGGGCTCCCAGGAATGGAATGGGCTTCCAGTTCTGGGCTAGCCACAAGTGAACAGGAGAGAAAAGTGTCCCTTGCTGGACACTTCACACCACAAGGCACCGGCAGCAGGGCCAAATGCCAAATGCCCTCTGTGCAGCTCACTGGACACCACAAAGAGGGCAGGGCCTCTGCTTGAGACAGTGAGGCTGAGTCCTGCCAAGAATGTGTAAAATAACTCTCTAGTGGCCTGCCAAGCCATGCTAAGTGAAGAGCAAGTTGAGAAAGAAGTTAAGCTTTTTGTCATAACCATAGTCAGAAGCGTTGCATGGAATAAAGTTTGGTTACTTCCCACATGCTAGAGAAATTGTGAGTAGAGATCTGTGTTGCTGTGTCCAAAAAAGCAACCACAGAAAGGTACTGGGTATCATAGTCATAGTTCAGGTCAGGCAGCAGCTTAAAAGGCTGTCTGTGGTTCTGCTGCTTCCTCTCAGCATGATCACAACATTTTGGAGGGTTTAGCAGCACTTCAGCATCTGCAGTCAAAGGTATATTTGTAAAGTTGGAAGGCAAGGGCCAGTAGCAGCTCATAGCACCAAGAACATCCATTCCTCAGCAGAGTCCATTAGATTGTGTTTGCACTGTGATGTGAAAGAATTCCACAGACAAAGCTGGGAGACTGCATGTCCTTCAGCCACACTGGGGATAGTGAGCCCGTCAGTAAAAGGGGATCAAAACACTGTGCTGTGTTTAAAATCAAGGAGTCATTCCTGATGGACTGGAAGGTTTCGCACTTGTGCCCAGGCTAAAGCAAGTCTCCTCCTGAGCATCTGCAGATTGACTTGGATGTGCATCTGAGGCTGTGGTTGAATTTAAATGACAGGATGGGTATCTTAGACCTGATAAAAAGCTTGGGCTGGAACTAACAAGATTTCTGCACTGACACCTCAAGTATATCCTGAAGTGCTGCTGCAGTATAAATAATACATCATAATAATTAATCAGTTTATACAAGAAGAGATAATGATTTAAAATCACTGATATCTCATTCCATGTTTTTCCCTTAGCTTAGGAATCAGCATTCATGACAGCAAGCTCTCTTATTTTGATTTCCTGAGAGCAATTGAGGATGGCAGAGCATCTGAATACCAGCAGAAACAAAAGCAGGCTGCACCACCTGCAAGCTTTGCAGAGCTCAGCTTAGAACAAACCCTAATAAAGATAAAGGAAACAGTTACGTCATCTTAGGATTTGTTGTATAAGGTAAGTTTCATCTTATTTAATGTCTATTTTTTTTCTGCCTGGCTGGGTACTATGCCAAAGGCTTCAAAACTTTACTGCTATTGGGTGCTACCAGCAACCTTGGCCTGTGTAGAAATACCATCTTCTGGCAACTGTAGGCTTCTTAATTGATTGTATTCTGGAAATTCCACAAAGCAAACATATCAAATCAAGCCTAGAGGTTTTGTGACAGTAAGATTTAGAAAGGAAAAAGAAAGCAGCGAATTGTCAGGGCCTTGCTCTCTCCCAAAAAATCCCCCTTTCCCCCTCCAGTTCTCTGTAAATTGTGTTTCAAGCCTGTAAATATCACATCTTCCAAACAGCTCTGCTGATTTTTCTAAGATGAGACTTGTTATAAGTAGATACTCTGTGCTACTGCAGACAGGTATGGTTTTATCAGACAAAAGAACCATATAGCAACCGAGAATAAAGACATCTGATCAGATGTGAGTACATTATAGTGTTTTCAGAAGTTATCACCTGTCACCTGGGGCTCTGCAAGTATCTGCATTTATGCTCTGGGCCACTTCTGATTTTGAGACAGACAGATAAGGTGCATTAGCTGTCAAGCAGCATGTTTCCTGGTTTCTCTACCTGTAAAACGAGAACAATAAAAATAACCACTTCTCCCTAGGATTGGAAAGCTCTGAATGAATAAAAGCTGTATGCTAAGTAGTCTTAGACCGCTGTGCCGCAGTCTACTGAAATGCAGCAGCCTCTAGAGGAAATAGCTCTTCCTGCCACAGCAAGATTGTTATCAAGCATGGAAAAGAATAATCAAAAAAAACCTTGAAGAACACACTGCCATCACAAAAAACTCTAGAGCTGTGTCATCTGCACCTGCAGTTTCAGGCTCAGTTTAAGCTCATGATTTTAGAGGCAGACCCTGTATCCCCAGCAATGTGGTCCTGCCTTCTGCCTTGGTCAAAACCAGCACTTTTTCTCTGGCCCTGTGACCTGGGTCAAGGAACATCAATGTCATAAAAGCCTGACCAGGTGTGTGTGACCACAGGAGACCTGCTGCCTGCATAGGGGTGGGGAAGAGAACCATCCCTGGGAGGGAAATGGGGATATAAATTCCCTGTCATCAGTGTCTTCATGTCTGAAACCTCAGCCTGTGCAGTCAGAAATAACACAGGTTTCAATAAACACACTGCTAGTGATGTCCCTGCAAATAGAACCCACATAAAAGAGTTCCACAGAGATGCTGCTGCTTTACAGAAATTTCTTTGCACACTATCTGGAGACTCCTGGAATGTTTGTTCCAAACTTATCAGGGTCACATTGCCACAACTTTGATCCACAACAAGCTGACCCACAGCTTTTCTAGACTTCGGTATTTCTGCCACTCTCTTGAACTGCTCTCTCAAAATTTCTGCTGCTGCAACTGTTCCCTAAACTGTTTCCCCTGGGAAACCTTTGGAAAACTCCCACAAGGAATGGGCTGGGAATTTTGTGCAAGGGAGGATGAGAAGAAAGTAAGTCTTCAGGATGAGATGAAGTTCATGAGGATGAAAGGCTATTAAGTCCTTTATAGAGCAGAAAATTAACTTGCCTCACCAACAGTCATGGTGGAGGGGAAAAAAAGCAAATTCAATATGCTCAGGTGAGTTGAATTACAAAATATTTTAATGTAAATTATTTAAGGCAACCCTCTAATATTTTTGTTTGCTTCCTCTCTTGTCTTAACCACTACCTTTTTGGGAATGTTTGGATATTTGCTATAATGCCTTTTAGCTTTTACTGCATGTTATTGTTTATTTCCATACTAATATTTACACATGTCACAGAACCGCAAACTATTTTTGGCTCATTTCAATAATTGAAACTTATTTTTAAAATAAAGGAAAGATTCAGGGTAAATGTGGTTCTGATAAATGTGTTTTGTTTCTTCATGTAAAGAACACCTGCAATTAAAAGGCATATGGATTTCAGGTGTTTCCGTGTGAACTGCTAAATGGCTACTAGTAAAGACTGCTCTTTTGGAATGTCAAGGTTAGCTTAAATAGTTTGAATTCTGGTTTCTCAGCCATTTTCTCTGTTGGAAAAAGATGAGACTAGAGTAGGTAATCACTGGAATTTCAGAAAGTTCTTGGCCATTTCCCCTTTAAATGATGAGGCAAACAGTTCACGCACCTTCTCAAAAACCTCAGCTTTTGTGTGCATTTCACAGTGCACTTGAAAGTGTCCTGAGAAAATATAAACCACCTCAGAAATCAGAAGAGCCACCAAGCTATAATACATTTCTTTAAAAGATGGGATTAGATGTGATAGCAATGACTGATTAAGCATGTGATTCACATATATTCACATATTTTCTAAAAGTCACATTTATTTCTGTTAATTTCTATTTAACTCCATGAAGCCCTTACCCTCTTTCAAGGTGCTCTAATTAGTTAAGTCGTACACTCACTTAGATGTTGGTCTGAATGTGCAGAAAGCTGGAAACATGACCATGGATGCAGCCAGATTGCCCCACATGGGTGACACAGGACATTGGCTACCCAAATATCCCAAATGATCCCTAATGGACTGGTAGGGGCATAGGGAAAAATGAGTGGAGTAGGAATCCCACCAGGTTTTTGGTGCCAAACTAGAATGGCAGAGTAGACACAGAGATTAGTCAAGTACAGAGAAAATCTTGACTGCAGTCATGGGCAGGGTCTTCTGATGTTCTGAATATGAGAGATGCAACAACTCAAATTAAACCAGATTTGCTGTTTCTCGGTGCAGAGGTCAGTGCCAACAGTGTCTCACTTGGTGCAGATTGCAGGAGCAGATCCCTCAGTTCTTAGTCACATCCTGTTATCAGTACAGCCATCTATCCCTACCATGTTTGCAAGCAACAGGAACATTATCAAATGTGTAAACCAAAGACGTCTCTGTCTTGTTAATTTTCACAGTCCTTTCTTCTGGCTTCTCCCCTCTCAGCCTGCCTTTCCCAGCAGGTAGCAGGTGTGAGTTGATCTGAGTGTTCAGGAGTCCAAATGACATTTCCTTACAGCTCATTTCTGGACCTGGCTAAGGATATGAAATTTTGTTACTAGAAAAGAGTATTAAATTGCAGCTTATGTCCTGAGAAAGAACCATGTTTCTTTTTTGAAAGTACGTGCTCAAAGCACAAGTAAAATGAGAAAAAATAATAATCATCATCCAATGGCAAACTGCACCTCTCTATTGCCATGGCAATACTGGAATGTTGTGCTAAACAGAGCTATACAGCAATTAAACCTGTCACAAAGAAGAAGCTGGAAAACCAGTGAGACCTGTCTTAGCCGCTTCAAATCCTGAGTCAAAGTCTGTCAGGTATCAAAATTACAGGGCTTGAGTGATGCACAAGAGATGGAAGAGGAAGGACCACAGGCTTCAAATGAAGGAAAATCCATAAACAGCTCCAAAAGTTTTCTATGTGTTTCTAAATGTTTGTAATGTTTTACAGGCATTTGTAGCTGGTTAGAGACTGTGTGTCATTTGGCAACAGGCAGTTTTACCAAAGTGCTTATTGTAAGTGTAGCTTTATTAAAATTTTATAAGGTTGCTTAAATGTATTTTATTCTCTGTAAATTCAGCATTAATATTTATAATAGTGCAGCCGTTACTTTGTCCATAATAATAGTTATTTAAAAATAGTTGGGAACTTAAAAATATTTATGCTTTCAGCTTATTGAAATTAAAATGCAGTCTTAACAAATAGATTACATGATTCTCATGTATGAAATGGTGGGATACTTTATAAAGGTTTGTAAATGCCACATTTCCCCTTTCTTGCTTCTATGCTGGAATAAATTCAGTAAGTTTCATCTGACTCATATCAACAGAAAGACCACTTGTATGAACTATAACATGCCTGTATAATTATTGAAAGAATGTATTTTTGTCCTGTAATATTGACCCACCAGCAAGCTCTCAGGCTACCTTTAGAACAGGCAGCTGGTTTTCTTAGGGCAGGGTTGGCTGTGATGACTTCTCCACAGAGGTTTTAAGCATCCTTAACAACTCGTCAAGCTGCACAGTGGATGATGGGGCCAAACTCTACAGGACTGTGTTTTTACAGGAAGTCTCTTTTAACAGTCCTCCAAGACCCTCAATACTTTGCACCTCAACTCAGCAATAAAACAAGATGCCTCCAGATCTTTCAAGAGGTAATTGGTTCCTGACAGGGCTGGAGTTTGAACTGCTTTTTAAAATGCTGAGCATTCACCTTGGACAGGTTGTTGGGCTGTGTTAGCGGTAGAACGGAAAAATCCATCATTAAAATCCAAAGTTAGTCCACAAGGGAACATTTTGAAAATACAAAGCAAATACAAACCAGGTTTGCAGTGCTGGTTCATCTTTCCAGGTGCTCTGAAATATTTTGTTTTCACTTTGGGTTAAAACAAACATTTCCCACCCACACCTTTACAATTTCATCTTGCCCTGATTCACACTCATTCCTGAGCTCCTGTGCAGGTTGTGAGAAAAGGCTGCTTGTTAAATTATTCACTTCATCCAAACACTCCACAATTTTAGCCTGTAAAGTATGTATGTAAATTAATGAGGTATGCAACTCATTCAGGCACATTAGGAAAACTGATCATTATGCTATACAATTTGATCACTGAAGTATATTAAAAAGTAACAAGTAAAGTATGCAGCTTGATCATTAAAGTATGGAAAATTTACTGAACTAGTAAAGTATGAGCCTGGGATGACTTTTGTCTCACATAGTACCTCATAAATAAAACCCATAAACACAAAGGAAAACATTCACAAAAACCATACAGGTTTAACTTGTGAGGCTTTTTTCTTTTTTTTTTCCTCGAAAACAGCTGAATAAGGAGAGAAAAAAAAAAAACTTGTGGAAATTATTTCTAAATGTTTCATGTGTCAGGAGGATCTTCTGATGGCTTTGACATATGTTGATGATCTTTACATTATGATTAACTCTCTAGAATAGACGTTACAGCATCTGTATATGAGCAGGATGCCCACAGAAATACATCAATGTAGACCTGTAAGGCTGTGCTGTAAAAAAGTAGAATTAAAGAAATGTAAAACTTTTTAAGCAGTGTGATTGCAGCTCAGTATTTCAGTAGGAAAGAATCATGGTTAATGACATTTAGCTTGAATGTTGCCAGCTAACTGCAGAGGAGGTGAGGGAGGAGAAGGACAGGGATTGGCTTAGGTAGGATTCCATGACCACTGGTGGATTCTCATAGAATATTTGTAAGATCCCAACCCCTGGAGCTATAAGCACACACTTTTCTTAGCTGGCCTGCCAGTCTTGTGATTAGTAAGGCCTCAGTGGAGATCTTCTGGTTTGGAACAAGTGGCCAGTACTGTCAGAACTAATGAAAGCGGGATTCAGGCTTCCCCCGGAACAGAATGTTCTTCCCCACTGTGAGCTGTTCCAGAGGTGGAAGCAGAAAAAATAACTGTTAAAACCACGAATTCATGGCATGCTGCTCAGGCCTAGAATACCAAGGTGTTTATCCAGGATCAGTCTGGAGAAGGAAATGTATGGGGAAAGGATGGATTATGATCAAGGCCAGACAGTTTAGTGTTTAGCCTTCCTGGAGCTGAGGCTGCTGAGTGATTTGTGGGAAGCAGAGTAAACCTTCCCCTGTCAAGTCCAGCAGTGAGGAGAGAGAGGGCAGGTCAGGTTGAAATGACAGGCAGAAGTGACAGATTACCACTCCTCCCTGTTCAAGGGCAGGAACTGAGCTAACTAGGGGTTTGTTGACATTTGTGTCTTTCAACTGACAAAGGGAATTACTGGAATGAATGGAAACAGATTAAGCTATGTTTTTGGGTTTTTTTAGAAAAAGTATTTTCATCTAAAATTATGACATTTGGAAATCAGATTGAATTCCAAGACTTTGCAGAAAAATTTGCAGAATATTTCAATATCAAATCAGGCATTTGGCTTAGCTTTATCCTGAACTTTTCGTTTCCACACTAAAGTCTCTATTTTTGTTCATGTTTAGCTTCCTGTTCTGAGTTTTTCTGCAGTCTGTCTCATGCTGCCAAGTGCCTTCTTCAACAGCTGAGTGCCTTTTGTTTTCAGCCAGTGCCATCTAATCAACCTGCCTGCAAAACTGCAGGCTTGTCTGTTCATCCATAATCCTCTTCCTGCTTCTCCTTGGACCAGTACCTGTGAGAGGATTCCTCCTGCACAGTAACTTTGTGTCTCTTCTTGAAATCTGGCGCTGTGAGAACTGTTCCACCAGGTCCAAGGGCTGAAGTTCCTGCAATTCCTAAATCAGCAGAGAGGACAGTACTGACACACCAGCTCCACGGATGGATAGTGGCTGTGCTGTGACTCCCTAACCACCTGTAAGTGATGAAATGCAGAGTGCAACTCTACACTGAATCTGTGGAGCTCAAAACCCCCATGCAATGGAGAAGTGAATCTTCAGTCTTTCCACAACCTTCCTTCCTAAATTCAGGTTACTATCCCAGCCCTTCGTTCAGATGTGGGGACCTGAAGTTGATTCTGCTGCCTGTTATACTGTGAAATTGCAGCAGGGATACATAAAGAGCCTCAATGTGCTTCCATTTCTTTACCCCCTTCTAGATGTACTTAATATTTCATAATTATTTAACAGAATAGTTATTTTAATTGCATTTAGAAGAATGTGGGGTTTTTTTCCCGAGCAAGACAGAGGCATGTGAGCCACCTTTGACTCATTGTGTCAAATAATTTTCTCAAACAGTTGTGTATTTTGCATATTCCAAACACTCCCAAGAATATCTTATCCTGCAAGTTTGACCTCAAAATATCAATCTGAGTGTTGCAAAGATTTGGTCAAAAGGAAAACGGTCCATTACAGAATGACCCTCAATGGAGTTTTCATCTTTTGCTTGTAGCTGGGTTCATTATTGCAAACTCCTGTTGCACAGCAGCTATCAAATCCTCAACAGGTGTAAATCAGTACTCAGGTTAATGGAGCCAGACTGATCACTGCCAAATGAGGGTACAGCTCTGTGTGTAAACCAGGGATAAAATACAAGCTTCTCTACAGTGCTGAGACTCTGAGAGCTGGAACAAGCTGGCTGGCAAATTACTGGTTATGGGAACATAAGAAGAAAATACATTTCCACTGCAATCTATGCTCAGGCAACTAAGCCTACTGCTTCCACACATCATTAGAATAGAGCATTTATACAAAATAACTTGAAGATATGTACTGTGAGGCTAAAGGAGGACCCATCGGCCTCTAAATCTGTGTGACCTGTCAAATGAGTGATTCCTTCTGGCCAAGGTCATTCTCACAAAGAAAGAGGAGAATGCATTTTATTTCAGGGAAAGATACAAGTGTCTTCTTATAGTGTCTTCTTATGTAAGCTGTTTCCCAAGGTCTTTGTTTTCTGAGCTTTTCCAGAAAGGGAAGATCAGACTTGTGACAGAGCAATGCAATTCTGGACAAGTCCAGAAAAAATCTAATTTATCTTGATGTACTGATTTACTAACTAATTAATAATTCATCTTAACCGAAAAATCTTCCTGAAACGGGAAAGAGCTGCAGGAATGGAGCTTCACTGAGCAGGTGTGGGTGGTGGAACCTTCTTTTATTACTAATCAGCACAGTTATGCCATTTATAGAAAAAGACATGAGGCTGTGCAAGGAACTTTCTAAAGAAGAAAAATACAGCCCTGCTTTGAGCAGCAAACAAGCTACCTAAGGCGCCCCATAAGAAAATCCATGGCCCTGGATCCTGAAGTGTTACACACACAGAGCTTGCTGGGGTGAATTGGGCGTGTGGCAGTGAATTGCTGAAAATCATTAGAAGCAGAATAACCCCTTTTCCATCCTGTGGAAATTCCACTATTCATGTCCTGTACATGCTACCGAGGCAAGCACTGCACAACCCTGAAGCAGCTCATTCCTGCTGGTCCATTTCATCCATGATCTGAGAGTCAGACAGAAAAACCCACACTGTGACCAAGGTTAGTTTCAAATGCAGAAATGCCTCTTAAATATCCCAGTGCCCTGTCCTGAGTCTGAGACTTTGATTACCAGCTCCATTATTTCAGCTAAAGGTGATTATTTTGGCTCATGGATGATGGAGTCAGGGACAGGAATTTCCAATACGTGGTTTATAACAACAAGTGATTTATATTTTTATTGGCTCTCCAACCATTTTGAGTGCTCTAGGTCTCCTGAAATAAATAAAAAGTTCTTGAGATTAAATTAATCAGGAAAGCTGGCACTTACAAAACATGTTTCTTTAAAAGATTACAGAAGTAACACTTTGCCCAAGACTTGATTAGAAGAATTAAAAGCAGCAGTACAGTTTTTTTAGTTGCAAATGTCAGGCAGGCTGAAGGTGCACTGCAATCTGAATTTCTATGGCACAGTCCAGTTTTACATCTGCATGCATGATTCCACTTCTCCTATTTCTTCTTTTCACAGTCCAACCGTAATGCCTGTCAGACACACATTTTCTCTAAAATAATACTGAAATAGTGGTTTTTTTTCAGTAATACTGAAAAGTGGTACTTGTATCTCAAGATAGAGAAGCTTTCTCCTGATCAAGGAAGCAGGTTTCTTTCAGTTCTGTAAAAAACATGTTTTCTTTTCCATCCAGTTATAATGATCATGTGAGATGTGACAAGGAAACAGGAGCGCAGGACCAAAAGCCATCTGTTTCTCTTTTGGTATTTCATATTGCATGGAGCAAGAAGGTGGCAAAGATTATAAGCTTCATCATGGGGGTATAAAATGCAATCGTAATATTTAATATACTGTAAAGAAATAGCTTTGAACCAAAAAGACTTTTTTTTTTCTGCTCTTGCTATTTTTACCAGGACCTCTTACCACAGCTATAGTAAAACTGGCTGCTACTTGTGTTTGTGAAAACTTTGCTTTCAAGATATTTTACATATTTAATTTAGACAGCAAAGTGGGTGGAAAGTCAGCTTTCATTCCCAAAAATAAGCAGCTTCTTGTTCAAAATTCTGATAGTGTTTTATAAAATTGTTATTGTTCTTATTCTTCAATATTGTGCCATTCCTGAGACTTATTTTATAAGTAAAACTTGGTTTATTTTTTTAAAAAACTGAAGTTGCTAATTCTGGAGGTTGAATGCAAATGTTGAACAGATTTCATTAATATTTAACTTTATGAAATGTAGCCTTTTGCATGCAGTTAGATTTTTGGCTTTTTCAGGTGTATCCATATCAGAGCCTAGCTGTGCTTTACTCTGCAGTTTGTTACAACCAAGTGCCTTTTGTCTTATTTATTTCTGCCGGCTATATGACCCTCTCTTGTATTTATCCAAAGTGCTCATTTCCAACCTGCAGAATGCATAATGGGAGTTTAGCCAGTAATAAGCTCCAGTGGCAGGTTTTAAAAGCCATACACTAGCATTAGCTTTGAAAAATGGGATTGTGTGTATCTTGTGCTAGCTTTAACACACTTTCCTCCACCCCTTCTCACACATTCCGTACTTTTGCAACCTTCAGCTGCATCATTTCCCTGCACTAACCCTACTGTGGATGACCAGATTAAAAAGTACAACCCTAAATATACCTGAACTTAGGAAAGGGACATAATTGCCCACTCTTACATCTCAGGACTGAAGTGCCTTTTCAATCAAAGAGATTTCCACTGCTTGCTTAAGACTATTCAGATGAGAAGAATTTGTTTGGGAATTTTGGTGCTAGTTAGCACTCACTTCCTTTTTCTCTGTATTAACAGAAAAACCCTCTTTGTAAGATCACCAAATTCTTTTAGACCAGTTTTCTTAGTTTAGGTCAGTCTTGGAATCCTGTGCTTTTGTTGGCCTGTCACCAGACTTATAGTCTATTTTCTTCCCCTTAACTACTTGCATAACCCCTTTTATCTTTTATGGTGCAAACCAGAATTTGTAGAAGCAGGTTTTACTGCTCGCAGGATCTCAGAGGCAACCTTCTATATGGATATTTCCCTCTTCAACTGGCTAAATGCCACATCAAGGATTTATAATTTATTCAGTGGATCCATTAGTGATTCTCTGTGTATATTTCTTGTCTAGACTGAGGAAGGGCAAAAAGTCATTCTGCCTAAATCTGCTTGGGAGCTGTCAGAGAGAGTCATCCTCTCACGGATACCACAAGTACTGAGTGCTGGTTTTAACACATTTGCACAGGAGTTTGAAGATACTTACTCTTCAAAAGATAATACAGTATCAAAAGTAAGAGTTCTGGGATGCATGTAACTGACATTTCCAGTGGCTGACTGAAGAATGAGTAAGAAAACTATATTACTTTGTCTTGTTAATTTAAGTGTACAACAGGGCAAATTGGCTGTGGCTAGAGACATGTGTTTGCATACTCCTGGATGTAGGCAAGCAGTTTAAAAATTTAGATTAAATGAAAATGTTTTCAGACTATCATTCCACAAACATTTGTTGTTGCATTTGTGCAAGATTACTTTTTTCCTTATCTCTGGTATGGTTATGAACTATAAAAATCATAGAGTTTCTGAATCAAAGTCATGGAGATGCTATTGCTAATAGTGAAGGTGTGAATTTAAAACACAGTAGTTCTCTTTCTCTAGCTCTTTATCTGTGTATTTTCTATCTTAAAAGTTTTCTTTTTTCAATTTAAATTAATCCATTTCCAGTTGATGGAGGAAAAAAGCCTGGGATAAAAAGTATTCCCATGGGAACAAATGCAAATTCCTTTTTCCCAGTAGCTATTTTTTCCTGCCATCCTTGAACAAAGAAAGGGGAGAGCATTTGACATTTCCTGGCCACCTGTCAGTTAGTTTTCCTGGTTAAAGATCCCATCAGATTAATAGTTTGCATAACCTTAAAATTAGCATGAGTTGCTGAAGTCAGGGAAGCACAAACCATCTGATTAGCCCAGTGCTAATCCCAGGGGAACCTTGAGAGGCCAGTTTGTCCTAAGAGTCTGCTTCTCCTGAGCTTAAAATGAAAAAACACATTTTTTTTTATCTTTGTCAATGTTGGTTCAATATGATTTTTTCCTTCCTCCAAGATTAAGGTGAAACAAAGGGAACCTTAACTAAAAGATTTCAGATTTCATTTAAAGTCACTCTCGCCTTCCTGCCCGTGAATGGCCATTGGGCCATTCCCATGAGTGCCATTGGGAAGCAAGCTGAAGGACAAGAGACAGAGCCATCAGACTTGCACACCTGACTACAAAACACTGCTCTGATACTTTGCCATTGCAGATACACCCTCTGAGTTCTCATTCCAACATTTTGTACTGTAAATGGCAGACCGTAGTGGGGCCTGCTTTGTAATTACAGCAACATGGTTGCACAGTCTGCCATGTTATCAGGCACTGCAATGGAGTGTAAAATTGCAGATGGAAACACTGAAAACAAACTAAAAATATTTTCCTTTTCCCCCCTGAAAATAGCATAAAACCTCCCTATAACAGCCTGTGTGCTGTCATCCCAATAGCCACGCTTCTGGTGAGCTACCAAGTGCAAGTGCTGAACTGAATCTGAAGCCACTACATCAGGTGAAAGCAGACGTGGCAGTGTGGTCCTACTCTTTGCTCCTCCCTCTGAAACACCAGGCAGAAATGCCAGGGCAGGCTTAAGGCTGACCCTGGCTGAGGCAGGAAAACAAACACCTTCCTGAGCTGTGGAAAATCTCTTGGTTTCTACCTCTTTTGGATGCAGTGAGTCCTCCAGGCTAGATCTTGTCTACTTTTCACTCAAGAAAAAGTGAAAGGACACAGGAGCTATTTTATATTTAAAAGAACCTCAGAGAAGTGAAGAAAAAAATCTTGATAGAAACTGTCATCCATAATAGTAACTAGAGGCAGGCCTGAGGAGCCTCATTTATATAAGCACCAGCCTCTGTGTGAGTGAGATTCAAGCCCTGTATTTCCAGAGATATTTTGATTTTGACAGGCCCCTCAAAGATATGCCTACATAGATCTATAAGAAGATGCCCCAGGAGAGCCTTCCAATCTGGGTAGAGGTTTTGCCACTACTAATCCAAACCCCTGCCATTCTGACTGTCATTGCTCAGAGTTGTTATGGAAGCATTACTGCTTCCATAGTCGTAGTTTGGGTGACTTCACAGAAAATGTCTTCTTTTATCGTTTCCTGGATTATGGCCATTTACTGTTTGCCATTAGCAAGGCTCAGCTGGAGTTTGTCTCAAGTACTAGATGAAGAATTTCTTGCTGAAGTTTGACTTCCTGGTCTTCTGAATTTGATACTGTGACCTTTTTAATGAAAAGATAAGGATCATAAACACGCTGCAAGTGAGGTGTAGATTAATATCTTTCCTAATGACATCCCCCTTTTTACCAAAGGCACTTTTCTTCTCTCTTCTTGAACTCCCCTGACTCGCTTGAACTATCTGCAATCCCTCAAATGGCTAAACTTCACTGAGTGTTGAAATAGTTTCCAACTGTAGCTAACCCAGTTCATTGGGGTATTGTTCTATTTAATTGAAGTTTGTAATACAGTTTAAGATCCTCATATTAAGTGTGAAGTGCAATGACAAGTGCAAAATAGAATTGTTTATAATTCATAATGTGGTAGCAGCCAGGCCAATGGGAGAAAGTTGAAAGAAAATTCAAAATGTATCCTTTGCCCTTTGAAGTCTGACTGCAGCTTGGCACATGCATCAAAGAGGTGACTAGTTTCCTTTAGGGTTTAAGTCTCTGCCGAAAAAGATCAAATCAAAAGCAATATGAGGTTCCCAATTAGATCTGTATTAAAAATCGATAAAAAAGACCCTGAAAAGCAATGCTGATAACTCTTGAAACAGTCATGAACTGAGTGCAGCTCATTTAAGGGCAGGCTGTGATAATCTTTGCCTTGATTAGTAGCTTATATCATGAGCCCCATTTTACTCCGTACTTGTGGAATAAAGCACTGCTTGGTGGGAAATCAGCTCAGCCTCAGCCTTTTAATTCCATACGTAGCTCAGAAGGTGCCAGGCCAGCTGGAGCAAGAGTGCCCAGCTCTTCTCTATAGATAGGATTGTTTGGCACATACTATACATGATGCTAAAGGCTGTGCAGATTTTCTATGTTCCATTTTTTTTTTTTTCTCTTGGGGTGAAATTATTTGTTGGAGCAAAAACAATGACTGAGGAACTTTAATGGCCTTCTGAGATGGTGGCATCACTCAGTTGCACCCCACATCATGAGAAATTCCCCTTAATAATACGTAGCCAGGGTGGAAGTGCAGCATGTATGAGATTTACATCTCATGTAGAAGCATTATTCTTTACTGCAGTTCAATCACTATGCCTAATCAAGAGGTTTAGTAGTTTAAACAGCATACTAAGGACCTATTTTGATTAAAAATGTCCTGGATTTTCCTTTTTTTTTCCTTGTCCTCCCAGTTTTGTGCAAGTTTTAGCAGATAAACTGTATTTTTTAATTTTTTTTAATAAGATGGACTCAAGTTTTTTTTCCTATTACAAAACAACCTCTCCCTTTCTTTTTGCTATGTTTTCTTCATATCCTTTGGACACACAAATAAAATTTGTGCATTCAAGCATAATCAGGTTTCTGAAAGATAAAAGAAACCAAAAAAAAAAAAAACAAACCCCAAATTAAGAAGACCTAATAGTTGCAAAAGTGGCATAAAAAAATACAGGCAGCTTATCTGTGGTCATCCAAAAAAGCTAGGCAGGACTGGCAGATGAGGTTTTCCAGCAGGTGTTTTTGGTCACCTGTCCCAAAACATTCTGTTGGATTTTCCCACTTTCTGGTGGATGCAAAATTACAGCTGTTAGTGCCTGAGAGTCTAAGTGAGCGACTTGCCATGAAGACCAGTGATCTGAGAGAGGTAAAAGGATTAGGAATGTAGTAGTTTTGTTTCATTTTGGCATCAGTACTTATAGATCCTATCAAAAATGCACTTTGGTCCTCTCCACTGCCATGCTGGCTGCAGCCTAGTGATAGGATTCACAGAAAAGTGCAAAAATGATTCCAAGAAGAAAAATTAAACATCCCCCTTGCAGAGCTGTACCCATGTTCTTTAGTACAACCAAACCTGCAACAGAAAAATAAAATATTTAGATTTTTTATTGCCTGGAACATGCTTGAGTTTTCTGACTACTTCTACATGGAAATGTTTAGCTACTGAAAAAGAAATAACAGATTGAGCAAATTAAAGATGTAAACAAATTGTCAGGGCTGGTAAATCTAAATATTGGCCCATTGTGGGCCCAACTATTGCATTAACTATGGGTTCTTAGAGAAGCCCAGACAATTAGCTTCATGCATCCTTTGTGATTTGATCCAGCTTTCAGAGAAAGCAACAGAAAACTCCTCGTTACTATTTGTAAATGCTAGACTAGGCAGTGTGAGATAATAGGAAGAGAACTTAAGTGTCCCAAAAGCTTGGGGCTCTTAGAAAGATCCCAGCCTGCCTGACCGTAGATCATGATGAATGTTCCTACAGCATTCATTCCATGGACATATTTGTGTGGCTTCAGCAAGCCTGCACCAGTGAAACCCTCCAGGCAGCAATGGGGAATCTCAGTAAAAAGGAGATTTTATGTTGGATCTAGAAGCCAACGTAGCACATGTGCATATATTGTAGTGTTCTGGGCTGAGGCTTTTCTCCTACCTCTCCCCTGCTCACACTGCAGCAGCAACGAGAGACATGGAGTATCAGGATCCTCCCAAGCTATTCCTTCTGGAATAGGATCACTGGATCACTGCAGAACCACTGAGTCCTCCCAGTGACAAACCAATCATCTCATAATTCAGTGACTTTGCACTGGTTTGTGTTTGATCTGAGATGGTATTTCAGTGCTTCTTGTGAACATGGTATCTGTTGTTTAATGACAAAGAGCTTGGGGAAACTATGACAGCTTACAGATTAAGCCAAAATAATAAAAAATGGTCATGGCCCATTAAATGAATGCTGTCATTTTGAATACACTAAGAGTATACATACACTTTTTTTACCTAGATTTTTGCAGACCAAATGCAAATTAGACTTAGCAGTGACTCAAGTGGCTGTAAGATTGCAATCAACTCAACAGACTTTGGGAAGGGCTTACAACAGTTCATGTACCCTGAGTTGAATACACAGGAGATTAAGTTTCTGCTGTACTAACAGGATATTTCCTGTTTCTGTAGTCACTTAAGCAAGGACTTTCTTTCCTTCTTTTAATCCCATGATACTAATGTTTTAATATTTATTTGGTAAATGCTCCAACAGGGTCATTTAACTGCTTGGGATCATGTTACATGGTAACGTGTATCAAAGTTACATGGTAAGTTTGCCACCTTTGATAAAATTTGGGAAAACACAAGGGCTAATGTTTTAAAAGCTTTTGTTGAAATAAAAACCAATCTAGAAATAAAAAGTCCATGGGATGTATATTAGGATGGCCCCAATTTTCAGCTAGTTTTGCCTCTGCTGCACACCCAGAACTGTAAGGAAACCCAGAGGAGGCTCTGACTTGCACTGCTGGTGGTGGTCACATTGTGCCCTTGCAGCTCTCCCTGCCTCACATTTCTGCTCCCCAAGCTGTGATGAAGAAGCAGAGGAGCTCCATCGCAACAGCTACACACAAGCTGTTCCCCTCTGCCCCCAGAAGCGCTCCAGGGCAGAGGAGATCAGAAGAGACACAGAAATCTGGCTCTTGTGGCCCAGAAAGAAAGGCATCAGTAATAGCATCCTAATTGAGTTATATAGTAGGAAAAGTGCCAAATTCCAAATCTGCTCATTCAGCAAGCTTGCTACATTTTTAGGCTGTTTCTGACTGTGCCTAATTAGTTTAGATATGGTTAGTAGCAGCATTTTGTAGAGAAATTACATTACCAAACCGTTTTTAGATGTGGAATGAACATATTGCTACGAAGGTATGAAGAAAGCATCATTAGGAAATATCAAGTATTCACTACCAGTAGGAAGACTAAGGTAAAGCCATTAAGTTTTGCTTCAAAGTACCTCATTATCTTACATAAGGTTTCCTTTATACTCAAGCTAGATACTGTGAAATTCCATCCCAATATTCTAGAGAGGATTAAGCAATAATATTTCAGTCCCTGTGCAGCTGTTTCAAATATTATTTTTTTTAATTTATTCTATTCTGAAAAAAATAATGAAGGTTTCAATCCATGTCTGAACACCTTTATATAAGGTAATATTCTGAGTTAAATTTCCTCATAGATTTCACAGTCCTTTCCACCTAAGTATACAGACACACATCACGAGGAATCATAAAAAGCCCAAATAAAGCCCTTTTATTTTGGTGGCAGGCACAATTCCTTCTCGTCCTCAAAAGCCTGAGAGAATAAACAGCCTAAGGCTTTGTGGAAGCATCCAGACTGAGCCATGAAAACAACCCAAGTTGTAGTCACCATAAATTGCTTTCTCCCTCTATTCAGTCCGCAGGGGCACTTAGTACTTTCGGCCTGGAAGCTGCATTTTATTTGTGTACCTGCTCATTCCTTTGCCTGTAACAACTCCACTGACATGTACAGCTGGTACCCAAATACAACAATAAATACCAGGGGAGTGTGGGGAGGTGTATTTTTTAAAGAAAGAAACAGGTGGTAGATCAGATCCAGAGCCTGCCAGAAGACTGGAGCTTGCTGCCTTTGGGACAAGTCCCTTACTCATCACTCCAGTGTTAAGGTTTTGGAATTAATTCTGTAGTTCAGGGTATGAATCCCATGATCCAGCAGTGGAAACACTGAAAGGTTCAAAAACTGCTAACACAGGAAGAAGTGTAGGAAGGGGTGGGGTTTTTTTTCTTAAATACCTTACCACTCCTACTGTTGGCTTAAACATTCAGTCACTTTTAAGAAAAACTTCACACTGAAAAACAAACACTGATGAGAATTAAAAATGACTGAAAAAAGGGTTGAAACAAAGCAAGCGTAACACATGCGAAAACACTGAGCAGAAGTAACACTGACTTCAGAATCAGTTTAAAATAATAAAAAGTTAGGGCTCTGACAGTGATTAAGTAAATATACCATCTGCACTTCCCAAGAATATCAAAATGTTATAGGTTAAAATAATCTTGTGTAAACAGAATCTTGCAATAATTTGTAAACAAGTATTCAGCAGCCAGTCACAGACTAAGTCACTATTACAATCCAGCATCTTTTCATTGTGCATTACAGTTCTGCCCAGTTGTGTTCATGATGCTGCCAGTAAATGCCAGTCACTTTCATCCATCTCTGTTGGCCAAATCCTGGACCACAAGCCAATTCAGCCCCAAATGCTGCACTGCTGCACACCAGTGAAGAAAACTTTTAAATTCTATGATAAAGTTGTAAGAGCTATTAAATATGGCAGATTTCAGACAAGTCAGTTGCATTTATTAAAAAATATCCAGAAAATTATAGCTGTCTAATCTAAGTTTCCTGATCGAAAATTTTCATGATTTTTCTACTAGGTAAGGGTTCTGTCTCCTCTGTAAGTATTCTGGTACCTTGTATCTCATCAAACAGCAAATACACACGCGTGTATTCTGAATACCAGTGATTCTTAATCTAGATCCATGAGACATTTGACTTTTGCTTAACTTTATTAATTCCACAATTTTACCAAACTAAGAATAATAATCACTATCTGTTTAGGAATAATTCTGAATATTTGCTATTCAATTGCAAGAAAAAAAAGAAAAAAAGAAAAAAATAGAGTGGGGCCCTGAACCTGTTTAATGCTGTGCAAGTTAGGACACCTCCAGGACATGATGATTACCATTTGTGGTTAAAGCAATGGCAACAGCTTTCAAGTCAAGCTCTCTAACATGATATAAGCTAGGAAAAAAAAACAAAAAACAAACAAAAGCAAAAGCATAAACAAAAAACAAAAATCAACCAACCAAACAAAAAAAACAGTCACAAAATCAGCACTAAATCTTCATGGATCTAGATCAAGAAGCAATCTCTGATTCCAAAACCCTACCAGACAAGTATGAACCTGCTGTTTGACAAGATATCAAGTGATTTGTGGCTGTAGAGATCTCCCTTTATTTCCTAGGTAACTTAATTTACCGCAACAGGGAAATTAGCTTTCTACTAACTTCTTGTACTAACACTGCTGTTTTATAGCTCTTCTTTCTGCAAGAAGTAATCAGTGATTTTGATGCTGAGTTTGAACAGGGGCAGACTAATCGGAGTTTACCAGGGAACTAAATTCAACCAGCATAGGTATGCAAGGACACATTTAGTCAGTGGCCAGTTGTCTGGTTTAAATTCCTCAGTGTATCTAGACCCAGAAGTAACCCTCAGAAATTAATGCAATGTATTCTTTCATGTGAGGGCACTGAGAATATTTAAAACTACTAGAGTGATGAAAGATGTACCAGGTGAAATTGATGAAAGATGTTGGACACTTGCACCTGTGTTTTAGCATCAGGTGATGCTAAACCAGATGAACCCTGTTCCAGCTGGATTTTCACTTAGGCAGGCTGAGCATTCTTCCCATGGAAATTAAATGCTAAAATCAAAGCTAAATTTAATTAAAATTAAAATTGCATCATGGGCAGACTGATATATATCTGGGGCTTTGCACAGTTTGGGTGATTGGATTATTTCTTCTGTTTCTCTGAATGCAGATCACCCAAGGAGGATAGAGAGGAAGATAGTTTACCTTTTCATCACCTCATATCCAGACAACAATGAAAGCCTTCTAAACATTAAATTTTTGTAAATTAGCTTCTCTGCACAGGGGTGCTGCCCACTCCCAGTGGAAAGTGGACAAAACCTCTCCATATCCTGGTGTCCATTCAGGAAGACAAGTATTAGCATGGCAAGAATAAGAGATAATAAAGGAAAGTTTGATTTTCTACTAGTCTGGGAAAATTAAGAGTGAACCTGGATCACTGAGTTATTTTTAAAAGAAATTGTAGTGAGGTTAACTAATGGTTTTACTACTTTCACACTCAAAGCACTGGAATAAGTTTTTAAGTTATCTCTATGTTTTGTAGGTTCTTCATGAGTAAAGCACTGACATAACAGAAGGGAAGTTACCCAATATTTTAGAATACTATGATAGAACTTTCTCTTCAAATATATCCTATAATTATTTTCTCTGGGTATTTGTACAGTAAGATTTGGTCAAATGCAGGAAACTGTAGATAAAGACAGTGACTGATTTATAATTTCAAACTAATAAATTAATTGAGTATGGGGTTTTTGTGTCTATTCATTCTAAAACTCAAAATAGTTTTAAATTCTGACAGTGGTCCTGTGTTGTGGATTAAATCTACACAGTGAGAAAATTAATTTTACATAATCCATTTATCAAAAAAGAAAAAGGCAACAATTAACATTGTCAAAATAATGCTTCCTAAGACGTTTCCAAAAGCAATTCATTTAAGGAAATGATTTTTAAATTTTATCCACTTTATTACTGGCACACTCTTAACTTCACTAAAAAGGTTTACAAGACATACTATTGAATTTTCTCATTTGCCATTCTCCAATTGTATTCCTTCTAATAATTTTGCCTTCATTATTAAAAAAAAAATAAAAATCCTATTTCTAAGTGCACCTTCTTCCCCTGCTTGCAGTGCCATCTGAAAGAAATTTGCCAGGAGACAGACTCCTGTTTGATGCCTATATTAGGACTCAGCTCTTGGGGTGGGGGCTTGAGGAGTTGCTTTTCAGCAGACACTGCAGAGCTGGGGCTTCCATCCTCATGAGAGTATCCAGGAGTCCTGTCATTCTGTTTCGCTGTCTAGGGCTGTCAGTCCTTTCCAGTCCTCTTTAGGTCATGGTGATGCAGGAAGATGGTTTCTAAGCAGGCTTAGGTGATGCAGGGAGATGATCTTTCATCATAGCTTGCTAGAATATGTTTCCTTGTCCTTTTATTCCTCTGTTAGCTCATTGTTTTGGTGTCTTGCATGCCTTAGTTCCCATATTACTCGGTTGCACAGCTTCCTGGGACTTTGTTCTAGTGTGGCACAGCGACCATGGGAGCAGCTTCTGTGGCATACCTTTCTAATGGGTTGCTTTTGTTAGCGTGGCCCAGCCCCCATGGGAGCAGCTCTGTTACATCGCAGCAGGGAAGTAAGGGAAAGGGATAGAATAATATCTCATAAGAACCTTTAAAACACATCAGAAACTGGTAAGTAATTAACATTACTAATAACCATTGGAGTAAACAAGGGGTGCAAGGTTTACAAATGGGATAAGAACATTAACTGTACATAACTAAACACAGTATTTTAACTAGGGTGGATTTCTTGAGAAATTGTATTCATGACACCATATGTGTATTTTAAGGACATGTTTATATAGACCAAGCATTGAAATCTGGGCAGATGCCAGCTGTGTGTGGATACCACACCTTTCTCCGTGTTGCATATGAGTGGTCTGGCTGCTTTAAGACACCATCAAAGGTGTTGGCAAAAGCAGGGTTTAATATGAAATTGTGGAAATGTGACTTTACAAAACTCAGTGGCAAGCTCCACTCTATTACTTACTGCACATATTAAAACATCCACAGGAAGATCAAATTAAAAGCAAATTGGACTGGCTTCCAAGGAAGCTGGGAATGCAAGAGTGTCAGGGTACAAAGGATATGGATGCAAAGATAAGGGTATAAAAGGGTTTAGCAGCATTTAATCACTTCAACATTTGCAAAGCAATTCAGTAGGGTTCACAATAATTATAACAGTGCCTTAGCTATGGGTTTAAGGTAGTAACATTCATACAATAACCGGTTCTCACACACACACACACACAAGTAAAACCTGTGTGTGCAAAGGTGCCTATCCAAAGCTCCCCTTGGGATCAGTGAAATACTCACATCAAATCCCCTGGAGTTTCCCAAAGGGAAGTGTTGTACCTCAAAGGTTGCCTGTGGAGATGTGGGGTGGGGGGATGCTGGGGGTTAGGTGTTGGTTTTGGTATTTATTCATTTATTTATTTATTTATTTATTTTTCAGTTCTGGCTTGCCCGTGGAATTTTTACCCATTAGTTGCAGGGACAACCTACCTGTGGGTACTTGGTGAGTGCTTGAGAGAAGACAGAGAGTTCGGCCGGGGCCCAGGGGGGGAAGGGGGCAGGAAAAAAGGAGGGTGGGGACAGTTTGGCGGCCTTTCTTCAGCTTTGGAGAAGAACACTTTGAGTGCAGAGCTGTTGCCACGGGGAGAAGGGAATTTCGCCATCACCCGGACGGAGCTGCTGCTTCTTCTCCTTCTCCCCTCTTTGTTGGTGGCCTCGCACCCCCTGTCCTGCCGGGACGTGTGGCAGTGCCAGGCACCGCCGCGGAGCTGCTGATCCACCTCAGCCACCGGCCCAGGATCTCTGCTCATCCCTGCTGTTCCAGCTGAGTGTTCCTCAGAGCCCTGCAGGAGCACCGGGACTGACTGCCCGAGGGGTTTGTGAAACAAAGCCTCTCCTCCATCCCATCTCAGCCGAGAAAGCTGTCACAGGGCCCCTGGTTCTGTTTTCTTGCTAATGCTGTAGTTATTGTTGTTTGTTTGCCTTGTTATAAATACTAGTAAAAAACCATTATTCCTATCCCCAGATCTCTGCCTAAAGACCCCTTTATTTCAGAATTATAATAATTCGGAGGGAGGGTGTCTGCATTCTTTCATTCCAAGGGAGGCTCCTGCCCTCCCTAGCAGACACCTGTCTTCTAAAACCGAGACAGGGGATATCCTTGTCAGTAACAATCTTGAGGGTTTGGAGCTCCACAAAGGGTCCCACTCAAAGGGAGGTGCTGGCACAGCCACTGCAATCCAGTGGAGCTCAAAGGGCCCCACTCAGGACTGAACACTGTTTATAGGATCTCTAGATGATGGCGTCACTACCAAGCTTCCATCCTGGCCATAACCCAACCTTGTAACTACTGCACTTCCCTTGCCCAAAGTGCAGTATCAATTGTAACATTTCATTCTGGCTATTATTCCCAGTGGGGCTGTGTCACTCAGAATACAATTCAGATTTTAAAAAAAGTGATAATTGCTTATCCCTTGTTTCCCACTTTGGCTGGGCAACTGATGGTCCCACCTCTGTCATGCAGGAGCTCCTTGTACAATCAGTGAATGCCTTATGGTTCACTGGTTTCCTCAAGGCATCATTCATCAGTTTGGTCAAGGCTTATCAGGATCTTCCCAGATCATAGAACAGGTCCAAGGAATGGGAAGGGAGGGGGACAGAGTAGAGATGTACCCACCACAGTCTATTAAAAATAAAAAATATAGAAATATAAATACAACTACAAGTACAAATTATATATATATGTATGTATGTATGTATGTATGTATGTATGTATGTATTTGAACAGTAAACAGTCAATTCCAGGTTAAAATCTCTGGTTAGATTACCAGTTCAAGAAAAAAATCCTCTTTGAATACCTTGTGAGGTACTTGGATCTTGTCAAGGAAAAGGTAATTATTTGACCATTGAACTCTTGTGATAATTAAAGGCTAACATGATTATCAGAGCCTGCTTCCTGGGATTATATCAACAATTAAGCACCCACCCTGATGAACTGCTAGATAAATATTTCTCTGTCTAGTTCCTAAATCAGTTTTCATCAGAACACCAAAGGGCCCTTGTCTGCTGTGCTGATTTGGTATCTTTCTTTCTCTCAAGTCAAACATAAAGAGCAGTCAACAGATATTACAGGGGGAAAAATGGAGCAAGTTGTGGGTGTACAAACACACATAAAAATACATATTTATATCTCAAGTAAAGTCTTTGGAATGGGGAAAGGTAGAGGAAAGTAATCTTGTTTTCTTATTATTTCTAGTGAATGTATGAACTATTGCATGAATCTGAAAGATTTTCAGTTTAGAACATTTTAACACATGGAGTTTTTTTCTGGGAAAATGTTTCTTTGCATTTGGAGCTTTTCAGGAAAACTGCAAAGATTTTAAGTAAAAAGCTTGGGGGAGGCCTAAGGTTGGATGTTTTATATTCTTTTTCTTTTTGCTTCTAAGATTTGTGCAATTAGTACTCTACTACAAAATGAGTACACTTGGATTTGGATGTATTTGGAAAATAAGCATTTAAAAAATGCTTGCTAGACTTTTTTTCCCAAAATCAGTGTCTATCTGTACATCCCTGAAATTGCTGCTTAGATAGTTGATTACCAGAGGAAAACTGAAACCACTATTATTTCGGGATGTTCTCCCACACTAGATCATTACAAAAATTCCTAGTTCCATTGTTAAGAAAACAGTTTCTGTTATTGCTCCATGCAGTTTATATAGTGAATTTATCATTCATATTAATTAAACAATTAATTGCTACTTTGATCAATAAGATTAACACAAATATCACATGAATTATTTTTACAATTGTGCATATAACCAAGGAAAAAAAAAAATTACTCAAGATTATTGCTTGAGTGGGTCTTTTCTTTGTTTGCTTTTTGTTTTCCCCAGATCTCCTGTACTTCCAGTTTGATAACTGGGTTTAGTTTTGTGTCAAATACAGCAAGGCTTCCATCCCTGCACTGCTTTCTGGCATGGAGTGCAGCTGTTCGGAGGGATGCAGGAGTTTTGTCCCTTGCTCTGCAGTTTTCAAGCTTCCATCATCTTCAGAATAGGCAATGCAGCCAGGGGATGGATGTCTCTGAGCTTCCACACTCACACTGTCAGAGGATTTTTCATTAGTTCCACTGGCAGGAGTATCAAATCCAACAACTCCAAAGGGATTAAAGAACAATCTTTTCACTGTAAAAACAAATCAAATCACGCTGGGTTTTCTTACTGAGTTCTTAAAGGCAGGGATGTCACTTACCAACTGTTTATGCAACCTCAAAAAAATAAACCCCAACAAAAACCCAACAAACTGAATTTCAATTGCCAGAATTTTGAGATAACCAAGGCGATTTTCATATTAAAATTGAAAACTGCTGGATGGATAAGCTCTGTAACAGAAGAGGAGTTGGGGATTTTTTTGGCAGCTGCTCCTGTTTCCCAAGGGTCAGCCGTGCAGCCAGGAGGGGCTGGAGAGAACCCCTGTGCTTAGACCCTCAGATTCATATGAGCCATCTTCTACATGGACAACTGGCATGGGGTCTGCAAGGCTAAAAATAGAGTATGCTCCAGGAAAAAAAAAAAAATCAAACTTCCTCCAATTGCAGTCATTTGTTTGATTAAGACATTACTATGTGAAGTGCCTGTATCCCTGTACAATTACTGTTTTTATCAGAATGATGTGCAGCAGGTCATGAGCAGTAAGGGATGCTCCAAACATGGGAAAATGAAAATCAGATTTAAAAAAAAGATCCATTTTCTAAAAAATAATTTTCTTCTGTTCATGAATTTTTCTAAGCTAAAGGCTGTCATGCAGTGGAAAAAGCATTATTATGCTGTGAAAGGAGTCATAAAGAGAATTTTGTATTATATCAATACTTAAAATATGCAAATATGATATCTTCACAACGCCCCAGAATTATGCTTGGCATGAATTCTTAGCAGCAATACAAATATCATCATCTTCAAATAAGCAGGTATAACATGCTACTCAAATAGCTGTAAAAACAACCTCATCACAACTCTGGGAGCATCCAGATTTCATCTTTGATGTAGCTAGATTTTAAGTAGGAAAGGGAAGGAAGTTGTCTGAAGCATCAGGGTGTATTCATATGAGCCTTAATGGGATGAGCAACTACATATTTAACGTGAAAAGGAGACCTGCTGGTGTGCATTCACAGAGCTGTTGGCATTATAAAAATGGAGTTGTAGTGCTGTGCAGGCAGGGCTGTGGGGGCTGAACGCTGTGGCACAGGGCCTCCTTCCCTCCCAAATCCCAATTGAAACAAGGTGGCCTCCAGTGCCTCAGGTTAGCTGGAGTCTGTCTGGGTCACTACACCAAAACTGGCTGTGGTTTAAAAAAAGGACAGGAGAAACACAGTAAAACAAGCTCCTACACAGATATTTCGTTGTGGGGTAGATACACATTTTTACCTCATTTCAGTGCAAGTAGTTTCACAGGACTTGGTCCTGACCTCCTTAAATCAACAACCACTCCTCTGGCTTTGGTAGATTTATGCCAGCATTTAAGATCAGGATCAGATCTCAGCACTCCATTTTCTTTTCTTTTTATTTCCTGCAGGTTTTAAAAAAAATTATATATATATATATATATATATATATATATATATATATAATTATATATATATATAATAACTCTTTCTGCTCACTCCTCCAGAGTGGCGGGAGGATCTTGCCTAAGGAACAATGCATCTTTCTCTGTACACTGTACAGAATTCCCATCTTGTGCATTAGAATAGATGTTGAAACAGTTCTAATTAACATTTTTAATTTGCATTTTAATTGCCTGCCAGGGTGTGAAATGACATGCCTAGGTAAAGGAACATTTTCTTCAGCTGCAGGGGTTTGCACAGGCCCAGTGGGGCTGAAGCACCCTGGACACTGGTAATTTTGCAGCATTTGCCACAACTAAGGCAGGGCCTGATCCAAATCACAATCACTTGAGTTGAAAGGATTCACATGAATGTTTGTTTGCTTGTTTATTGCTAATGAATGGGAGTCCCATAATTATTTTCTGTCTGAAGATACACATCAGAACTTGATTTTAAAATTTGCAGTTGCAAAGATTCAGTGCAATCATTCAAAGGTTGTTTTGGTGGCTAATAACTCTCTTCGTAAAGGAAGCACCATATACATATATATGAATACATACATTTTTAAGATGGTGTCCTTGTTACAGATATGAATTTGCCTCTGTGTGGCTTCCAGATGGTGCACCCTACAGTTACATAAAGGTTACAGCAAAATCAACTTGACCCTCTTCTGTTTTCAGCAAGACAGAGTGAACTTCCCAAATTTTCACCTCTTAGGTGCAAATTTTCTGGCCATTTCCCCGTTTCCACAGGCTTTCCTGGAGTCATTTTCAGCTCCTCAAATTCATACTCAAGTCAGGGATGTCTGAACTGGGCATTTTCAAATCTCAGCCAGAGGGATGCCAAAGGCAGATGTGCAGCCTCCCTCTGCCAGCTTTGCCCAGTCAACTGCTACACTTGCTCTTCTGAGCACACTTTATGCTAGCCAGAAACACATCCAAGGCCTCTTTTTTTAGAGCCCTTCTCCCTGAGGAAAGTCACTTCCTGTCCTTGTCATGAGGGATTAAGGGTTATATGTGTCCATGCTGAAATGTAGGACTGATTTGCTGTACCCCGTTTTCTAAAAAAGTCTGGATCAGAGTATCTCTGTGAGACATACCATTCAGTATTTCCTGCAGTCCAACACTTGGTTCATCTTTAAAGCCTCAGTGACACTTTTTGGGGTGGGGGAAGCAGGTTTTCTAATCAAGATGTAGCATGTCATTCATGTCAGGGCAAGAACCAGTACCTGGATGACCCTGCAACACATATAGCCTCTTCAAGATGATTCCTTATTTAATTACATAGTTTGATGGGTTTTAATTCATTTATTGTGTGCCATGTCAAAATTATATCATTCTTCTTTCCTCCTCAAAATAGCAGACAGAGGTGCCAAGTCATGTGCTTTACAGAAGTCTATTACCAAGTCTATTACCTTAAGACTAATTAATTTGTCATCCAAACATGTAATCTCATAAAAATGTAGCAAATCAGTTTAAGAAGATCCATTTACCTTAAACCCACCTTGATTAACATTTAATTTTATTAGTCTTTTTAAATTCTTTATTGCTAAAGCCTTGCACAATCAGTCCCATCACTGCTTTTTTTCCCAGGGATCAAAGTATGGGTAATGCTCTCTAGCTTTGGCCATTCTCTCTCCCTTTTAAAGATATTGGCACAATTTCAGCCTTCTTTGGACTGCTGAGACTTCTCTCGTGTCCTAGGGTGTCTGAGCATTCATTCATCATTAGCAGTTTAAAAAACCTACTTTCTCTGATACAATTCTGAATTGAGAAATTTGGTAATTGCCATTTAACTTGCTCTTTTAGGATTGCTAGGCTGAGTAACTGTGTGCAATGTCCCACCACCACCATGGGCCATTTTGTCTGCAACAGCAAAGATATCTTAAAATTCCACCATTTTAATAGTATCTCCCATTTCCATTTGCTTTTGTATTCTTATTATTACCAGTTTAAGCCATTGATAGCCCCTCTGTGTGTTTATTTTACTTGTTCCTTTTTGATACAAATTTCTCCCTTCATATATATTTTTTCAAGTCTGCCTTTATTTACCCTCCTAACCAGGGTGGGGGGTATTTTTGAAATTAATTTGAGTCTTTCTTTATTCTGGGACTGTTTTCGGCAAACTTGATTAAACAGTTTGTAAATACCATCTCTATTTTCCTACTTAAATGTTTCTCTTCCTCACCAGTGTGTTAAGATTTAGCTGTGTGAAATTTCCCTTTTGAAAGACAAAGAGTCTATCTGACGTGGTTTATCTCCTTATTTTATGTTCACACAGTGGTTGTGACCAAAATTGTGCTGCTGATACCTCAAGCTGCTTCAGCACCCTCATTCTGTGAACAAGTTCTCCTTGTCCGCCAAGATGAGACATGATGTAGATGTCCCTGCTGGAAGTAGCCTTTCTGTCAGAAAATTGCCATCTGGGGACTTCAGAAATTCTGATGGACTGAAATTTCCACTTTTTACCATTCAGAACAAGCCGCCTCACAATGACAAGAGCAGAGTATGGTGCAAACCATATTGGTACGTGGTTAAGTAGTAGTGTTATTCTATAGGGATAAAAGATTAATTCAATTTTCTTTTATGACAAGGTAACCCTCCTAATCGATGAAGGGAAGCTGGTTGATGTAACATTTTTGGACTTCAGCAAAGCTTTCAGTACTGCCTCTCCCAGGATCCTTCTGGACAAACTGTCCAGGCACAGCTGGATAAACACACCCTGCAATGGGTGAGCAGCTGGCTCAGGGGTCAGGTGCAAAGGGTGACAGTGACTGGGGTGACACCAGGCTGACACTGGTGACTGGTGCAGTCCCACAGGGCTCCATCCTTGGCCCTGTGTGTTCAGCATCCTCAATAGTGATTCAAAGGAACATTCAGTAATTTTGCCAGTGACACCAAACTGGGAGGAGTAGTTGACTCCCTTGAGGGCAGAGAGGCCCTGCAGAGAGCCCAGGACAAATGACAGGGCTGGGCAGTCCCCAGCCTGTGAGGTTGCACAGGGGAAGGTGCTGGATTCTCTCCCTGGGATGGGGCACCCCTGGCTGTACGGACAGACTGGGGAATGAGAGGCTGCAGAGCAGCTGCAGGAAGGGATCTGGGGGTTCTAGGCTGTGGCCAGCTGGACATGAGCCAGCAGTGGCCTGGAGCCAGGAGGGACATCCCTCCTGGGGACATCCAGCCCAGGGAGGGATTGTCATGCTCTGCTCTGGGCTGGGATGGCCTCACCTCCAGTCCTGGGGGCAGTTTTGGGTGCCATAATGTAAAAAACATGAAAACCACATTAATATCTTGGAGAGTATCCAAAGGAGGCCACAAGGATGGGGAAGGGTCTGGAGGACAGCCTTATGAGGAGTGGCTGAGGTCACTTGGTCTGTTCAGCTGGAGAGGAGGAGACTGAGGGGAAACTCATCGCAGTCTGCAGCTTCCTCATGAGGGAAGCAGGGGATCAGGAACTGATCTCTTCTCATGGTGACCAGTGGCAGGACCTGAGGGAATGACATGAGGCTGTGTCAGGGGAGTGTTAGGCTGGATATTAGGAAAAGGTTCTTCCCCAGAGGGTGGCTGGGCACTAGAACAGGCTCCCCAGGGCAGTGGTCACAGCACCAGATCTGTCAGAGTTGAAGAAGCACTTGGACAACACTCTCACACACATGGTGGTATTCTTGAGGTTGTCTTTGTCCTGTGCAGGGCCAGGGAGTTGGACTTGGATGTTCCTTGCAAGTCTCTTCCAACCCAGGATATTCTATGATTCAATTGAATGTAATGTTGTGAAGCGTATATCACTTGGAGGGACACCACAAGCTTTACTTCTTGGGTCTAGTGGATGAATAAACATTCCAGCTGACTAACTTCGTAGTTGCCAGCATCAGCATTTTATAGTGTGAGTCAGTTTGATTTCCCTTTTGTCCAGTTGAACTTTTCTAAAGAGATTATAAACAACTTAATCAACATTCCTGTCATGTGTCATCCTATTAGGTTTCATTAATATCAGCTAGTTCTAATGCATGGTTCTAAACAGGCAATTTCTATTCTTTGCATTTATTACCTGGGCTTTTAATCTTGATACATAATCAATTTAGGAATTTCTGTACAGCATAGTCTCTCTATTACATGTTGCCAACACCGAATTTGAACAGTCTGAGGGTTTGGTGATCCCTTCTTTTCAGACATTTCTGTTAATTGAAATCTCCCATTGCAGCTCGAGACAGCCCTGTCTTCTGCAGGAATGGAGCTCTTCAAAACCATGCAGTTTCTCTGTTGTCCTAAAAAGCAAAAATTATTTAACTTATACCTCCTAGTTAAGCAGCTTTTTCACTGTCAGGCCCTTGCATCTTCTGATTTCCTTCATTTTCCCCCAAGCAAACATCCCTCTCCCTCAGTCCCATTCAGAGTGTAAATTTTATAAAGTTAGATCATGAAACAATGCAGCAATGTCTTCTGTTTTCAGAAGATATTGTCCTTTGTGTTGTGGTTCCACTGTTGGTTCATTATTCTGGTACCAGCCTGTACTTTGTAGGATATCTTTCCTCCTCTCCTCCAAGCAACAGAAGCTGATCTTCCTCCCTGGTTTTGTCTTTTCCTGCTTCTTCCAGGTACCCAGTGAGGGGATGCTCTCTGCCTTTCACTGTCCCAGCACACAAAATTCCTTAGACTTCACTTGTGGAAATAGTAAGGAGGCTGTGCACCAAATTGATTGTTATTGATTTTATCAATCATCAATTGAGCAACTTCTAGAGCAAAATTCTTCCCCAATGAATGGATCTTTTTTGCTTGCCATAGCTCCAGTTCCTGCATTTGAAGTCTCATATCCCCGCTGAAGCTTTCCCACAGAAAGAAGGCTGCTCTGAAGCAGCCTGGCAAAGTGAATGTTCAGCACAGTGGGTGTCACTCTTGGCTTTTTCGGCTCAGCCAGAAAAGAGCATGGTGCAAAGATGAGCATGACTTCTCTTGAAAATGTCTTGAAAACTTTTATAAACCTTAGGGTGAGGTCATATAAGGATGCTTTTGATGCACTGATGCTCATTTTGCTGAGCTCAGTGCTCATTTCTTCTGCTGAATTGAGTGGGACCAAGACCAGCACCCACTTCTTCAGAGTGGGTTTTCTTTTTGCTCTCCTGAAACAGCCAAAGCAAATCAAGCCATTGCACTGGTGACATCAGAGCACCAGAAATAAAACTGGCAGACTCCAAGGTTTTGCTGTGGCTCTCCACGTACATTTAGATTTGGAGTGGCTGGGGCAGCCTGGTGGATCTGGTGGCTGCCTGGCATTGGCCACCACTCTGGACATCACCCTGAAGTATGCCATTGTGTAGCCACATGGGCTGGGGAGCAGGGCAGGTGGCTTCCCTTTGGGATGCAGAGCTTGAGCTTTCCGTTCCACAGGACAGAGCACTTTACACCATGAGGATGGTCAAACACCGGCATGGGTACCCGGAGTTGTGTTGATTTCTGATGTTTGCAGAGCCTCTAAGCTCAGCTGGAGCAGCCCTGAGCAGCTTCCACTGCTTCAAACAAGAGGTAATACTGGGTATTTCCAGAGGTGTTCTGACCTGGGCAACTTGGAAAAGAGACTTGGGTAATTTAGCTCCTCACAGCTAGTTTCCAGATTCAATGGGCCCTGGGCTTCTGACAAAGTCACTCCCACTGGTATCAGCACCCTCTTCTTGTGGAAACAGCTTCACACTTCTCTGAAGTCATGTACACAGGAAAGGAATAACCTCTGTGAAATCATCAAGGAGCCAGGAGAAGTAACTGCCTCTTACAACTACAAGGATCTTTCAGAGAGTAAAAACAGTCTTTATTTTCTCTTTATTAAAAAATAAAAAAAACAAAACCACATACCACCTTCCTATTTCAGTGTTACATGTGGGCTGTGAGTTCCTGATGATTTTTAGACCAACATCACAACTGCAGAACACAACCACTGTTAATAATGCCAAGCAGAGTCTACTGCGAGACAGGGCTGTTTTTTAAAGTATGCTCTCCTTTTTCACTCAGAAACAGAAACAAAGCCAATAGGGAGCATGAAGCATCATCATCACTTCTGAGAGCCCCATTCAAGTAATTTCCTTTCTTATACTTTGTTGCTTTCCATCTCCCAGCTTTGAGTTCCTTTTGTTGTTTCTAATAGATAACACCAGCTTCAAAGTTTGGGAGAACTGTTCCTCTTCTGACACTGTTGTCATTTTTTCCTTTATTCTTTTAGCAAATGTTGATTTTTAAAAAAAATTTTATTTTATTTTATTTTTTTAATTTTTTTTTGGGGGGGGGGAGAGTTAAAAGGGGCTTTTTTAACAGAGCACGTCCAGGATCCAGGAGAGATGGGTGTCTTGCACTGTGGCATCCTGAGTTCATGGAGAGATGGAAGGACCTTTCCTGACAAGCAAATGCAGCTGCACCCTTTTCCCCTCCATCCACACAGCCTTATGAACTTCCCAGAGAATGTATTACTATTCTGATTAAAATCTGTTCACTAAAAGCTCCTGTACCTTTATTTTAAGGGATGGCATAAGCTTGGTAGCAGTTGGATTAAAAGCAGTTAAGGAATCCCCTACTTTTAACTTAGAAGAGAGAATGAAGTTTCTGAGTTTATTGCAGTGTTTGTGGGTGCTTGGTGGTTCCAGCTGTTATGCAAACAGCTCAGTGTTGACTCCAGTGCAAACACACCAACACAGAGCTGCAGACAGCTGATGAAGTGTCTTCATCATAGTTTGCTGAATAGCTTGTCTATATTTTCATGATTTATTACTTCCCTGACTTTCTCAGGTGTTAGAACAATGAATCAATCCAAGCATTTTCAGAGTGGGGACTGCTAATTGCATGAGCTCTGTTTACTGCTCAAGAGCTGCAGTTTTGACAAGTCTCTTGACCCCATGTTAATACATATGATTAATTATTGTTAAGGGCGTCTGCAGAAACAAACCAGATAGGTAACACTTCAGAGCTTTTATTTCTTTCTGAACAAGCAATAAACATAATTATGTTTACACTGCATTCCAACCAGAACAGGTGGGGAAAGAAGGTGCTTTTGAAGGCGTGAGGGTAAGCCATCAATGCCCAGAGATGGGCATCCAGGGAGAACAGGCTGAGGTGATGGGGAAGCATATTGGAAGCAGTTCCTTCTCGTGACTCCTCGGCGGCTCCATAGCGTCTTTCCTGTGTATGTCACTACAGAGGACTGCAATCAAGGGCAGAGGTGCTGCATCTCCTGGTGTGTGAATGAGGGGTGGGAAGCACCATGGGCAGGCCACAAGGTTATCAGGGTGCCAGATGTTTGTACCATTTTACAAACTTATAGAAGAAATTTTGATGCTGGGGACCCCACTGGGACATTTTCTCTGGAGGCTTGCCCTACCCTGCTGTGCTTTATCTTGCTGTACTGTTCTGCCTTTTCTCTATCTGGTATTGGTATTCATTCCCCCCAGAACAGGGGATCTTTCTTCCCACTGGAGGGAACCTGCCTCATATGCAGCTACTGGCTCACCTGGAGAGACTTGGGGTGATGCTGGGAGTTGTCCTCAGGCTCACGCCAAGCAGAAGGACCCATCTCCTTTTCCTTCACCACTCCTGGTTTGTTGCAGGTCTTTGGAGCTAATGCTGCTGGGGAAGGTGTTGGGGTTTGTCTGTGGGCTCAAAAACAAGGCCAGGATGGATTGATCCTCATACAACACACTTGGGGAGGCCAAAGAAGTACCCAGAGTGAGAGTGTCCATGGTGAGATACTTCTCAGGGAACCCCAGTGTGAGTGCTGTGAAATAACAGGGACCAACAGGGGTGACCACGGGAAGCACAGAAGGTGGTGGTAAAGTCAGCTTAATCTGTAGCTGACACATGTGAAGCAGCATTTTAAAATACCATGTAACAGACACAACCAGAATGGCTGTCCCATGCAGCAGCCTTATAAAAGAGTAGAAAAAAAAATAGAAATACAGGTTTAACTGCCTGTATTTAACTGCTTTATCCTGCATAATTCTTTTCTTTTGGCCCAGGTCATCACGGTGGGAGGTAAAGTTGGCAGGAGACCCTGAAATTTGCCACTGTGGGTTATTACACTGCAAGGGGAGAATATCTTTTCTGCACCAAGGCCTCCTCAGCACTCTGGAGGTGCAGAGTCATGCAGGACCTGACCTTGTTGCTTCCCCTCCCTTGTGTTTCAACAGAGCAGCAGCACCACCAGGCTGAAAGAGAAACCCAGCAGACACAAGTCTCTCTGAAGTTCACAGCACACAGCACCAATGCCACCGGACTCTGTGCCCTGCAGTGGTACAGACCCCTGGTCCTCTCCATCAGCTTCAGCCCCACCCCCCCCCACAGGCAGGGTTGCCACCAGGACACATGCAGCCATTCCCCTGTGGACAAGGGGCCACTCACTGAAAGAAGACACTTCAGCACCCTTTGAGACCCCTTTTCACCCTTCCAGTGGCCTCTGCGGTAAGGTTTCTACCACCAATCTTCTAGTACTCCTAATTTGCACTTGTCGTTGAGCTGGGCTAGCTCTAGCCCCCACATCCAGGCTCTAGCTGCAGTGGGGAATGGGCATTTGAGGCTGCACTGGTGGGAGGCCACTTTAACACCACCTTTGACTCTCCCCAGCCTTTCCTGGGTGTTGGGCAAAGTATTTTCCTTACACTGATTTGGAAGCTTTGTTCTACCATAAGCCACTGTAACTTGTTTATAGCAACCAGCATTTTTCCATCTGGTCCTGCTCAAGTTGTTCACCTCATTCAGAGCACAGAGAACGACAGGATAAGTGTGAGAGGAATGATGGGTTTGTCTTTACAAACAAGCTGTGGGTCTGCTGATAAGATGCAGCTATCAGTGAGAGACAACAGAAAGAATGGGATGGATTCCACTAAAAGATCAAAGAGGCACTGAAAGAGTATCATTAATTCCACAAAAGTTAAGAATTAAGAAGGGATTATGCGTGGGAGGGGAAAAGGTACCCCAGGTATCAGGCGTTCCGGGAAGTCTGTACCTCTCAAGTACCTCAGCCTATGGGGAAAGAGAGAAGGGACAAGCGGCCAGGAATTAGGATAAAAAGGAGGCTTCGCCCTCCAAAAATTTGAGAGACCCCAGGGGAATGCCCCATGGCCTCTCCCTGTATTCGAATAAAGAAAAAGGACTCCTCTGTCTCCTTTTTGGACATAAACCTCTGGTGTTTGTGGATTAATTTTCCTGACAAGTGAAATGAGAGTACTTGAAACGCCAACCTGTCTGCTTTGTGTTTTCCCATGGCTGTCCCCCCTGTCCCTGAGGCCATGCAGAGGCAAGACCAGAGCTCTCAGGGAGAGAATGGGCTCCTAGAGCAGGAAGCATCTATCCACTAACCAGGCCTACATGGGCCTGTATGGGAGCAAAGAGCACAAGGGCACAGTGTGCAAGACCCAGTGACATGTGGTGAGGTTAATTGCTCTGCTCAGTTTTAGTCCATCATGCTCCAGAGAGGGAATACACTTCACTGGGCAGGGGGAAACAATGCCAACCACTTTGTGTGAAAGAAAAGCCCATTCCTTTAATCTGTTTGAAAGCTTTTGTAGATCAGAGTCCTGTCCAGAAGAGCTATTGCTGATATAATTGGTGCAGACAATTGCAAAGGTTTTGATAAAGACCTTTATGGAAGAGCTATTCATGGGAGGCAAAGAAGGGTCATGGTTTGGGCAGCAGCTAAGAAACAAAAACCTCTAAAGCAGGATGCAGGCTGTACAAATGCAAATGCTCCTTATCCCACCCAGCAGCACCCTCAGGTCCCCACACTGAGGTAGGTGGATGAGCTACCCTCCAGCAGCAAAACCCAACCAGGGATGATGAGGATTGCCAAGGGCACCACCAAAGCCAGGGGAACAGGCCAGGATGGGGGAAGATCCCCACCACAGACACAGCCTGGGTCAGAGTCCATGAGAGGAAGGGGTGATGGTTATGGCAAATTCAGTGACAGTCTGCCTTTTGAAGAGAAAACTGAGCTAGGGCCATAGGCAACCATGAGTCAACTCACCACAGTGGTCCATTGGTGTTTAAAAATATATGCTATTATCCCAACAAACCCTAAAAAAATGGATAAAAGTCAGGAGAGAAAGTAGCAGAGAACTGTGTCTAAATGCTCAGATAGGAAGGAAGATAAGGTCCTCTTTTGGCACTGCTGCCTCTCACCAACTCCCAAATGACACATCAAAAAGAGAGGAGGGGAGCATTTCTGAGATGGGAAAGTAAGGGAGTTAGAAATAGAGCCTAGCTAGAACTGAAATTATATTAATTTCTAGATGAAGTGAGTAAAAAGCAACATAATGGCCAATATACAGAATAACAAATGGCACAAAAGAGGTGTGTGTAAGTACTCCTATTGTCACTTTTCACATAAAAAGAGAACAAAGGGACAGTCAATAAATGCAAGCAGCAGCACATGTACAAGGATAAGTGAAATACTGTTGTTCTAATGCACTGTGCATAATCATCCAGTGTGCTCCCTGTTCCAAAATATCACTAAAATCACAGATGCAGGGAGACTTGAAAGAAAGGGACAGAAATGTACCTGAAAGGAAAGACCATTTGTAGTTTTATTTGCTCTGTGTGAGTTACTTGAGCAGAAAGCAATAATATGGGTTTTAAAGAGAGAAATTTTCACACAAACAGCAATAAATAGGAGGGGGGCAAAGATCCCCTTGGGCAGATTATTCCAAAAATTGCCTTCTAAGGGATGTCTCATTCTTCCTTCCTCTGAAGTATTTTCATTGACTGTTAGCAGCAGTCAGTGACTGGAAAAGACAAACCACTTCTTATCTCCTTTGGTGACCTCCTGCATCAAGACCAGAGCACTTTCCCATCTGCTGTGTCCCCAGCATGACCCTGAGACAGGGCTTTTGATCCTTCCTGGGGCACCAAAAGCAGCGGCTTGGGTGGGTGCTGAGTTCCAGCCTGCTCCTTTCTTCTAGTTTTTAGTCAAGGAACATTTCACATCCTCAGCCGTATGTGACTGAGGGAGGTAAAAATAATCTTGTCATCTTTTTCTTTTTTTCATTGACGTGCAGTGATATCTTCCCTATTCATTGCTGAAATGAATCACAATTAATCTCAGCCAACGATTCTGCCTGGTGATGGGAATGTACATATTAGTGACACACATCAGCACACCTTCCTTCAGGAGGAGCACTGCTACCTGGATAAATATCAGTGAAGGTCAGCAATGGGGAGGTGGGGCAGAAAATTACTTGAGAGGCATCCCAAATTTAAACAGAGCTGACAAATGCACAGCTGGATTTGTGGAGCTCTTCCTTTTCACAGTCTTCCTTATCTGAGGTAGATCAGATACTCAGGTCTTTCTGTGCCTACAAAGTTAAAATAAAATATTCACCTGGCCTTATAACCTCCCTCTCTGTGAAGATGTATCATTACACCCAACTCAGAGCAGGAACTCTCCTTCTCCCAGCTGCTTCCCACTCCCAAAGGATGGAATTCCAGTTCCCAGCATCTCCAGAGCTGTGCTGCAGCACTCCCACAGCATGCATAGACACTCCTGACATACTCTCCCACCAAAATACATTCATTACAGACAGTAGGTACTGTTTTCCGTTCTCTCTGCAGCCCCAGCCTCAAGCTCGTTATTCTCTGCAGGAGATGTGGTAGCTGGAATCTGGGGGACAAAGCAAGGCACCCTCTGCTGACCTCCCTCCATAACATCTTAAATGTCCCACAGCCTGGCTTCTACCCCTGGAGAAGACGACAGTAATTCCAACATGGAGCTGATCACATGAGCTGGACATTAAGAGACCTTATTTTTTGCTGTGTGGGTTTTTTTTGTTCATTTGTTTGGTTTTTTTTTAAGACTTTATTCAGCTAACATGCTTGACCAAAAATTACAACACTCAAGTTATGCCAAAATGATTAAATAATCTTTAAGCTTTCATACCTCAAGTACTTTAAATGATATTTTGAAGTAACAGTTGCTTTCATTTCCTTTCCACATAAAAATACACAGTATTTGGAAGATACCTTAGGAAAAATTATTTTTAAGAGAATATTTTATGGTTGACATAGAAATTTTGCTGAGGCTAATAAAAGGACCTCTTCCCTTCACTTTAAGTGCCATGAGCAAATGTAAACATTTCAGACTTAAACATGCAGCCAATTTCCTGCCACATTTGTTGCAAACCTCTTGAATTGTGACTAGCTAAGCCACTTTTATTCTAACTACATGCTATTGTTCATCTTCCAGTGATGACAGGAGTACATATTCAACTGTGAATTTCAATTCTTACTGATTTAGGAGCTGATCCTGAAATTTCTACACCAGTAGTTTTGACAAAAGTGGTCCCATCTGAATTAATGGCAGACTGCTCATGCACTTGTGAACCACTCTCCCAAAAACCAGTTGCAGGTGCCACCAATTGTTTTGGGTTTCACTTTCAGGAAAAAAAGCAGCACATTAATTTAGACACATGGTCACCCAACAGATTACAAGAAATGACAGACCTGTGACTTGTCATGTTTTCTGGGGGTTTGGTGGCTTCCTGTGGGTCCACAGCATGAGTCAGTTACTGGGCTTGGACATCTCAGCTCCAGGCAGCACCTGGAAGAGCTGCTGCACATGGGAAGCTAGGGAAAAGCAGAGTTTGTGCCCACCTTGCTCAGAGCTGAAGCTCACATGGCCTGGTTTTGCAACACAGGTATTTTAAATTGTTTATGTGTATAATGTACATGCAGCTGCTGTGTAAAAGTCACATTTACATCCATGTAACACACAATTCTCCAATGCATGGATGCAGATGTGGGCTATGCACAGACCTGCAACTGTGAGCTGGGAGTGCTATGGTCTGCCCAATGTGTGTGAGCAAGATTAATGTCTAGATGCTGTCACCCCCAATTCAGTATGTCCACATATAGAATACAGCAGTTAAATTATCTCCATCAAGTCAAAAGGACATGTTTGTCAGTTTGAGGCAGAAATCCATTTCTTGCAGGACATGTCTGAAGCCCTGGGTTTTTTGGTGGCTTTGTAAACAATTCTTAAGCTTCTGCCTAGGACAGGACTGAAATCCCAGCAGCTTAAATACCTCTGCTAACACTGCAGGAGAGCTGCACAGGCAGTACCATGGCTGTGGACCATCTCAACCCGCTTCTGACATGTCCCCTGCTTTGCTTGGTGCCAAAAGCAATACAACAGATGGGTTTCTACTTGTTTTGTGCTGGGCCTCTCTCAGCAGTGTCCATGAGTGGGCAAGTCCCAGGTCCCCTGCGGTGGCCTCTGCTCTTCACACTTTGGTGCGTACCCATTGCTCACAGCCACCCAAAAGCAAGTGTCCAAACTACACCTTGGGTTGATGCCTTCCCCTTGACATCTATGTTTCCCAAGGACAAAATGATCACAATGACATTTAACCATTCCTGACCAGGGCCAAATTCAAACCAGTAATCTCATCATTGGCTGCATGTCCCATTAGCAGGTTTTAAACCAATGGTCTCGGTGGGTTTTATTTAAAATACCATTACTAATCATTGGGTGAGCCCTTTGCAGGTTTTTCCTCTTTCTTTTTCCTTAAATACAATCACATATCACTTTACCATATGAAAACACAGTTATATTTTTTCTTTTTTCTTTTTTTTTTTAAGGGAAATGTCATCCTTATTTTCTTTTTTTAAACAGGCGAGGCCAGGTTACAAATTCCTGAGTTTATACTGCATTTAACACAGTCTCCCTTCTTGAATGTTGAGCTGTTTACAGCATGCTGGCAATATGTACCATTTCCCTTGCCATCTGTAATGCCAGATGTAGTAAAACTTCATTTCAGTACAGTGAATTAGGGCCTCTTTTGCATTGGTTTTGAATAGATGCAAAGACTTAGACTCGGAGGACTTGGAGAAATAGTTTTCCTCCTCTGACTGGTCATTTGTGTACCATCTTTTATATTTTCCATGTTGATTAAGGGAAAACATCTTTACCATCATTTTTATTTTACCAAGAGCTCACTGGAAAACATCTGAAATGAGGGAATCCTAGTCTAAACACGTTTAAACTGCAAACTTTCTTAAAGAAACACTCCTTTGAAAGACATCGTTCTTTTAATAAGTCCAATATATGGTATGTACAAAAGCCCCTACTAGATATATATATATATATTATACACACACACACATATATATATGTGTATATATAAATATGTGTGTGTGTATGTGTGTGTGTGTAATGAAATCACTTTTCTGTATTCACAAACATTTTAATGGTAAAATGTTAGTCTTTAATCTGTTTCTGGCACCAAAATGTCTTTGTTCCTTGTCCACTTTTGTTACTCTAAATTTATCTGTGAAGAGCTAGCAGGGAAAAAAGAAGGATTTTGCTTTTTTTGTTGAATGGTTCCCTATTGGGATTCTCAGCCAGCAATATAAAGTTGCTAATGTGTTGGGTACAACTTTAAATCCTCATTATAATCATGTGTTCCTTGGAGTAGGTAAGTCAATAACTATAGGTGGATTAAGTGGCTGGTAATTCACAGTGCACACAGATGCATTCACATAGGTGGTGGTTCCATCAGCCATGACACCGTAACCTACAAAGGAAAAAAAATTATGATTACTTTCATTATTAGTTATTATTCTCTTTATTTTTTAATTACTTGTATCACACAACAATAAGTGCCACATTTTTTATTACTTAGAAGGAATTTAAAAATTCTCTTCGCACAAAACATGAATGTTCCCTGAATCAATACCATCTTTGTCCTACAGCAGAGCTTTTCAAATTGTGTCAGAAAAGCAAGATGGGCCCTCAGTATCTAGTGGCTGTTATCTCTGGCAGCCAGCTCACTAAGCCTCCTTAGAAAGACAGATGCTTTTCACTGCAGAGATTTTTCTCTTAAAACCTTTTTAGTTTTGGAAAGGATGCTTCTGATTGTTTAGGCTTGCAGTCATCAGTACAGCAAACTTTGGGCAATTTTAATCTTCCCACCATTTTTCCTGCCCTCTGTTGAACATCCTTTAAGCAACCAATGAAAAAAAGCATTGCTTGACTGAGGCAAGTATGTGTGCATGTGCATCTGGGCAGGATTTGACTAGTAGGAGCCTCTTTTTGCTACGTCTTTGAACTTGTTGACCAAAATTGATGGAAAGGCACTAAAATGCCTGTGTAGGCTGAGAAAAAATGGCTTTATTATTGAATGCATTGTCTAACAGACAAGGTGAATTCACACCCTAAAACACCAGAACATTTCCACAGAACATACACAGCTGTGTGTCTCACCAGTGGTAAAAAAGCTTCAGCTACATCTCATGTCTGGCTAGACACACAAGGCAAATAATTCCAGAATCAAATCTGCAGAAAACCAAACTTCTAGCTCTATTGCCTGTAGAAGTACAGTGAAATGCTCTTTCAGAAAGTGAAGAAGCCCTTTGACAGCCTTGGTGTCATGAAAAAACAGACACCCTCTCTGTTGTCAAAAATCTTTTAATGAGCCACTAGGATAAAAATATAAGCCTGATTACATGAAAGCTAAAAGTTTAATGTTGGAAACTTTCACTGAAGTATTATGATCAATATGAAGAACTGCAATCATCAGAAATATGTGATTTTGGGGAAATCAACTGGTAGAAATTTGTACTAAGACTCAATTTCACCTTTCATAAAGTTAATAGTGAAATGTATTCATTGCTATATACACAAGGAGTTACAGCTAGTCAAATCCTATGTTCCGATGACCCTATGGTTTTTCTGAATGCAATTCTGTGTCTTTCAGAACTCTGAAAATTGCATAATTTGCAAACAAAGAAACAGTAGCCAAATTCCTTTCTTTTTGGTTCCTTAAAACACCCTGAATAATTCAGGGCCTCCTGCACCTCCCATGGAAGAAACACACTATAATTAGGGACCAGGGACGGAAGAAAACCATGTAAGGTTCCTGTCACCAGCATTTCTTTAAATCCCTTTCTGTTTGCCACAGAACGACTGCTCTGAGGAAAACATGAAATGCATGGAGGACAGTCAGCACTGTGTTTAGGACTTGCTGTCTCCTCAGCTACACATTTGGAGAGAACAGACACAGACTGCTAACACAATCCTTTGCTGGAAGATTCCTAGTGCTGCAGCTTTCACTCCTGTCCCACTGCCAGCAGAGTTTCCTTGGCCATACCTCAGTGGTGTACTGGCTATAATGGGAAAACCAGAATTTTAGCCAGAATGCCTGCCATGTCTCTTGTCCCTTCCATGGGTGGATCAGCAGCAAGCCCATGTGCAGAGGTATTTTTTGGCAGACATGGTAGTGGAGGGAAGGAATAAGGAAGAAACATCTCTTATAAGCATCTCTTTCCCCCAGATGTTCAGTAAATGACTGCTGCAGATGTAGCTATGCTCACTCAGAGGAAAAATTCATCTGTTCAAATCATGCATTCTCTCTACAAAGTGCAGCTTCGTTTGCACAGGTTGCCTGCAATGGGAATTCTCCTCTGCAGAGATTTAGCATCCCATTGAAAAACAGGGTCTGCAGCTCCCCATTTGTTTTCTCTAAATTATGATAGTTAACAAGAAGAGTACCTTGTTTCTGTGTTCTGATACCTACTGTGCCAACTACACTAACTCACAGGATTTGCTATTCTGTGGAGGTGCCATTCTCTTCCCTCGAGACTCAAAGTTGGGCTTGGTTTTAACAGATGTGATTTTGTTTACCTGCCTGAAGCTTCATGGCTTGCTGTTTGCTTATATCCCCTGAAACCCTCTTGCCTTACAATTTCTGAAATGACAGTGAGTTTGAACTGTATTCACCCACTGTTTTGGTTGGAATATCAAAGATTGCTCTAGCGGTATTATCTGTTTACTCTGTGATTTAAGGGGACTTTGGACATTAACCAGGTCACTGCAGATGAGACACATGAGGAGAATCCTTGAGCTATAAAATAATGATCTGAACATTCTTTTATACCACCAGCAATGCCACTTCTAATACGCCATGGTAAAAGTCCCCAGCAGCAAGTCAGAGAGGGTATCTTGGGAAGAGCTCTTCACAAAATCAGAAGAATCTGAAGGCCAGCTCCTCCATATTTTCCATCTCTACACTGGTGAGACCCACAGAGATTCCACAGCAAAGGCTGGAGCAGTCCCATAAGCAGAAAACTGGTAGTTGTGGAGTACCTTTTCCTGCCAGTCAGTTAACACTGCCAATGACTGAGCAGCTGATAATACACATTACACACCAATGGTTCACTCCTGCACAGCCCACTGCTTTCTGCTTAGGGTGGGGGCACTGCTTGAAGCCTTGCTGCCTTGCTTTGTGGACAGGACAAACAGCATCTACCTTTCCCTTTGCCAGGAGATGAACTCCTGCTGTTACTGGCTTCAGCAGAGTGTATCTGTCACCATTCACTGGCTTGTGTGAAGGGAACTCATTTTCTTCCCAGTTAAATATCAAATAAATAGAACCACTTGTTTTGTCTGAGCACAAAATCTTTCCCCTGCCAAAGCAACTAAATGCATCCATGAATATCTTGGAACTTCTACACCAGTCAGTGTGTCTTGTGTGTCTTGATTTCAACTTCATATACACACTGATGGGGAAAGACAGCTGTTATTACAATCTTGAAGATCAAGCCTTAGAAGCACCCCTCAAAACATTCTTACCCATTTTAAAAGCACGGAAGCTGAGACACAGAGATCTTACATGAATTACTATGAAGTGCAAGTTCTGCTGAGGAAAAAAAAATCCCTCCATCCTAATATTTAGACACTTTCTGTAACTACTGGACTTGTGCTCTTATTTTAAAATTCACAGTACTCATCTCTGTGAAGGAAGCATCAACCTGTTTTATAGATGTAGAAAATGAAAGATATGCTCAAGTACAGGTATTGAAATGTGTCTATCAGCCAATTTCACCTCTATATATGCATTTAAAAATGCATCTGAATTCTAGAAGTGCTTCAGACATTCAAGTTTGAAAATGCCGGTTAAGCCTTCTCTACTTGTGGCTTCTAAATGCCTATTATAAGAAGAAATGTGTTCTGACCTTCATGGATATGTCCAAAAACATGAAGCCTTGGCTGTATTCGTCTCTGGACTGTGTTCAGCAGCTCAACACATCCTACCCGTTGCATTTTCTTAGGAACCCAGTCCAGAAAACCTTTGGAAAAGAAAAGAAAGCTTTAAGAAAAGACAGATAATCCACAAAGTTGTGGTGTTATACAGCATTTTTGAGATTTCATGTCTCATGGCTTTTCACAAACAGCCACAGAAGAATTGAAATAGCAAGAATTGTGTCTGCATTGGTAAGCAGAAGAGGAAGGAAATAAAAATACGGACGGAAAACCATAAAAGCTCACCTGGATAAAAAGGACTGTGATAACTCTTTCCAGTTGTTTTTCAAAGAATAAAAATAATTACTGCAGTCAAAACATTTTTTTGCACTGCTGTTAATGGGGTAACTCAATGCTTTACCCATTTTTCTTCTTGAAGAGAATGAGGTATAAAGAACAGTAAGTCCAAAGCAAGCCTCTAAAGAATTTAAAACATTTAACTATTTAAAAGCAGTCGTGGGACCTACTTTTTTAGATTGAGCACTTGAACCAATGTAATGGAATCTGTGTTGCCAATACTACAACTATATTGTTATCACATTGAACCTTACAGTAGTGGAGCTCAGGTGATGAATCCACTACATGCCCAAAAAATAACATCCCTGAGTTAAACCACTTCATGGCACAGCAAGCTCCACTTGGTTAAATTGATGGATCTCAGAAGAGACACTCAAGCCTTTTGCAGTAGATGTATTTAAGTACTGCATTTACTTGCACAAAAATTGTGTAAAAATGTATTTTTTATGAAAATAGACAGAAATGTTACATCAACTCTTTGTCTAAAAGTATTGCAGGGGGATGTTTACTGCCAACTGGTCTCATGTTTCCTTCCAAGTACTAGTATAAGGAGGATGTTGTATTGGAGTGTTTGCAACAACCAATCTGTTTTCTTTCTATTCATTTCTGTTCATTTCTGTTCAGTAACTTTTATAAGGCTCAGATTTGGAAACGTAAAAGATAAAATCTTCATGCTTATATTTTGTTGTTCTGATATTTTCTCTGTGTGCCTGTCATAGCTTTGCATCTCTTGGATTCGCTGCAGTAGTGTGAATATATTGTGCTTTTAGCCAGAAGTGCAGAGTCTGGACCTGATTTTCATACATTTACTTTTGATATCCACTCAAGCATGGCTAAGCAGGCAACCAACTGGTTTGAAAAACCAGAAGTGTGGTATTCAAGCTCTTGGACAAGCTCTCAGATTTGCTAGAGCTTCAGGGAAGGTTCACACATTGGCAAATACCTCTTTAGCTGCCAGTGCTTGGAAACTGGGCTCGTTTGGTAAACTGTGAAGTTTTACCAAAATGGCAAAATTTTGCACTTGTTTCATAGCTACTCAGAGAGCTAAGTTCAATTTTCAGAAAAAAAGTTGGGAATGGGGCATCATAAGTGCCAAAAAGAGGAAGTTCTGAGCATGGTCAAAGACAGAAGGTGCTGTTTGGCACCTGTCAGAGGATGTAGAAAAGGAAAGCCCTGCTGAACTACAACCAGACTGAGCAATGCTCACTCCTGCTGAATTCACTTGTGCATCAAAGGGAGGTCAAAATTCACCAGAGAAAAACAGTATTTATGATGTCAAAGTGAGGCCAGCAATTCCTCTGGAATAAAGTCACGCTTTTTTTTTTTTTTTTTCTTTTTCCAGAGTAAATATATTAGAGCCGTATGTTTTATTACTCCAATGATTTGAAGCAGTTAATTGTCAAAATGTCTGCAGTGAACATAAAGCTAAAAGTATTTCCACTTCAAAAACTTCACAAACAAAAATAATCCATAAAATTAAGTTCTCCATTAAATTAAGCATTATTTATGTTGAACATGTTTTTGTTTACATGCATTATCACCCTTCTGAAGCCTTCCCATATGTTTGCAGCTTATTATGTACACCTGACTACACAAACTAAGAATAATTGATTACACCTAGCTAACAATTAGAGTTCATCTTAGTGGTTTTTTTAATGTTTGGTTACTTGAAACAGGTTTCTGCAGCTGTCAAGAAAGTATAAATCTTTGTCACAGACTATCAAGCAGACAGATGCAAATGAAGACTTAAAGGTGAAATTAAATTAAAAACAAAGAAGAGTACGTGAACTTTTGGAAGAGAAAAGAATAATAAATTGAGATCTTTGGGTAACAAAGATATGCCAATGTAGAAATGAGCATTAACACTGATCCCATAATCACAAATTCTATATTTCATAAACTATGAAATACATTGCATATCATTGTTAATAATAATAGACAAGTTACTAATAAAATGGTCAAAAACAGCTGTTTTAACCCTTTTTTTCCTCATCCTATGTGAACCTCAAATGTATCCCTGCCCTGGTTTCATCCCAAAGCACTACTCTAAAACAGAAGAGAAAAATTACTCAGATTTTTGTTACACAGCTAAATGAAAAAACAAAATTCATTAACTCTTAATTGTGCTTCTGATCTAAATCAGACTATTTCAAATCCATGTAATAATGTAGTATTAATTAGTTCAGGAGGATGCACACCTCTTTTGCAGTGAGGAAATGAGAAAGCAGCACAGAAAATGGATGATAGGCTGAATTTAGGCAGCCATTCTGGAGAATAATCCTCAGAATTTGCAAGAGGACTGATTGCTATTTATGATCCTTAGGAACAACTTCAGTGAGGTTCTGAGTTCCAAGATCAGAACAAGAATCAGCTTCCTGGTTAAAAAAATTGGCTGGGAGAGTCAGAGGATCTTGTCTCCCAAAAGGTCTGCAGACAGAGCTGCACAATAAGGTGGTTCTGTAAGTTAAGCAGAGTGTTAAGCTCTTTGAAATGTCATATATTTGTTGCCATAGGTGTCAGGGAGACCAACAGCTCCTGCCCTCAGGCAGAGGGTTTGGTGCCCGAGCTATCTATTAATGCATCAATAAGAGAGAGACAAAGAAACAGGAACTTCTGAAAAAAAAAGGAAATTCTGGGGGGATGGTTGAAGATAAAGAATTAAAAGTGGAAAAAAAAAAAAAACAAAAACACATACTGAGCCATGGAGATGGGGGGAATTCACAATAGTCCTTTACAAATCACTAGAGATGGGTGGCCCTTCCTCAGAATTACTGCAATTATTAATTTATTTTTAGATTATTAAATTTACTATTAAATTTATTACTAAAGCCTGTCTGTTGAGTGCCAGTTCTGCAGTGCTCTTTAGGGGTCCTCCTCCTTCTGCTGATGCCTGTGGCTACTGGAGAGGCCTGGTGGCTAAAGTAGCAAGGTGGTTGAATCTCGCCACTTTCCAACATTAATTTCAAGTGAATCTTCAGTCAGCTGAAGGTTGGATACAGTTGGTCAGCTGGCTTTAAAAGGGGTTTTCAAAGTGCTGAAAAAGCTTCTGAAAAAGTTTTAAATATGACTTATAAATAAAACTGCATGAAAGACAGCATTGTACCTTGGATCCTAGCAGGGATTACCCCCATACCAATGGCCTGGAGCTGATATCTTGGGCCACAACACTTAATTTCTGACATCCACTTTTACAAGACAGGCTCATATTAAAATCAGTCCACAGCACGGCATGAGACTACACTTAGATGAGGAATCAAAACACACACCCCTAACTGTGAGAAACTCTGCTCACAAAGAACCACTTTCCTCCAGGATTAGTGAGCAGTGGAATGCAAACATGTCTTTCTAAAGAAAACAAAACAGAAACCTTTTAGATACTTTCTCCTCTGAGCTCTGAAAGAGAAGAAAGGGTGGAAGGCGAGGGTTTTAGCTTCAGGAAATTAGGGAATCTAAAAGTTTAAAGAAACCAACTACCTTAATTTCACACAAAGCACAGTAAGACTCAGCAGAACACTTGAGTACATGGTTCTTGCTCATGTTCATTTATTAAATTAGTGAGAGTCAAACACACAGTCACATTATATATAGACTTCTACATATATTTAATACATTGAAAAAAAGCTTAAAAGCCTTAAGTCCTTACTGAATCTGTACAGGTTTGTGTGATTGCATTATTTCTGTAGCAAAGGTAATGTCAAAATTTTCTAGGAATACAAGAAATCTTTTATAGATAGATAGCTTTTATATCACCTATATTAACGTTTGAAAAATGCACATGCAAAACTATTTGTTTTTGATCTGTTCATGTTGCCAAACTGTATTACAGGTAAGCAATTCAACCATGCAGTCCAAAGAACAGGCGAACAATGGGGAGCATCTGGGTTTGTAAGGCAGAAGATACACCAAGTCAGCATGATGAGGAAAAGAAGAGATTCTGGGTTGGTGGGAAAATGCAGTAGCAAGTCAGGGAGAAAGTTCTAAAAAATAAGATCCTAATCCTGCATTTCTCTTCAAAAACACTCCATGCTTTCAATCTAGTAATTTCACCAGTGGCAGATTAGAAATGTGCATAGGAAAACTAGACCCTGCTTATTTATAAAGCTCATTATGGCTTTATGTATTAATGTTTTAATTTTTAAGCCATTATTTAATTCCCTGCCATTGTTAAGAGGTATCATAGGTAATCATGAGCTGAAGTCCTGGTGTTGCTGAAATCAGTGCGTATGTTGCTCTTGACTTTTGTAAGTCAGGATTGCACTCTTTTTCTAAAGACAGCCATCAGTTACCATATAATCATCTTAAATACACAGCTAAGAGCACTATTATTTTCTTACCGAGAGGTGGTCCATGTGTTATAAGAATATCTATTCCATCTGGAATAAGGTTCCATTTCTCTAATAGTGCTTGGCCTCGTGGAAGATTAAAGCCCCAGCCATAAAACCAAGGTTGCCTGCCAAGAGAGGAGGAGAATCTCTTCAGTGCTACTTCCATGTACTGGTTATCTAAGCAAAATACTGAGGTTGACACTTTACTACCATGGAATTTGAAGACACAAACAGCATTCATTTTCTTCTTTGTGTGCACACAGTAATCCCCTCTTTCCATACAAACAGTGCTGTTTAACTTGTATGGAAAATACGTGCAGTCCTCCCCGCTTTCAGTAGACAGCATACAGCAAAATATTCACAGTAGTGCTCCAACTACTTACAATCCCTGGATACCAAGATCTCCATGTGTGGATTATCGCGCTGACTCTCACAACATTTAGAAGAACAGCTGTCTCAGACACACCCACGTGACTTATGTTTCACATTGGCTCCCAGCACATTTGGCCCTTAGCCTATGACCAGCTGGGCAAAGACAGACCCTGGCACCATGACAGATCCTGCTCTGAAGTCAGAGACAGCATCTCTGCTGCTTTGTTTCCCTAATTGCATACATCCCATCAGAACAAGAATGCTGCTGCTTCTCTAACACACAAATTTCTTCTGTCCTCTGGTATGTTGACTTGCTTTTAAGTAAGACTTTCCATATTCAAGATTCCTTATCAGATAGGCATTTACATTTTTTGAAATGTACTTATGGAGCAGCTCATAATGGAGCAGCAGGACTGTAATACTGCCAGTCAGAACATAATTTATCTGTATCTTGCTATTCCGTTGATTAAAAAACTATATTTCACAGCAATTATATCACAGTGTTAAATTATGTCTTGCTGACTAGGCTCCAATTCTAGGACATAAAATTGAGGGGTTAGTTTTAGGCTGGAAGTTTTAATAGTTAAGACTGATGTCTTGTGGCCGTACCCATATTTGAAGAACAATGACAGAATGTTTTTCTTCCACAGACAAAAAGAGGGTCAACTATTGATGACTGAAAAGCTTGCTTTCTCATCCCCTGCCTCTTCATCACATGCCCTGGATAACCAGGTCTTGAGAAACAGGTGTCCCAGGGAAAAAAAGAAAACCAAAAAACTGTGAATCTTCAAACATCTGCTATCAGAACCAGAAATACATCTCTCAGCCTTCAGAAGCTGTGATGAGGGAGGTGAAGAAGGTGTTTGAAGAAAAGAAGCTAACAGCACTAGTGGTGAAGCACAGATCTTGTTCTGAGTAACATTGCTCAGGCCAAGGCAGCTGGCTAAGAAAAAGACATGTCCCTACATCAGGCCACAGACTCATACTTTTCTGGTTACCTGTTCAACATTCCAAGCAGCCTTTCCTCACCTTTCTGCTGCCAGGGTCTCTAGAGCGAAGCTCAGAGAGATCTTATCTCTCTAAAATTTCCTGAAAGGAGTTTATAGCAAGGTGGGAATTTGGTCTCTTCTCCCAGCTAACAATCATTAGGACAAGAGGAAATGACCTCAATTTGCACCAGGGGAGGTTTAGTTTGGATATTGGGAAAAATTCTTCACTGGGAGGTCAAGTGGCTAAGTCACCATGCTTGGAAGCATTCAAAAGGTGTGCAGATGTGGCACTTGGGGACATGGTTTAGTGGCATCAGGTTTATGGATGGACTTGATCATCTCAGATGTCTTTTCCTAAACAATTATGGGATTCTCCTAATTGGCTTATTGTGCAGCAAGGTACCAGCAATGCTACCATGTGACATTGCCACACAGCAACCACACAAAGCTCTGTGGAACTGGATCTGTTTCTCCTTACATTCAGCTCACCACTGAGATAAGGAAATTATTTTTATCACACAGGAATGCCTCAAAAAGAAAAAACATAAAGTCTGTGAGGTGCTGGGATATTACAGAAGTGGGAGGCTTCATAAAAATATACAGTGGTTGGCTTTTTTCTAAACTCTTCATCCTTTCCTGCCTTGGGATTGCATTCCACACCTAACACACTAAGTATATTTCTTCACCAAGATGAAAATACGCAACTGTTTGGCAAATTGTCTGTAGACCCAGGGCACATTTCCCATTAGAAAGATCCCACTGACAGAAAATATTTGCAAGGGCAAATAGGTGGCAAAAGAAGTGTCAGCACAGTAAATCATGTTTTTTAAGTCATTGACAGTTTCAGTGCATATACATCCCTGCTGCCACCCCTCGCATGGCCTGGTACTGCTGGGCAGGGACAGGATTGTCCCTGGGTCTCTGATGGGAAGCATGGGGAGGCACCATCCCACAGGTGTGCCAGACACAGAAAAGAAGCCAAGAGGAAAGACCAGCATTTGCCCAAGAAGCACAAGTCAAAAACCTCACAGAATAATTATTTTAAGATTACAACGAAGCACTTTAAAACAGAAATAATCATGACTGCCACAGGTCTCCCCAGAAGTCAGCTTAATCCTGCTGAAATCCAGACAACCACAAGCCATATAAGCAGCTGTGAGCACCTCTACCTGGGTTGGCCTACACATGGCCACTTTCTAAAAAAGCCCATTTCCCTTTATGAATAGGCATGATCTGCTTATTAAGACAAGAAGCACTTTCCCCCATCCCTCCCTCCCTCCTCCCTCCCTCGCTCCCTTTGTGGTGACTGCAGCAGGGCTGGTAAGTTATGCATGCTGGAGCTGTTCTTTTGTGAAGGGGAGATGTTACAACTTGTGTGATTTGCCATTATGCTGTCTTTTGTGACAATCCTGAGATGGAAGGAAATGTCTGGAATATTTCTGGCAAAAAAATTAAAAAATCCCAGGTCCAAGAAAGGATTCAGCAGAGGATGCTGGCATGCTTTACATTGGAGAGAAGAAAGACAAATCACACTTCAGTGCCCTCACCCCCAAAGCAAAAACCATCTTTATAAGCACGTAAGGATTTTATAAATCCCTAAGTCCCTTCCTCTGAAAATACAAAACAGCTATGAAATTTTCTGAGTAGGGAAAAAGCCTTCTTCTCTTACCCACTGATGAGCCTGTGGCCTGGATATCATACTAAGACAACTTTGTCTAGAATTTGCATTTACAATAGAACCTGGAAACAAAGTTAAATTCTTTATATCAAGTACTGAATTTTTGTATTCCCAGTTAGTGCTTACTCAGGAAAAGTGTAATTATTTTTATAACGTATTTTTCAATAATATTTTGCATTTGACAAAGTATGCTTTACAAGAGAAAAATCCACTCTCCTCAAAAAAAAACCAACCCAAGAAAAATTTATTTGGCAATTAAAGACATATATCATGAATATATTTCACCTTCGAAGTGAAGCACTCATCTGTAGAAATGTACTTTGATTTAGGTCTTACCTTTTTCAAGTGAACAGTTTCAGTGTCTCCAACACTACTGAAATTCAACCATTATTTTGATAAGAATAATGATTGTCTACATAGAAGACTCAAGGGGGAAAATATATCAGAGGTGAATTTGTTTACAGCACAACTGACCTTAAGTTTAAAACATTTGAACAAGTTTTGCAGGCCAAATAATATACAGCACAAAAAGGGCTGAATTATCACAGTTTGTGCTAGAAATCGGATGTTGCTTTATGTACTGAATTTCTATCTTTCTTTTCTAAAGTAACCATTGGAATAATTTTCTTACAGAATGATAGTTGCTATGACAACCATAGCAAATTTTCGTTTTCTGAAACAGATGTCTCATTTAGTTGAAAATTAGAATGTGAAAAACCCATGGGAAAAATTAATTCAAACTTTAACAGAACACTGACTACAATGTAATCTCTTATAGGTTAACCCCTTAACATCTTTCTGCACTCCTATAGTAACCTTCTCATAAATTCTAATTAAACCAGTTTAACCTCCTAGGAATGACCTTCTTAACTATCATTAGCACTTTAGTTGTATTTGAAAGGATCATTTGTGTTATAATAGTAACAGAAAAAAAGTCATAGTAAAAAAATAATCGTCAAACATATTACCACCCTAATTATTTATTAGGTTTTTTTTTAATTTTCTTTCATTCAGCTACTACCAGAAAGAGCTAACATGTAGCCCAAGAATTCTTTTGTCATTTAAATGGGACTTTACTTAGTTTTACATGTGCTCTACTGCATAAGGGGATGCACCACACATATTTGATCTGCCCTTTATGTGAAAATGGAGGGTTTTTCACATTCAAACCACTGGTACCCATCTCTGTCTGACAGGCAGCCATACAAACAAGGGACACTTGACTGGGGAGAACTATCAATGCACATGGATTTTTCTATTACAAGCGATGAAAGACTGGAATTTGATTCTCCATTGCCTTGATTCAATTTAAAACGTTTTAACTCAAAGAATGCTTTCCTTCCTTTCCAAGTAGACTCTCCACAGTACCTTGGCACCCCTGCAAACAAACAGGGTAGAAAACCAGTAGGCACTCCCTGAAACACGTGCCTTGGCACTGCCTGCATGGCTGGGGAGTGCCAGCTAACACAAGAGCTACAAGATTTACTGCAGCAACTGCCTCTAGGCTGCCCAGCTGAGTAACTCTAACCTTGCCACCAGTAGGCACCAATTGCTCTCTTTGACTTCAAGGGGAAAGCCCAGTAGCCACAGGGAGCTATGGTAGTTTGAATGAACAGCAGTGATGCATCAAAGTATCAATGGACAGCATCCTGCAAACACCGCGCTAGCAAAAAGTGCAGAACTGAAACACATTGTGCCTCCTATTTTCTATAGTTTCCTATTAAAATATTTATTTTTTTTTTTTCAGCTGAAAGGCAAGTTCTCTCAGTAGAATTCCTTTGCTTACCAAATAAATTTCAAAGGTTCACAAACATATGCAACTTGCTCCAGTCTTTTCTCCACAACTGCTGTTATTTTTCTCCTACAGGAAAATAAACAGATATTGGTTGGTGACTGTCGAGAAGCTCAGTGGGAAAAGAATGGACCAAATCACCTTTCTCAGTCCTGCTTCTCTTCCTGATAAAACAAAATATTCTGTATTTAGAAGATTGGACTACCCGTGCTGAAAGCCATACTGGCAGGAGTGACTGGTCAAGGGCCATGGAGCACAAAAAGCAGGTTCCACAGTGGCAAACATGGGCAAAACTCAACACATCCTGATTCCCAGCCCAGAAAAACACAATGGTGGACACCTAAGTCTATTTTTTCCTGGTCTTGATATAATCTTACTATCATAACTAGCTACATTCCTTTGGGCATGAGTGTTCAGTACTTAGCCTTTCCTCAGTAAGTAACTATTTTACTGAGTATTTCTATTAGTTTTTAACTCTACTTTCTGTCCAAGTAAGCATTCACAAATGTTCATATTTTTAGGGGTTTTTTTTGTATCAGCCATTTCATCTAAAGGAGTTGTGAAATAACACAGACCTTTTTGGTTTTTCTCTTCCGTGCAAAAGAGCCATCCAAAGCAGGAAGGGAAAGGACAAACGGAGCCATCAGGCCATTGGTGCTAGGAATGACTGGCAGGGCACTGTTTGTTTATAGGCTTTGAAATTTCATTCAGCATTGGGGCATCTGAGCCAAACATAACTGAGATCTAAGGAAAAACAGGTTTCAGGAGTCTTCAGGAGCATGAGAAGATTTATATTACAGCGAACTTCCATGTGAGAGAGGCAAGGGTGGTGTGATTTTAGAGAACAGCAGTGTGCAAAAAGAATTAAACTATGCAAAAAAGAAATTTGATTTTTTCATTCTTAATACTGAAGCCAGGTCTTTTTTATGAAAGGTAAGGCCTTATAACTAATAAATGGAAATGATGCAACTCCAATCCTCTACTGGCCATAACACACAACTCTGCTTCCATGGGGAAGTTTTCCTTACTTGCTTTGCATCCCAAGTTGTCATTCTCGAAACTCTGAATCAAATTAAATTATTGTTTTCACAAAAGGAAAAAAGGATAAAAATCTGAATATGGCCCTTTGTCAGTAATTATTTCTCTTGCAATTTGAGTTACACATGAAATCATTCATCTTTTGTTTAGTAAAGGATTTCATACAGCTCTGACCGCAAAGAAGAAAGAATGAGCTATGACTAATAGGAACTGATCATTTCTAAACATTAATCTGTTATAAAACAATGAAAAATAAAATGAAATCTACTTTATCTTCATAACAGGAGTACAAGAACATAACAGGTAAGGAGGAAAATTAATGAAAGAATGAATTTAAAATATGCCAGCACCAAATGCAGATAGTTTATCTCATTCTTCTGGAAGGCAAATTATTTTGCCCTATCTGATATTTTTAAAAAATAATAAAACAAACAATGGTATAAGCTAATTTGGAATAATTAGTCAAAATATTCAGTGCTGAGGGTGCAAATGTAAAACTGTACAGACTTTCAGTACAGTCTTAGAGATTCAATGCAGAGATAAGGTTTCTGATGTCTCAGAGACTGTCCCCCCAGTCTCTTGAATTCTCAGCATCTAAAACTATAGATACAGACAGGTTATCCAGCCCATATTTGAGATACTGATAGCTGGCAGTCACAGAAAGAAAGGTTAGGAGAGAAGTTAACAGCTCCATTGTTCACAGTACAGTCACCATCTCATTTTAAATATAAAAAAAAAAAAAAAAAAATCCAAGAAGGAAAAAAATATTTGATGCCCATCTATGCATGGCATCATTATGGTTATTCACTGTCAGATGCCCCGACAGCTAAAGAAAAAGAACGTTCTTCCACACTTCCAGATAGCTGTTGTTTGTTGTAGTCCCCTAAGACACTGCAGGTGTTTGCCACCTGAGTAGATTGAATATCCTTTTAGGGGGATGTTTCCCAGAGGAAACATGATTAAAATATGTAGGATATGTAATAAGTGCCCTGAGAAACAACAAGAAAGGCTCTCACAGTAGCCACTGAGTTACTGAACCCCCCAGTTACGGTCAGGCCCAAAAGTTACTCAGTTTAGTAATTCACCAGGTTTACATTCTTGTCTCAAAATACCAGGAGCAATCAGGCCATATGGACTAACTGTCTGCCAGTTCTTTTCTGATTTTCCTCCATTTTATTTTTTTTACCTTCTTTTACTTAGAAAATTTAAATCCATTTTGATTTAAACAAGCACAAAAACGCTTCCAAAACTAATAAATTAATGCAATGTGTGCATATATGCATGAAGTGCATTATTATTAATGTTTCCAATTTAGCAACAGATGAACTCACCTCTTGTTTAAAAAAGCACATACCGGTACTTCATATGCCATGTGTCTCCCTGAAGTGAACAAAATCCAAGCAATCCTAAATTCCATATTTATGTTTTCTCACAGTCCTAAATTCACTCCACAGTGCAGTGGTGGTTTGCAGAAGCAAACTGATGCAGCATAGCTTTCTATACCAAAAAAGTATATTTTTAACATCTATCCTTCAGCTATCTAGGAATCTGAGACACCTGAAAAATGGTTTAGCTTCTCTGATGAAGATTACACAATTAAAAATATTTGACATGCACAGGTGCAATCCAGTGTTGTAATATTCAGACAGCTTTTTCTGAACTCAAGAAAAAAAAGGGAATTGAAGACCTTCTGAAGAAGGCAGAAAGTCAAGAGGACTACAAGGATGTTGTGGGTTATGCAGGGAAGAAAAGTTGATGGGCCAGTTTCCAGATAGAGCTTAATCTGCCTACTGTGGTAAAAAACAGTAAAAAAATTAATACATCAGCAACAAAAGGATGGCCAAGGAGACTCTCCATTGGATGCAAGAGGAAACATGGTGACAAGGACTGAGGAAAGGCTGAGATACTCAGTGTTTTCTCTGCCTCACTCTAACAGTCAGACTGGTTGTTCTCCTTGTACTGAGCCCCTGAGCTGAAAGACAAGGACAGGGAGCAGAATGGAGCCCCATAATCCAGGGAGATATTTTCAGTGATTGCTACACAACTGAGACACACCAAAGTCTGCGGGGCTGGATTGGATCTACCCAAGAGCTAAGTGTCATCACATGCAGGACAACCAGGGAATCAGCCCCAGACAACGTGGGTCTGTGACAGACAGCTCTTGCTTGACCCACCCAGCTCCTTCTGTGACAGGGCGACCCCCTCAGTGGATGAAGGTAGGGCTGTGGATGTGTTTCCCCAGACTTTAGAAAGCCTTTGACAATGTCTCCCACACATTCTCCTGGGGACACCGGCTGCTCATGGCCCTGCTTCACTGGGTATAAAACCGGCTGGATGGGCCCAGGGACTGGTGGGGACTGGAGCCACATCCAGGTGTGGCCAGGTACCAATGGAGTCCCCAGGGCTCAGCACTGGGGCCAGTCCTGTTTAATATCTTTACTGATGATCTGGACAAGGGGATCGAGGGCATGCCCAGTCATTTCATGGACAGCACCCAGCTAGGTGTGAGTGTGGATCTGCTGGGAGCACGAAGGCTCTGCAGAGGGATCTGGACAGGCTGGATCCATGGGCCCAGGCCAGTGGTCTGAGGGTCAACAAGGCCAGGTCCTGGGTGCTGCCCTTGGCTCACACCAACCCCTGCAGCTCCAGGCTGGGGCAGAGGGGCTGGAAAGCTGGGAAAGGCCCTGGGGGTGCTGGGGACAGCAGCTGGACAGGAGCCCAGGGGGGCAAGAGGCCAAAGGCACCTGGGCTGTGCCAGCCATGGTGTGGCTGCAGGGCCAGGGCAGTGACTGTCCCTGTGCTGGGCACTGCTGGGGCCACACCTCAGATCCTGGGGCAGCTTGGGAACCTCAGGACAAGATGGACATTGAGGGGCTGGAGCGTGTCCAGAGAAGGGAATGGAGCTGGGGAAGGCTCTGGAGCACCAGGAGGGGCTGAGGGAGCTGGGAAAGGGGCTCAGCCTGGAGAAAAGGAGGCTCAGGGGGAACCTTCTGGCTCTGCACAACTCCCTGACAGGAGGGGACAGCTGGGGCTCTGCTCCCAGGGAACAAGGGATAGGACAAGAGAAAATGTCCTCAAGTTGTGCCAGGGGAGGTTCAGGCTGGACATCAGGAAAAATTTCTTCATGGCAGGGGTGGTCAGGCATTGGAAGGGGCTGCCCAGGGAGGTGGTTGAGTCCCTAGCCCTGGAGGTTCAGATGTGCTTAGGGACAGGGTTTAGTGTTGGCCCTGGAAGTGCTTGTTTTATGTTTGGACTTGATCTTAGAGGTCTTTCCCAACCTAAATAATTCTATGATTGGCTTCCATTTTCTCTGATGTCTTAGTGGTAAAGAAAAATCCTCATTTTAATTAATTTTAAACAATACTAATTTATTAAATGAAATCATTTATGAACAGCAATTCTAAAGGAAGTGTTCTGATGTTAAAGCAGTTTCACAAGTGGTAAATTACTTTTCCCCTTAAAAATCCAGGCAGGGAAAACAGAAAGAACTCAGACAGCTTTGTTGCAATTAGTTCCTGTGGCAGTGGCTCTATTTATGGTTTCTCATGTAGATCCACCATCTCCTTCTTGATGTAGTGACAACTTTACCGTGTCAAAACCTGGGGAAATGCACATATACAATCTACCACAGAGTAGGGAGGCTGATTCTCACCAGGTGTAAGTGGCTCAAAAGCTGGTGGAGCACTGCCAAGTTACTCCAGCTGAGAATCAGCTTCACATAGACCCACTCCAAACTAGTCGGTTATTTGTGTTTCTCTTGGAATATCCCCAAAGGGCTCATTGCAGTGCCCAACTGTGTTTACATCTTTGAAACATCCTGAAATTGCTGCTGTCTGGGACTACAGCTCAGACTACAGACAGAGCTGGTAGTTCTTTTGTTCAAGAAGAAAAAAAAATGAGGGGAAAAGGCAGCAAAACAACAAAAAAGGCACTTTAAAATCAGCTCTGTCTCATAAAATTAAACTTTCAAGCAAATGTGAAAAATAAAGAGAAAACTGCTGTGGTAGATAGCAATTTCACTCTTGTGGTTTATGAACTGCAGGAAAGTGAAGCCAATTCCCCATAGTGAGATTACAGGTCTCCTCTTCTACAGGTCTTAAATTAAAAACTAGCTGAATCCAAAGTGAGCTAGTTTACTGGATCAGAGGATTCAATTATTTCTGCTAAGTAACTGAACATGAACTACTTCCTTTTAATAATACACAACTAATAATTACTGCCCAAGAAAGGACTTTTTCCTACTAAGCTAATTAAACTAAAGCAATATATTTTATAACTGCTCTCAAATTTAACTAAAGTGAGGAGCATCGAAAGAGCTTTACTGCAAAGTGGATGCAAAGAACTTTTGGCTTCATTAACTGCTTAAACTCCCCTTGCAAGAGGTCACAGTGAAATGTGTTAGAGAACTGATCCATATCCCTAATACACAACATGTAAGAGGTGTCTGAACTACTGATTTTCCTCCATTGTGATACTTTGGGATTGAACTGTTCCAGACTCCTCAACCACAGGAAATGCCAAGAAATTATATTTGAAAGAAAACATTTTCTGGGATGTTCATCAACAAGAAAATAAAATAAAAGCTATATTCTAAACTGCTGTGATTCCAGAATACCTAATAGGTAGAATTTATTGCATTGGTCTGACTGTGATAGTATTTATGGACTACAATAGATGTAGTTCAGTCTACATTTTCATTTGTTCACATACTTATTGCAGAGTTTAATTAGTTAATAACAACTATACTTCTTCAACATGATATAGAAAATTTACTTGGAGTTAGCTAATTTTTATTTTCTTCCATGCACTTTTTTCAGAAATGTTAACGATTCTTTCTAATTCATTTCAGTCTCTTATTTTGTCTGGAAGCATTCATTAGAAAGACCTCCAGAATTCAGCAAGATTGCTCATACAAGCAATAGCACCTGTATACTCAGAGCCTGATGAATGACATTCACATCTGTATTTTCAAATCATGCAGAAAATTAAATGCTTTCCAAACTAAATTTATCACACCAAATGCACCAATTTAAACTATTTTTTTCTTTGTTAAACAAAAGAAAATTAAGGATAAAAATGATCCAGTGATCTAGTCCTGATTCTAAAACAGCCAGAATGTTAAATCTCACTTTCAGCCACTGGAATACCTTTAACACTCTAGAAGTTCAGTATTGTTCAGTTCTCCACACCACTTTGCTGGAACAGCTGAGCTTAATAGATCAAAATAATTTTACAGGAAAAACCATGTTTATGATCTTCCATATGCTGCAGACTAAACTAGAAGTGCATTGTGGTTTTAAGTCATTTTAGAAGCACCACTTACAAAATGGAAAATGGCTTCTTGTAAAAGAGGAAATAAAAATATCACTCTAGCATTCTGTTAATATACCATTAAACTTGTATCTATGTGCCTCAGACTGATAACATATTTTAACAAGATGATGAACTTTCTCTCTTCTTAATATGTTGCTATTTCTTACACATCTGTCATGTCTTACATATCTTATACCGAATGCCTGAAATAAAATACCTTCAGCATTCTCACCACAGTAATAGAGCCACATCAGGTAGGCTTAGATGCCAAACTTCTCTCAAAAATTTCTGAAACCTGAGATGCTTCATTTCTAAATAATGAGAAGGGTCTATTATTCCCACTGACTACTTTCATTTTTTTTCAAGAACCATCTCAAGTCTAAGTTAATTGCTTCTATTGCCTGACTCAAAGTCACTAATTAAAAAACTCCAAATAGTTCCTAACTTTAAGAATCAGGGAACATTTATCACTTTTAAAACATATTTTTGAGCAACCAAAACCCAGCAGTCTATAATTCATCCACATCCAGGATTTCTGCATCCATCCAAACAAAACTGTAGCACAGACATGCAAACAAGCCACCTGCTCAGAAATCTACTTAATCTGAAGGTTGAAAGAATTTTAGAGTGAATTTTGCTTCAGGAAACAGTACAGAAGCAAGTGCACTTCAGTTATTTGTATTTTTATCTTTTGACCCAGCGAGGGTGCAGCAAGAAAAGAACATAAAAGGATCAGGTATTTTACTAAGAAAAACGTGTAGTATGTTTTTTTCCAGTAACAAAAACTTTGATTCCCTATATATTTTTGTTATGTAGAAGATGCTAAATAGGTTTTTTGATTTGAAAGGGAACATAAGAACTAAGAATTGGAATGGTCACTTTGAGGCAGAAGTTCTTACTCTCTCTGAAGTCTGGGAAGTGAAACCCAGATTGTAACACCTTGAGCTGCTGCTGCTTTATATGGAAGCCAAACTCCCAGCTTGGGGGGTTTATTACGTTAAATGAAGTCAATGTTTTATCTTGATACCGTTTCATTTTAATTGATGTTCACCTCAATGACTAAAAATTTGTACAAGGTCCCAGAAAGTAAACATTAGGCAATTCATCACTGGCAAATGAAAGCATGTCTGTCTCATGAAATGAATCTATAAATCTTCACTGATGGAAACTGAGTTTAGCGAGGAATGAAAAAGTCTGTTACAGCTGTTCTTGAAAAGATGGAGGAGGAGGGCACTGAAATGGAGACCTAGGCCTGGAGTCTGTGTGGAACCAAAATAAGGCTGACTCAGTTTGCCCCTTTGCATGCTCTTTGAAACTGCCCTGATTGCACCTGGAAGTTACCAACCTTTCTATGCAAAGTGCACATGCACACACACAAAGAAGAAAGAGAACATTTGACAAGGAGTCAAATAACAAAGTCACCTACTCTGTGATAAAACACAAATCAGACAAGAAAGTAACAACTCAGACAAGAGTTACGTACCCACAGCTAAGCACTACTGAGCACCCTGGATGCACAACTTGAGTAAAGACACTTGGCTGGAATAGTCCAGACAACTGCAATGCACCAAGAAAAGAGACAACAGGTTGGAACAAATTTCCAGCTCTCCAGCCAAAGGGGAATGATGGTTTGGAGAATAAGCCCCCTGTTGAGGCTGCTTTGGGCTGATACTCACTGATGCAACCTACATGTTGATGTCCTTTAGACTGGAAGGAATTCACCCGTCTCCTCTGACAAAGCCAGAGCTCACAGGATGGGCCTCACCCAGTTTGCTAAAGTTCATAAAAACAAGACTTGAACAGAAAGAAACTGGTCTCCACGTACACACCCTTAACTTTCTTCCCTCAGTTCCCAATTTTGGAAACATAATGTGGTACCAGAGCTGTTGGTCCATGTGTAAACATGACAGGCCAAATCTAATCAACACTCCATTGTAAGGAAGCTACTAAACCCCAGGAGTCTAGCCCAGGCATCTGTCACTGCAGGACAAATGGTCACAAATGCCTTTCTATGCTGACATTAATATTTTCTCTCCCATCTTCTCTGACTGGGAAATTAAGAGTTTCTGAGGTTCAGAAGGCCTTTAACAAAAGAATGAAGGAGGAAATGAGAATACATAGATCCTAGAAAAAAAAAATTACTTCTGCAAAAAGAAAAATGAGGTTCTGTTTCACAGGAATAGATCCTTCCAGAAAATTGAAGCCAAGTAAAAATCCACTCTGGATAATGAGTCTGGAGGCAATCTCATACAATAGGGCTTCTTTAAGCTTTCCAGACCAATATGTCATTTAGAATAATGAAACTGTCATATGTTTCCGAGACAGTTTTGATTGTCCCCTCCTTTCCCACATGGTGGAAAATGGAAAAAAAAGTGTCGAAAGAGATAAAATGCTCTCCTGACACCTTGTATGCCTGCTTGAAAGCAGGAGGACCAAAGTTTCTCCTGCAACTGTATACATCTGCTTACAACTATTATGGAAAATTAGTAGCTAGGAAAAAGATCTCTTTCTGCCACCTGCATTTCTTTTGCACTATCAAGTAAAATGTGTGCTCTCATCCTGTCACTAATGCTCAATAATCCACTTCTTAACAGGATGGCCACTTGCCACTATCCACAAGATCAGAGCATACACACAGTATACCTGTCCTTTAGCAGAGGCACATCTTTTCTACAAAGCTCAGAGACCTGTTCTCATGTCAATACATAAATGCACATGCACTTTCATAGGCATTTTGTTTTTACATAGCATTTCTGGATAACAATTGTAATAGGATTAATATGCAGTGGACTCATTCAGCAAGCACAGCAGATCTTGTGCACTGAATGTATCAGGTCTTTTTGTGCAAACACAGTGTGTAATTGTGCAATTAAAATCTTTGGCAGTACAGAACCAAGAGTGGATGCTGTAGTCTATCTTCAAGCTGTGGCTTGAATGTGGCTTGCACTACTAAAGTACTAAAAATTCTTACCTGAAAAATAGTACTGGTGGGGGGTGGGGGGCAGGTGATGAACTACAATAGAAATCTGAATATCTGTAACTCAAATAATCATTAATAAATTATTAGTATGGTTCCATGAATGATGCCATCATTCATGTAGATGTAGAGCTAATACCCTGTCTGATAACACAGAACCCTCTCTGATGACAGACCTTCTGCTTCAAATCCAAATTCAAACTTCCACTATTATCTCAGATTCCTGACTTCTGAACCACCTGTTGGGATCATCTACTGCTTGTAGTGAGTGTGGTAACAACAGCAAACTCCCTGTTGCAAGGCTTTTGTTGATACCTGCCCATTTCAGGTGTCCGCCTGACACACAGTCCTAGCTCCATAGTGGGATTGACAGAATCACAGAAAGATGGCTCCAAAATGACTTCTGGAGATCTCCAGTCCAACCTACCACTCACTGCCTCTCACCACCAGTTGATCTGGTCAGCCATGACTGTCTAGCCAAGTCTTGTAAACACCTAAGAATGTTTGCCACCTCTCTGGTGCTCCTGCTTGCTATATTTTTACTTCTATTACATGGAGTTTTTTGTTAATGGAAAATAAATTAAAACCCTCTAGAAAATGGCTTCATCCTTGGGAAGTCTTAGCCCTAATTATATGGATTACACGGAATTATTTGGGTTATTCTATCTGCCAGTTTATCTATCTTCCTAACAGTTCAGAACAAGAAGGGTATTTGTAAGAGATACTTCGGGGGTGGATGGTCTGAGACACGGCAGAGACCTCTATAGTCGAGTTAGGTGTTAGTAGTTTATTCCAGGGCGTGGGATAGAGAGAGAGAGAGAGAGCCTGCTATGAGCCAGCAGATAGAGCTCAAAGGAGGCTCAGAGTGAACAATACAAAAGGGGATAAAATATGAATACATGAGCTCAAGACTTAAGATAGCTAAGAAAGAGAGTAACAGAACAGAAGTAAGAGAGCCGGGAAAAAAGAGACTGAGCTCTCCTATACAACTACTTATATAATCTATACCTTTGAATATTCTATTCCTTTACTAACCAATCTTTCTAAGTATATTAATACAGTAACATTTGTGTACAACCTATAGAAATCGCTATTTTTGCATATTTTTAGTTATCTCAGGGTCCTTTAAACCTTTCCTTATAAGGCTGGAAAGAGGGGTCTCAACTTAGTTTTATTGGGGGAAAGAATGTGTTCTGGCATACCAGCCCAGTTTCTTTGAATTATTCAAACCGTGCTTTCATTTGTATTTCTTCCTTAGCCTTTCTGGCTAAAGAGTCATATTTATAATTTCTTTCTAATTCTACCTTCCCAACAGGTATTTAAAAGTACTTTTCAACCAGAAGCTTTCTATTTCACAATAAACATTATTGAGGAACTAAAGTCTTCTCTTTTACAATCACAACAACTACGGCTACTGTCTGCACAAGATATTCCAGGTCTGCAAGTATGTTCTGGCCATGCACTGGTTTTTGCTAGGATGAAACCCAAGTGCATTTCCTTGTGACTAGTTTTTGAAAAAGCAAATAAAAAAATCAGGGTGTCCAGCCTTTTTTATACTGAAGAAGACCCAACAGTTCCAAGCATCTGAACTGTACTGAAGGAAGTGTACTGGGAAGAGCAGTTCCAGCAGCTCAAGAAGTGATGCTGCCCCTCTACCCAGCCCTGCCAGGCACATCTGGAGAGCTGTGTCCAGCCCTGGGCTCCTCAGCACAGGAGGGACATGGAGCTCCTGGAGCAGGGCCAGCAGAGGCTGCAGAGATGATTTGGGGCCTGGAGCATCTCTGACAGGGAAAGGCTGAGGGATCTGGGGCTGTCCAGCCTCGAGAGGAGCCCCAGCTGAGAGGGGCCCTCAGGCCTGGGTGTCCCTGTGAGCAGGGAGGGCTCAGAGCAGGGCCCAGGCTCTGCTCCGGGGGGCCCAGCAATGGCACCAGAGGAACGGGCAGGGACTGATCCCAGGAAGTTCCACCTGGACATGAGACAGAACTTCTGTCCTGGGCAGTGACTGAGCACTGAACAGATTGTCCAGAGAGGGTGGGGAGTCTAGAACCATCTGGACACAATCCTGTGCTGTGTGCTCTGGGATAGCCCTGATGGTGCAGGAAGGTGGGGCCAGCTGCACCACTGTGGTCTCTTTCAGCCTGACCCATACTGGGATTCTGTGAAGCACATTGCATTCTTACTGATACCCTGCTCATCCAGACCTGTCAGCCAGCCCTATATGCACTGTGAGAAGCATCATGCTCCTAGGCCAAACAGAGCTACCCTTTGCATTCCACATCGCTCTGGACACATTTAAAACCTTGGTATTCCTGAGTTTCTCATGGAACTTCTAATGTTTTTACAGTTCTCCTCCTTATCATCTATTCTGATAATCCATGGTCCAAGATATGGCTTTTGCAAATACTAATTCTGAAGAAGCTGCTTTTGTGCATTGCAAGTTACATTTCAAAACAGCAGCCCCCTGCTCAATGATAATACTTGAGTAATTAACAATTAAGACAGTTAAATTTTTGTTACTGAGTAGAGATTTAATCTAGCACTTGAATTCTTGCCCTTGGAGCCCAGGAGAGTTAGCGCATTGGTGTCTAAGACAAAACACTGTCCCATTTCTTCTGCACAATTAAAAATAACCACTTAGTTTTAGATAGTAATAGAGGACAAAATACCAAGTGGTATTAAAAATATTTAATCACGCACAAATGGTATATATTTAAAAGATGTTAGAGACTGGCATGTTATGCAAACCAATCAAGCTCTCATGGTTTAATTTGCAACAAAAACATTTTAAATAGAAGTAAAATCTAATGTGTACAGGTTATATGTAGAAATGCAGATGGCTACAGGCAAAAGACACTAAGTTAATACTGCTTGGCTTTCACTCAGACCTTACTCCAGCATTCTCAAAATACTTTGCAACTATTGATTAACATGCTTTATGCATAAAGCACTATTTTAATAGCACTTGGTATTTTGTCCTCTATTACTATCTCTAGCTTGTAATTATTTCCACAGAAATTCAGTGCTGCAACCAGAAATGGAAGGTCTAGATGCATATTTTCTAAGCAGAAAAAGAAAATTATTTTAGGATATTCAACAAGCAATTGCATGAAATTTAACTTTCTTACAGAGTTCTGAGACGCTAAAGAACTTTAAATTTTGAAGTCTTGACTATGTTCATAAATATTTTATAATGGACTAGCTTGATAATGCTAGGTCTAAAAAACAGATTCACCATGTAAAGTTCATCAAATTTCTGTACCTTTTTAGAGATTACATTACTATGATGTAGAAAGAAACTGAGATTGATTTCCCAGAGAGGCTACAACAAACCTCTCTTTTCAGGGCAAACAAAGTATAGCAACAGAAATGCCAAAGAACAGAGGTGCTCACTAGGCACATAAGTATACTACAGCCTGAAATCCAGTAGCAGCTAGTTAAACCCCCACAAAACAGCTGTTTGTCTTCCCAAGCTTTCTGACTGTTGGGCTAGCTGAATGGGACTCTGCAACTTCTGCATCTGCTGCCCTGATAGATTAATGAAGGGCTGTTATTTCTACTGTTGATGTTTCCACTGGACATGTCATCAATTGGTGTGGGAATTTCATTCAGCAAGTGAAAAAACCCGGTTTGGCTGGAAGACTTTCATCAAGACTCTCTCCCAGATTGAAAAAGCAAATATCTTCAGGAGACCTCACAACACTCAACTTCCTGGACCATAAGGTGGTGGGAGATGAGTTAGCAACACTGTGAAAAATGGAGTGTGGAAGTGTAGCTGTAACCTTGAGTTGCAGAAAAGATGGAAAGCTTTCTTTTTACTTGAAGGATAAGTCATGGCAGATAGCTCAGGCAACTTGTGCAGAGTGACAGGATAAGTGCACAAAGAGAATGTGGTAGAGCTGATTTTACAGAAACCTTATTTATGGGTTAGTGCATGGACAAAAGGTTTTCCCAACAGGTTTTTGCAGATATAATCACACACATAAAGTTCAAATGCTTCTCTTTAGCCTCTACATAATGCTACTTTATAGATAGTGTTCTGCTTTAATTTAATTTCTCTAGACTTCCATGTGACTTTTGGTACTTTACTGCTTGGAAAATTATTACTGACACTGGAAATATGGTGCCTGGTTACTAACACTGCAATGAAGATATGAGGTTGCCAGACATACTGTAAACAGAGTATAATTATAATCTTTACAGTTGAACATCAAAATGGGAAAAGATGCCAAGTGGCATTTCTCAGAAGTTAATATTGGGACTGATACCATCTAACATCTTCCCAAATAATTTGGAAAATTAAGTAAACTGCTCATTGACTACATACATTGTACACACAACAGGAAGATGAACTACAACAGGGCAGGTTGGTAGGCTGGAAAAAAAAAAAGATTTGGAGGTCTCCAGATCTGGAGGTCTGAGAGGAAGAAATAGAAGGGTGCATTTAAGAGAGAAACTAATCTAGACAAATGCAAAATAATAAGTTCAGACAAAATTAGCACCCATCTCAAGTAATCAAATGGGAAAAATCCAATTTTCATTAAAAAAGAAAAAAATTCCAAGAGATTTCACACTTTATTCACACTTAAAATTCACATCGGGGTATATGCATCAGGTTTGACAACTTGTTTGCTACATTTCAGCCTGATGTGATGTTAAAAGGAAGAAAAATATATTCCCTTAAAACCCTGCCTTTTAAAATACATTTTTGCTTATTTTAAGCATATACCAAATGCTCACAAAAGACCAAATTTACAGGCCTATCAGAAGAAATAATAAACAGCAATGTGACATTAGTAAGAGACCCAGAAGCAGCACATACAAGGAAGTGTATCTGCATCCAGTACTGTCCTGGGGTTCTAAGTGTTCACTATGCAGTAGAGAAAAATCCATGAAATATCAAGCTGTCACTGAGTTGTTGACTTTAGTTTAGAAGCTCAGCTAGACCTTGGGGAAAGTTATTACATTACAAAAGAAAGTAAGATTGTAAGGGATATGCAATTAAAGACCTTCAGAGTTGCTGAAAAAAGCTTGCTGAGTTAAAAGACTACTGTATACACTAATGAACCTCCAATATTATCCGTAGGATGGTCAAAAGAATGTACCCTTGCAAAAAAATTAACCTATAATTAAATAAACTCACCAAGGATATTTTATGACATAAAAGCCCCCTGCTTAGATTGTTAAACAACTGCTCCTGGCTAAGAGTTTGAAGAGCACACCATCTTTTCCCCCATCATTATTTGGTTAACCATACCTACCCACAGTACAGTACATTATTTTGTCACAGGAACAATTCATTACAAGAAAATATAAGAACTTTATCAAAGTGAGTGTTACTTTTCTTCCTAACACAGCGATCCAAATACAGCTGATGCAGACAAAATAGTTGATGTGATAGCAATCAACAATTTTTTTTTATGTATGCTTAAAAACCTGCTTACCAAGGGGAGCCATATATTCTGAATCCCCTCACCGTCACTTCAGAGTCTTGAAGATAGATGCAGTTTGTTAGAAGAGATTGTACATTTTCATAGCTCTCTGGCTTCAGCTTAGAAACAGAGGGGAAATAGTAAAAGTCCTGCTTGATTAAGTCAGCCATGAATTCCTGGTCAAAGGTCAATTCATGATTTCCTGCTATCACAATCTTGTATTCATAGGGCAGGCTACCTAAAACAGTGAAAAACAAACAAATTACTTGTTTTATGGAAAACTTGATAAAAGCAAACAGATAGACAAAGTGTTATTGCTTCCTGTAATATACTCATATATTTGAAACAATTGAGCCTACCCCTACATGTTACTGTAATTCCTGCTAATTTCAGGTAAATGACATTACTGTCTTTTTCATGGCACACTATGATTTAGCATGCTTAGCATTAATGTGTTGAAATTACTTTCAACTCATCAACCTTAAAAACCAGTCTGCAGACTTCTGCTCTACTATTTACTTCTAGTTAATTGCCATTTGTGCTGCAAGTATCATTTACTGTGACAGTGATGATAACTCTTTGACAGAAATTAAGGTTCAAAGAAGATCAGCCGTAATTCTTCATAAAATCATGTCAGCTCTGTTCTCCCATAGCTGAGGTCTTTGTCAGCCTGTACTGATGAGGTTTAACACCCAGAACTTGGGTCAGCCAGAGAGGTCTTTGTCTGACATTGCCCTGGCCAATCCTTCAAGAAAGGCATGGATTCAGTTTGGCTGTCATAAATCCACATCCCGTAGTGAAATCTCACCGTTTGCCTCTATCCCATGGTTTTTTCCCTGCTCCATTTTCTCAGTGACTTCCTTAGCTCCATGGACTATAATTTAAAGTGACTCATGTTCAAGAATATTTTACAACCCGTATTTAGTGAAAAACCTTAGAACAACCTCCTGATGAAGGCAAGAATATATATGCCCACACACGTGGGCTCTTCCTGAGAGCAGCACTGAAACAGAAATTTTCCACCTCACTCCACATTTGGTTATTCACTGGATTCTGCCCCTGAGAGCTGGCACTGTCTGTCTCAAACAGCTCAGCACAAACCTCCCAAGCACATCTGGGAGGAAACAAATACAGAAACTGTGCAAAGCCGCATTCATTAGCTCTGCTTCTAGACTATAAATTTGTATCAGAATGAAGGCAATCAGAAGAGGTGATTTGGACCAGAAAGAAATATTTTATTGAAAATTAAAGCTTCCTTGCATAACAGTAATTTTGTGGGCTTTTCATTTTAGAAATTCATAGTTGATAATACAAAAATCCTTAGCAATGGCCCAAGCTTAACCTGGAATTGTTAATATGCAATGGCAAAAGCTGGTATGTGTAGAACTTCAGAATAAAATGCAACAGTGTGATTCAGAGTAATTGAAACCAAAGACAAAACAGTGCTAGCCTTAGGGAGGTGACACAGGACTGAACTTTGTCATATGAAGATGTAGGTGATTCTGAAGTACAAGTTTCAGACACTTGTGACACCTTTATTAGGAAAGCTGATGGTATGGGTTCCAGTCTTTCCTACGGACCAAATACAAATGTGTCTTTAGAATATTTAACAAAAACTCTTTTCAGATTTTTATAATTACATATTAAATGTTCAAGATTCAATGATTTACCTGAAAGGATTCTCTTAGAATTTAGCAGATGTGTAGTCCACCTGTACAAGCTTTCTAGGTGTGTACACACATACACACGCATGCTAAAAATGTTATTTACATGCTGTGATATGTATGGGCATCTTCAGGCCTTAAAGGAATAAAGAAATCCTGTATCCCACAATATTGTTACAAACTCCATTTCTGTTCTGTTTGGTAAATCTTTTCCAGCTCATCTGATCCATCCATCTAGCAGCCAAGAACCTGTATGAGCTGGTTATAGTTGTTGCTTCCACTAATGTATTTATGTCATGTTGCTGTCTGTGGGTGTTACTTAGGCAAATTAGCGAATTACTCTAAATGTACAGTTACATTTATTATAGTGGCGGCCAAAAGCACTGCTGTAGTTACAGGTCTGTCAGCTTTTCAATTAACAGTAGTGTTTTTGATGAGTATGCAGCTCAGTTCTTAGGTTTTTTCTTTTATTCCACACCAGGTTTTGGTGAAACTATTTCCTTTTGTTTGTCTCCTTAACTATACTTTTTACCCTTTAAATCTTAATTTTTTGACTAACAAAAGTATTTCTGCTGCTTGTTCATAGATTTAGCAATATTTTGTTCAAACCTTGTTCCCTGGAAGACTTTAGAATGTGCCTTGCTTTTTGCTCCAAGTGCTCTTGAAGTACAAAATCAGACTTAGGTATAAATGTTTGAAGCTTTGCTTCTGCCTGGGCACTGCTGTTGTGAAGTTATGTGTAAGGAACAAATTTTTGCATAATTTGTAGCCCTGGATTCCATTGGCTAGGAGCAGGACATTCCCAAGACCGCATAATCTTAGAGCAATTTTATGACTGTGTTCCCATCCACAACCCTAGAACAAACACTTTTCTGTTTTTTATCCCAACAGCTCTTGATCGCAGATAATTCAACACTTCCAGGTTCATCAGTTATTCCTACAGTTGCACCCAGGATGGGGTAACTTCACTCAAAAAGACTATGCAGTGAGTCTTTCTAGCCATGGCACCCTGGCTGTGTTAATAACCAGCTGAACAAAGGAGGTGATCCTTCTTCTCTATGTACTGCTTGTGAGACCCCCTCTGGAGTGTGGGGTCCCATCCTGAGCTCTTCAGTGACAGGAAATCTACTGAATCTACTGAAATCTACTGAGAAGCTGAGGCAAGTCCATCAGAGAGCTGCCAAGGTGGTTGGGATGAGAGGAGAGACTGAGATCTGAGGCTGTTCATACCCAGAGAAGATGCAGAGCAGACCCTGCTGCTGGTCTGCAACCACCTGAGCTCAGGAAAACACAAGAGCAAATCCTTCTCAGAGGTGCACAACAAGCAGCAATAGGCACAAGTAGGAACATGCTACAAGGAAAGAATTTCACAGTGAGGATGGTAAAAAAGTGAAATAAGTACCCAGAGCAGCTGGGAATTCTCCCTTGAAGGCACTCAAGGTTCACCAGGCCAAGGTTCTGGTCTCTAACTATGCCTACTTTGAGGAGGATGCTGGACTCAATGTCCTCCAGAGGTGTCCTTCATCCTCCCTGATTATCTAAGTTCCTGTCAGTCCACACCAGAAAACAAAACAGAATTTTAAAGAATCTGCAGTGCTAAAACAAATCCAGACCTCATTTTGTGTTGTGATTGTAATGGAATAAATCTATGGCAGACAGGCAATTTTACAGAACTAGAGAGTATGTTACATTAACTCTGGTGTAGGTTTCTCATACTAACCATCTAGAAGTTGAGTAGGACTAAATCCCCAACTGATAATCAATTAACATTTGATGCTAGCATATGGCTTTGATGGTGGGCAGGTAGCAAACTCAGTATTAATACAGAAGCTCTGTGTATACAATGATATTAAGGAAAACTTATGGCTGTCATAGGAATTCTGCACATATATCCAGGACAAAATTAATTCCCCAGAAAAAACTAAGGCAGGAAGCATGTAAGAAACAGATCTGCCCTTCAGGAGTGCCAAGAAACATGTTCAAGAACATATGCTATGGGAGTCTAAGATGTAATTTCAACCAAAGAATCAAAAAAAAAAAAAAAGAAGAAAAAAGTTATTAATCTGGGGGAAGTTATAGTTTTGTCTGATCTCTTCTTTTGACCAGCCAAAACAAGGCAAGTGTTTTTGTCTAAAATCCAGGGATTCTTCTGTTCTTGGCACCTGAGAAGATTCTTCTAAAATATGCCTCTAATCTGGACATAAACTGCAACTAGAATAGATTGGAAAAATCTTACCTAAATATTTTTCTGTACTAAAACACTACTTGGATGGAATAGGATATATTTGGAAATTCAGACAGTCTTTCGGACATTACTAAGAAAAAAAAAAAATTAAGTAAAATGTCCATTTGAAATATTTTGGGATGAATAAAAATTTCATTTCTAGTCAAAATTTCACTTTTTTTTTTCCTTAAAACAGGAGTTGGGTTTTTTTCTTCTCATGTTTAACTTGCAAGAAACTAAAATTATTTTCCTCCATAATCAACCTCTATCCACTTCATCCTATTTGGATTTGGAATGAAATATTTACAAACCAACATCCTGTCAGAAACACACTGGCTCAGATTCAGCCCTGGGTTTCAGAGCTTTCTCTTTCAGGGCACATTCAACTTCTGCCTCTGCCAATTTGGAATGGGGCTCCAAGCCACCATCCACTCTGTCATCCTCTGTGTTAATGCAGGATAAGAGATTTCTCCCATCCTTTTCCTTCTTCTTGCCTACATGGCTCTTTATCTTTCCTGCCTTATTTTCTCCTTGCCATTTTGTAATCTTCCCTTATATGCCATAAAATGCTGGAGACACATTATCTTGCCCTTAATTTAGAAATTTGACCAAAATACCTACTTTTTTCTTAGGGAAAACACAGAACTTGTAGAAGTACAATGCTTTAGACTTCTGTCTCTTTGTCACTCCATATCTGTCTGAAACCACCCAACAGATTGAAAAGCCATTTACTATATAAAGACCTCAAAGGTAATTATGTTCCCTTGAATGTCCTGAAAGTGTCTAAGGTGAGTAATGCCCAGTCTGAAAGAGAGGTTTCAAAGGAATGAGGCAACGTGGAACCCACAGCAGGTCTACAAGACAAGATCCAAGAAGTCAGGCAGCAGTGGTTCTGCTTCCAGAGCAACCCATCACACAAAAAAAATCAGCCCTAAACTGCCTCCATCGATATACTTTCTTATTATTTGAGATTATTTTACTATCAACAAGCTCAGGATATCCTATTTAACTTATATATAGCCAGATATATCATCATCTTACATACTTCTTCACCCATGTAATTTTTGTCAGTTTACAGCAAACCTTCCTCAGAAAGCTTCTTAGCCTTCATTTGTTCAGTATAAGAATGTGACAGCAGTTCTGGTAATATAATATTCATAGGAATACATATATTCTTTAGCTAGGAACATCTTTGTTTATTCCTTTCATTACTGCAGATTACTAATTAAGAAAATCAACCAAACATCTAATTTTTGCATCTTTATGCACCAATTACAAAAAATATTGTGGCAATTTTTAACTTCCAAACTCCAGTAGGTTCTTTTTACGACGAACGTAATTTTTACAAAATAACTTGAAGTGCTGGGGAACCATTACTTGAACTAGAGGCTGCATAATGCAGCCTGCTGAGCAACACTGTCTGTTTACTATTTCTCTACATCTGAGCTTGTTCAAAGTGGAATTCTGTGTGCTTAAGGTTTCATTCTGTTCTATCAGCAGCCCAGTAAATCAGATCAACACTGCAAATAATCCAAGTGAAAACTCATGATGTCCATACTCCAGGCTCTTCTTGTACCAACTAAGGCATCTTTATCAACCTCCTCTGAAGCTCGCAGTTGTTATCAACTCTCAGCTTTGCCGAGGTAAATGCAGACTTTTACAGGCAGATGTGTTTTTGCTTCTCTCCTGGTATTTTGTACTGAGCAGAATTTTTAGCATTCATTAAAAGAAGTGACAATCATATAAATGCCCACTTAGTGCTTCTTCCCTCTCATTTCAATCTTTTAGAATACAGCACTGAGTGATACAGTGGAAAGAATGCATAACTGTCTCAGATTGCTTTTTAGCATCTTTTTGACAGTTCTGTGTTTAAACACTAGGGCTGATGTCTGGGAAATTCACATTAACATACTTGTTGTATGGTGTGTAATCTGGAATAATACTGTAAATGAACACTCCCTCCGAAGTCATCTGTAACCTTCCACCTCTAGCCATTCTTCCATTAAAAAAGCCAGTAATTATACCAAACAGTAAACGCATAAAACACTGTTCACGTCGGTAAAACAGGATTCCTTAAAATAGAGGAAGGCAAATCAAACTAAAAAAACACCTGATGATAATCCAGTTTAGGGTCTTTGATATACTCTGCTTTATACACACCCACACACATATAATAATTGGTCAAAATTACTTCTAAAGGAAAAGTGGCTTTCTTTTAGCCTGGTTTATTTAATTACCCTGTAACTATGCAGAACCAGCCCAATGCATAACTAGGCCATTAGAGTAGCTACAATGAAGCAAGACAAAAAGTAACATGGATCTGCACCTTCTGTTCACCTGTGGTCTTCAAGAGATGTCTACAAAATTGCTCGACTGCAATGTCTACCTGGACTGAACCTTGCTTTGATGTGTCCCCTTAGCTTCTGGCACCTGATGCCTTGAAAGCCACCACCTACGTAAGTCATAGTCCATTTTCATAAGTAATTTTGGGTTTTTTTCTACTTCCTGGGATAGTTATAGTCTTAAATTTTCCTACCATATCTTTTCTGCCCCTGGAAATATTCTAGTTTTGGTTACAACTTGTATGTGGGGACCACAAAAGGGAAGGAGCTGGGACAACTGAGTTAAACACTGATACAGATTCCTATTCAGATCTTCAAATGCCACAGAGGTGCTTTCAGCATCTCCCACTTGTCACCTTCTAGAAGGGAAGACTACAAAGAGCTGTGTGTCATGTCAGCATATGAGGTGCACAGCACTAACAGCCATGTTTAATGTTTGTGTACAATGCTGCACAATAAGTGTTCAAAGTGCTGTGCTGAGAATAATTAATCCTCCAACACATTCATGCGGTAGGTGGATCAAGCATCATTTTCACAATTTCACAAGGGGGAACAATAAAGAGGCTGTCAAATCTGAAGATGACTAACTAGAATTTGGTTGCCTGTCTTCCTCAGGCTCTTTCAAATATCTCTGCCAGAGGCAATGACAGTTCACGGATTCACATCCCAGATCTTTCCAGTTCCGTTGTTCTCTTCACTTCTGCGCCACACTGCCTTCCTAAAGCTACCCTTGTCTGTTAGTCCGGGATAAGACTGGGTATTTTTATTCACTGCTCATTTGAAGAGTCAGGGACCTCAGTATTTATGAAAACTCATACTCAGAATCCTGGAGTGTGGCTACTTTGCAATGCATTAGCGGAAGGAGGCAAGCTCAGTATTAGTACAAAGTACAAGAAATCCCCCAGAAGCACATATGTTTGGAAGGAGGAAATGAAGAAACAATGCTTTAGCACCCATCACCTCTACAGCTTCTCACCACTGGCACAGGAGGTGTACATGGAAAATAGTTGCATTGGATCATCTTCCCAATATGGGGATGCAACTCAAATATTCCTGAGACTCACAGAAGCCAGTTTAATATTCTGAAGTTCCTAACATCCTAACTTAGAACATCCTAACTCCCCAGAACTGGAGAAATACTGGAAGAGTGTGTTGCAGTGCACTTTTCTGTGTCTGAGCCCTGGATGTATAAATGCATCCAAGTCACCACACATTTAAGAACTGCAGTAAAAACCAGCACATTTTTTAGTATGCCCAGTCTTTTAAAATTGACATCTGTTCTAAATCCCTACACAGCTCAATGTTTTTCACTGCATTTTCAAAGCCATTCTTGTGTAAATAGATAATTAGTGCTTAAATACTTCTTTCAAAGGCTTTCTACATTAACATAAAAATAGTGTAATTACCGATGGTCAAAATAGCATGACTACAATATATAAATTCTAATCCCTTTTGCTGCTTTGAAGGTGATTTTTTTAATTTTTAACATGATTTCATCCTATTTTAAATGTATTACTGAACTTAAAAATATACATATTAAGAGAGGAAGAAAAATTTTTACCATCATTTTGCAAAGCTGAGCAGTGATGCAAAAGTAAACCTAAGCCTATGACTGCAAGTTTTTCTGAAGATCTTTTAACAAGAACTTTAAAAAGTAGATGTGATATTTATTGACGAATCTCCGATTCTGTCTACAGAATCTCATACTACAGGATTAGATCAAATTAATTAATTAGATCAATCTAATTCCAGAAACAAGTCATTCTAGTAATGCTAGTCACTACAGTTGGTAGACGTCGTCACTCTAAAATATTTTTTAATCTGAAATAAAAATCTTATTCTTTGTGCTGAATTTGCCTTGGTCACCTTCTGAAGCACATGTCAAATCATGTAATCATTTTTTTGTCTTTTTTTGTTTCTGTGTGTACAACATGCATGTAAGAACATTTTCAGGAAAATAAGAGCTAAGTATTGTTTTCCATTACATTTCCAAGCCATCTTCTATTTTTTATTCCAAATTTACATTGAACTTGAATCTCAAATAGAAAGCCTGTCTTAGAAACTGGGAAATCTCAAGCAAACACACTGAAACAAATATATTACAAAATGCGTTAGTTTAAGTAATCTTCCCAATCCATGCACAGAAGATAATTCTCAGAGAAAAGATGGAAGTATGTGTTGCAGCTTATACCATAGATCATCATTTAGTTAAATTTCCAGGAAAGTAACCCACAAGCTCAAAGTGACAGTGGGTCCTGGAGCATACACAATTTGGAAATGATATTACAGGCTTGAGCAAAGGGAATTTACATCAGCAACTGAGCCAAGCAGGCAATTTCCAGTGCCAGCAATATGGGAGATAAAAAATAGAGATGATTTTGGAGTCAGTATTTGACAAGTGTACTAAGGCAGGGCATACGTCTTTGTATTTGTCCTACAACACATTTGATTGATATGCAGGTAGGGAAGAAGGGAATAAATAACAAAACCTAAAATAATGAAAAAGCTGCAGATTTTTTTTTTTTTCTGTTTGAAGTGTTATCATTAAAATCTCCTGAACATGCTGGAAAATTAGCACAGGTTCAAAGTCATACCGTGCATTCTTACAAATCATCAGAAAGTTTCACTGGATTCTTGACCTTCCTTTCTTCCTTTCAGTCCTACCATAAAACATAACTTGTACTTCATCTTTTTCTGATTCTCCAAAACTGAAATTTTAAATTTGGAAGAAAAATACAGTAAGAGAACAAACTAGATAAAAAAATAGGAGAAGGGTCAGTTCAAAAAAAAAAAAAAAAGGAAAGCACTCTTTGTATGCTTTGTAAACTGACTGTTCATCTCCTTCCTTTCCCCTTAATTTCCTAAGTTACCCTGAAAAACATCAGCAAAATAGAAATGTCACTTGCAAAAGTGCATCATGATATTTCTTGACTGGGCAATAAGAGGACAGATGAAACTGAACATAAATTTGTGCAGAATAATTTTAAAAATTTGGAAAAAAATACACAAATTATAGATGTAGTGATGGGTTCTGAACTAGATATTACCATTCAGGAAAGACTTCATGGAATTGTATTAGGAAATTTTATGACAATGCCATCTCATTGTTCTGTTAAAAACAGAATAATCCACAACACCAGAAAGGAAAAGAGAACTAGGAGATTTCATTGTGCCAGGGAATAAATCTGTAGTGTTCTCAGAACATCTGCACTTCTGGTCTCAATCTTTTTAAAAGTATGTGGAACAAAGAGGTACAAAGAGTGACACAGATGATTAAAGGCATTTAAAGAGTTCTGAACAATATTCAGCCTGAAAAATATCTTAAGGGCAGATATGGAAGGAACCTAAAATTTCTTAAGAGGAATAAAGAATGATAATTTTTTCACTTGTCTCTTCTAGTATTAGGAAATACCAAATGAAACTAGTGGGTGACAATTTTAGATTAGGCACAGTTTGTCTCACCATCCCTGTCATATTCTGGAACTCTACTGCAAAACTGTGTCTGTGCTCAAACTTTGCACAGACCCAAAAGGCAATTAAAAAACTCAAGAGAAGAAAAATCTATATATCAAATTAAAAGTAGCACTAGACTGCCTACCAGAGAAGGCTGAGAAAATAAGCCCATGCAGTGATCACCAACGTTTTATCTCTTCCACAGAGCTGGATACCAAGCTAGACCTAGAAACCTCAACTGTCTCCCTGAGAAAGGGCTTAGAGAAAAAGACATATGACAGAAAACACAAGAAAGGACAAACTGAAATGAAGTAGAGGGCTTTAGGGGTCAGAAGTGTAACACTTGGTGACTTAAAGGGCAACCAAACAGAGCACCTGGGCTACCAGCCCCAGCCAAGGACAATACTGGGATCATGAGCGGCATTATCCAAGCTGGTAGTGGCTTTCCTGGGAACCCACGGTCAGTCAGGAAAAGAGAACAGATTTTAGGGGATGACTCATCCAGCCGATGTGCCTCTATTAGCACAACACTTAAGCATGTGCTTGATAGAACCATAAGGCCCATGGAAGTTAATGACGGTAATGTAAAATAAATTTTCCATCAGACAGTCACAGGAGTTTTATGTAAAGCGCAAAGATAAAATCTGAACTTGCTGAAGGGCAAGTTCATCTGGAAAGATGAAACAGAGACCAGAGTGGCGCAGAGCCAAGAAGGTGTGGCAGAACTGAAGTCAGGACTGGACATAAAGGCATGGAGCAAAAGCAGGAAGAGGATTTGTATCTCATGCTTGAGGGGAAGCTGAGATCAAGGGAAGGTGTACTAAACCTAGTGTTCATTGCAAGGTATAAACAAAGTCATAATCTAATGACAGTGGAAGACATGAATTAGACAAAGAACAAAGTGGGAAAGTGAGCCCTGTGCATGAAGGAATAAACAGGGAAATCAGGCAGCAGCAAGGAAGAATCTCAGTGGAGGAAAAGTTGGTGCCAGAGTCTGTCAGTTACTTTCTCAAGAAACCAGTAAAATACTAAGGAAGAAAGAGAAGGTTGTGTTGGCTGTGGAGTTGCAAAATTATGGAAGGTATTGGAAGCAGCTATCTGGAAAACTCAAAACTCTTGGAGATTAATGCCTTTACAAAAACATGGAAAACCAGCAGAACCTCCTGAAATTCCTTCTCCATGGGAATGCTTTTACCCATTCTGCCATTTACTGCATATTTTGTGAACACTCAATGCATTCAAAAGTTGATAACCTGTTTATTTGAAACAATCAAACAAAAATTTATTAAAAATTTAAGTTAAATCTTTGTTTTAAATTGCCTAAAAACTAAACGAAAGCCTTTTAACTTGCTAGCTTTCTGTATCTCAAAGACACTCTTGTAAAATATAACTCCAACCACCAAGATCACCTTTTCCCAAGTGCACACTACCATGAAATTGGAAGCATGCCTGAAAAGTCAGAAAATTAAGCCTTTTTTTTTAATAAAAATGATGAAGAGAATATCACAGAAATTCCTTGGGAAATCTCTCTACCATTCTGAGATGATTTCAGCTTACAGACATCTTCAGAACACTGTACAGCTGTGACCAGCAGGGAGGCAGATGGAGAACTGGAGACAAAAGCTGTGAAGCAAGCAATGCACACAGCCCCATCCTTGCTCACCAGCAATATCCCAAAGCACTTCTCTCTTCATACCAGCAGATAAATAAAATCAGGATTATTTAGAAGGGGTAACCATATGTTTTGAATAATTTGTAAATGCTATTTTCAGCACATTACTATAATACATAGAAGAGACCTACAAAATAGGGTCAAAACTTGCTGTTTTATAACCAACCTGTTCCATTTGGGTGCAGAGACAGAGTTGATGGCTTTATATCAATTATTCCACATGCTTTTCCTACCTTCAGAGTCACAGAACAAAACAATTGTTCCATGTGAGGCATATTATTGGGTTCCTGAGCTCAAATAAATATTTATCAGCCTTGCTGATAATTATTTGCTAGTAAATATTTATTTAAATTGTGAAGTCCTGACTTTCCTTTTTAAATTTCATTTCAGCCTACATGCATCTGTCTGCTTTGTGCCTTCCTAGTGCAGAATGCTGCAATATGTAGCAAGGAAAAAAAAAAGAAAGTCAGAAAAAAAATGCAAAAATATCAACTACAAGAAATAAAATCAACACAAAAACTTGAAATCTGTTACCCTTAAGCTGTGTCCTTTCTCTCTCCAACTCCTTCATTCCCTCTCACCTTTGTTTTATTAATGAAGTATAAGAATCCAGAAGCCGCTTTTATTCTAAATTAAGGCATCTGCAATGCTGCAGGAACGGCACTGATGAGGGTATTTGTCTGGATACAGTGCATGCTTTCCAATTTTCACTGTCATTTTTTTATTTTTTTTTTAGCATATACAAAATATTGCAGAAGCACATGTAAATCATCACTCTCTTGCCCAGTGGAACAGAATTTTAGTTAGCAATGCCAAAAGTTGCCTACAGAAGGCATCTACATCTGGTCTGCTACATCCAAGGCAGCAACCACGGGCACACACGGTTTGCTTTATTCAGAATTCAATCTCTGTGGTGCAGCTGAGCCTCAGATATTAAAAAAACCCAAACCTATGAGCCCTCTGGGGTTAAACAGAAAAATGTTTTCCATCACAACAACTTTTTGGAGGAGGCAGTGAAGCTGTAACAATGTACGGAAGAGGTTTTATGTAAATCATTAAAGGCCTCCTGACTTCAATTGTTGCTAACACCAAGAAGTTGCTTAATGTACACTTGAGAGTGTGAAGGCAGAACAGATGAATAGTCTCACAAATCCTATTTGCTCAGTTGGAAAAATGCAAAAATATTTGTTAAAACTAAGGAAAAAAAAATGTGATTCCTGCTTGCTGCCATTCAAATTTAAAATTCAGATAAATATTCATGATTTCTGAGTGTGTGATGGTTTTTAACTGGGAGGCAGAAGGGGCACGTACAATCAGTAAACAAATTTACTGACGAATCCACACAGAATTCAGTACCTACCTAGCCACTCGTTGAATTTTTTTACTTCACTAGGAAGTCCCAGCTCAGTAAAATCACCAGCATGTATTAACACATCTCCATATGGCATTTGGATGGGATCAGTTCTTGAGTGAGTATCAGAAATACAGACAAATCGTGTATATCCTGGAGGCTTCGGAGCATCATGGGGCACCGGATCAACCCTGTAGGAAATGCATCATAACAAGGTTATAAAGCATTTACGTACTTCTTAGCGTCTGCTTTGCAATTCTAATATTACTTTTTACCTTTAACAAAATATTATGGACTTCTAAATCTGCCTGATGGAAGGATTTATTAAAACAAATCTAACACTAATGGAAGGTGTAAAAGTTCTTGATGTTCACATCACAACATTTTTGGTATTTGTTGGGTAGATAGATTAATTGAGAGATTAAAGGAAAAAGATTGGACTATGGCATTAACTCTTACACAAACACAAATAAATCAAAGGTATTGCCAGTTTCAAAGGAAAAGTACTATCCCATTTCATTGCTTAAATATGATTACACTGTACACAGGGAAAAGACTTACTTTAGATACATAAATACATGTAGATGCTTTTTTTTTTCCTAATTACAACTTTTCTGCAAGTTACTCAACTCCAGCAAATTTAATTAACGTATTTTGGAGCTATGTTTCGGTCCATTAATGAAAAGCAACATAAAAACTCTCCTAACAGCTGTAAATGTACATTAAAGCCTGACTATTGTCAGGACAAAGTGACGACTTTCTGGGCTTAATTATACTAAATGAAATCAGATGCTGTGAGGGGTGAGGCTGCATTTTTCAGAACCCAATCTCTACATTCAAAACTGAAGAAACTAAAAGATCTGACCCAGTTTGATGAGACTCACTTATAATTTACAAGGCAAAGTCAGAGAATACCTCTTTGCTATGGAAGGAATATTTGTTTTCAAATTAATCTTTTTAACTTCAATCCATATTTTGTTTGAATACATAGAAGCAAATCTGTCTATATGCAGCTATACTGTATCTGCTACTCCAGTTAGGGAATTCTGGTGGGAAAAAAATCAAAAAAGCAAGAAACGCAAGAGTTATGTTAGTGTCACTAGAAACCAGAGAGATATACAGATTTGTTATGAACTATTTTACTTTTCCATCATTTCTTTTGAAAGGACAAATAAAATTAGTTTGTTCACTTTCGCAGTATATAGTACATATTTCTATCCCTTGCTGGTTGTGCTTCAATTCAGGACCTTACTTTTACATAAAGAAACTCTGGGGAAAAAAATTATAGAGATCTTTGCTTTTAATAATACTACTTCTGTTTTCTAGGTAAATTTTCAAAAAGCATTTTATTGCTTAAAAGGCATAAGATAACAATCTTTAATCACTCAACCTTTTTGCTGTGTCAAGAAATTCTATAATATTTATAGGCAGATAAACTGAGGTGGTTTTGACAACTTCACAGGATTACTGAGAGAGTGAGGAACAAATCTAAACCATTGTAATCTTGTTAAATACAGAAAAAGATCTTAGCATTTTCTACAATGTAACTACAAAACCACAGTATGAACCAATTATTTTATACCCATATTTCCCACATAGGAAGAAGAGATATTGGGTTTTTTAGAGCAATACCGGAGGAGCGGCCTTTTAGTACAAACACCTTAGGGCTGTCTTTCTGAAGTTCCAGGTTTTGAGCAGGAAGTAGCTAAATATGAGCTGAAGAGTCAACCCAGCTGTGATCAAATCCTACCTGATGAACTACATGCTAGGGGCATATGTAAGCAAGGATGTAGCAGGAACACCAAAATTTGGGTGGCAAAGAGTGCAGTGCTTGGACTCTGAGCAGCTGGTAACACCTCGTGTAGGGCACATGGGGAAGGGCAGATGAAGGAAAATATTTGAGATGTTAAAAACGCTTCTGTTTTGGAGGAGGAGAGAGCTGCACAGGGCAAGCTCCAGGGGAGAGAGCAGGGGTCCAAAGGAATGCGGATGGTGAATGGTGGGGCTTAGACTGGGCAGTGAGGATTTGCCCTCAGGTGGGAGCTATGTGAAGGATGATGCAGTCAGCTCACAAAATGAACTGGGATGGTTGGATAAAAATGATGAGGGGCTGCCCTTGGCTATCACTGTAGCTGTTCAAGTTAAAAGGATTAAACATCAGTCCAGTAAACTGAATTACTGCTCTCCCCGCCCAACACTTCCCAAAGTGAGTTACAGATGGCATTACTGAGCCAGCTGTAAATCACGGATACTGCCTTGGCAAACATAAGGATATGGACTGGTCTAAAACACCACTTTTTGACTTTTCATGGTAGGTTAGCCTTTAAAGCAGGTACTGCTTCTCCTTCAGAAATCTTTTAAAGCTCAGCACAGCAGTGAGCTGGGTGTCAGGGAGCAGTGTACATTTCACATAGGAAGCTGTGTGGAAAGAACAGCAGACTTACCACAGCAACCCTATGCAGCACATAATTCATGTGCTTTGGATGGGGATGGGGAAAGTGTGGACAGCATTGTCCTGGTTGCTGAGGTATGTGTAACTTTCAAATTCTCTGCAATAGGCCAGAGAATTTTTGTGGGAAAAGGGCATCAATACAAAAAAACCCTCCACCCAAATAAATGACATGCAGATTTCTCATGTTGAAGTGATATGCACGCACTGAGACCATATATAGGTAAAAGCATATGTCAAGTTTCGCAAACACATCTAAGCTGTATTACTGGAAATAATTTCTGAAGGCTCAGTCCCCATATTCTTGTGTAACGCATTCCCACAGCAGCTGTCACACCAACACCCAATGCACAGCTTGCAGCACGAGCAGAGGAATACAGATCTGCTGATTATTTTTGTGCAAATGCTTTTGTTTTTCTTCAGATCAGTAGGAAAACTTGCAGAGAAACTGAAAAGCAAAGTTGGAACATCTCAGAGCAAAAACACTTCTAGAGATTAGTTTATACACTAGATTTTAGTACTTCAGGAAGGAATGAGACAGGCACTTTCCAGAAATGACTGATGGACTTGGAAACACTGGCAGAATTTAGCACCCTTCTTGTCAGAGGCCACCCAGTCATCTCACAAGCACAGGGATGCCAGACTACAACAGGTCTGAAAAGGGCTGTCAGCATGTTATGGGAGCTAAAACATCAAATAAGAAGTCCAAACCTGCACAGAGAACCAAGGAAGAGCTGCAGGACTGAATCCAGAAGAAAAGGAGCACACAACCCTCTCCCCCATGGTTAAAGTAGTTTAATGTGAGTTCAGATGTTAACAGGTCTGTGTGAAATTTTTATCATTGCCTGCAACATCACTAATGGAGGTATTTTTAACCATGCACAAGCTTTCATCTCCCTGAAGTTAAGGACTAAACTTGCATGCACAGAAGCAGGGCTAAGATTTCACCCGCAACAATCATGTGAATAAAAGGTGCTTTTGTCACCCTTTTTATGTCTACTTTTCCCTTTTTTGTTACTATTCTTTTCACTGGTAGGAAGAGAAAGAAATCCTGCTGTTATTCAGAAACATTATTTACTATTTCTGTACAAAGAGAAAGCGTAGGTCAGATTGTGGTACATGTTGCAATTGATTCGGCCTGTTCTTCTATTTGCTCAAGCTTCAACAGTATTAAACATTCATGAGAAATTGCTAAACTCTTCTGAGGAACTATTTTCTCAGGATAGCTTATTTCAACTCCTTGCTTGGGTGCTGGGTTTCTATCATGTAGTTGACTGTCTAAGCCTCCAGTACCATGATTTCTTACTGGTTAGAAGTTTAAAACAGCATATTGTTGAGAACCAAGTGAATACTAATAAATCAATTATTTGCAGTCTAGTACAAAATATTCTGCTTTTAACACCAGGAAACAAATTCCTGAGTGCCCAGGAGCTGTCTGAATATTCACAAAGAATAGCTAAGCCTCAACAAATCAGGCAACCTGCATTTGGCATTTTCATTTGTAAAAGTATTTCTGAACCCACATTTGTTTGTTTGTACTTTTTCTACCATTTGCCAGCTCTATAAACAAAAGATGTTTCCAAGTGCTAACACTCCACTCATTTTACTGTTTGCATTTCAGTAGGATCTAAAAAACCCCAACACAGACCATAATATACTGCCCCCAAAAACTGAGTGTTTGCTCACCATCTTGATATACATGTTAGTCATCAGATTTTTTTTAATATAATCTAATTTATTCCAAAGAAGCATTGACTGAATAGACACACAGCATTCAATCAGTCACAAGTGCTGAGTTTTTTAACTGCAGAAATCATGACATACGTTTTTAAGTTATCAAATCATATTAAATACCAAAAATGTAAACTAGGTGACTATTTATTCAGTCTTCCAAAAGGAAAAGGGTTCTATCTAAAAATTAAAACCAGCCATCTGATCTAAAGATAAAGCTGCTTCTCTCTTTAATAAACACAATAAAATGGTGGAGATATTTTTATTCCCTATAAAAATATTTTACAGTAGAATTTTATACTTAATTTATTTGTAATAGTTTTACTACTTTGCTCTTCCGCCTGGCTTTAAACTTTATGGCAGGTTTCATTTCATAATTATAATTCTCCACTTTACTTTACAAGTAAATTATCTAGAGCAGTTAATTTTACTGATATTGTCATTATATAAGAAGTCAGAAACAAACACATTATTTTAATTACTCTTTAAGCACTTGGCATTTTCAGAAAGTAAGTTGTCGGATGGGTGCCCACAGTATTTTATGTATTGATATAATTTTTCCCTTGTATGCAGCTGTAATATAACCAACCAAACAGAATGTGTGTTGGACAGATCCAGGCTTGGTATTTTCAACAGCTATGTGCATCAATATGCAAGTGCACAAAGCAAACAAACATTATTAAGTTTGCAGAAAGTATCATCCTTGTAGCATCTTATGTTTTATTGCCACTGCTTGTTTTTTATTGCTCTTTTTAATACGTATTACTTACACCAATAAGGAAATCTTTCTCCAGTCTATTAACAAAGAACTTTTCAAATGGACCAATTTCTTGTCATTACAGTAAATATTATTAGAAATTCAGCAAAACAGTGTTCTTTGAATTCTTTTTGATTGGTCCATCAAATACCACATTGACAAGGCAACAACCATTCTGAAGGCTGTGCTGGAGCAATAACACTATAATACTTACATTTGCACATGTGGGGGCTGGAAACGTCCCTGGTTAATGTTGTAGAACGTGAAAGCCTGTGTGGGGTTGGAGCTGTACTCATCCACCTCGATGATGAGCCGGCTGTGCTGGTGCCTCCTGGCTGCCATGATGTGGGACTGGGCGAAGGCCATGTCTGTGCGTGGGACCGGCACCCTCAGGCTACCATCTCTGCTATCTTCCTGCTGTGGAGGCCAGCACCATGACAGCCCCCGGCCCAGCCAGCACACTCCCCTTCCAAACACCTACGGCAGATGGGAGAGATGCAGTGTAACTGTCGGACACTGAACCTGCTTGGAATTGGCTTTATTTAATGTGAGGTGAAGGCGGAGGGACGAAGACAGACTGCTCAATGTACATATATACATATACATATACAATGTACATATATATCGCAAACTTTTCCAGCTCAGTGACCTGATGAACGTGCTTTAATTAGGGGTAGGAAGCATGGAGTGAAAGTAAACTTGCTACAGAACATAGCTCAAGTATTTCAGACTTTTAATCAAAACCCAAAAGACAAGACCATCATTCAAAAACCACATCAAATCACAATGTTTTTCCAACACAATCATTTACATTATTTTTTTCATAGAACTGATGAAGTTTTATTCCCCTTCCTCCCTCAAAAAACCCCCACCAAACCTGAAACAGAATACATGACTATGCACCACTCAAATGGAAGTTCATTGAACAATAACTAGTTTAAGTAAATTTTCCCAAACCCTGTGACATTTATTACAGAGAGGCATTGCAAGTGCCTGTTCTTTACATCAACAGAAAAGTGAATGGCCTTCTGTGCACTTGATTCTGGTTTTATAGCATCACTGAAGGAGCTCTTGAGGAGGACACAACTCCTTGAGTGAAGGATATAAACATGAAGGGCTCCTGTCATTAAAGGACACAAAATGATTCTCAGTGTTAAAACAGGAAAGAACCAACCTTTATTCTCTGACTCCAGTATTTATAGATTCTCGAAAATCACCAGGGTTTGGATAATTAAGTTACCACCTTCCCAAGCACACTGGTCATGCAAAACGTCCATCAAAAGACCTTTTTTAGAAGGAATGTGATAAACAACTTATGTTTATAGGACTTTCATGGGAAAGTAACTAAAACTACGAAAACATTATCAGAAGGCTTTAGTTTTCAGGGAGACAGGGCTCCCCTCATCAAACACTTTTCAGTCAGTACTGGCACAGAATTCTGGATTCACAGGAAAACAGAGTGACTCTAAGGCTAACACACAGTTAAATGTTACTAAATATTAAAAAACTGTAAAATCCATACAGGTTTTTTGTTTGGGAATAAATTTTTCCCCAAAGATTATGCAAGTCTAGAACAGCAGTACCAAGATTTGGGTAGGGGAAGAACAATGTGAAACCAACTGGAATGCAAAGAGTATCCCCTAGAAACAGCAGAAAGTAATTTAATGTGAATTTTATTCTTATTTCCCAGTTTTAATAAAAAATGGATTATAAGTTATAAAGGTGGGTATTTTTTCAGTATAATTCGCATCCTTTTTAAAAGTTGTCTGACAAATATTGACTTTCATGCAAGCAGGGGCTCTTTTCTTCTAGGGAATACAAGCAATCTGATTCAAAGACGTATTTAATGAAAAGCCACGCTACATAATATGCAGAGTTTTGGAGAGCAGGACTAGAAGTATTTTCTGCAACCATGCTGATGTGCCTTTCTGCCATTCTGAAGGGACCACTGCTGAGAGTGATGGATGAAGGAGACCTTCACAGTCATTCAAATTTTTAAAGCTATTTATGAGTACTTAAGTCCAATTCAGTTCAGTGGCAGTCAAGGACTTAAGCATCTTTAAAAATCTGGGCTGCAGCCCTCTGCTTATCTCCTGCAGATGTTAAGTGCTCCAAGAAGTGGCAGAGTATTTTTGTTTGGGAAAATTTTATTCTCAGGAAGCTGAAATGAAAGATTCAGCTTGGTTTTTGTTACTGGCTGAATGCCTGTAAAATGATGACAACTTGCTATCACTAACAAGCCATAGTAAAACAGAATCAGAATAAAGGAGCAGATTCCTACATGCCCTCCCCTAGAATGGAGTGGTAAGGAAATGCTAGAATAACAACAAAGAAAATTTGGGATTTCAAACACTCTCAAATGCCACGTTCAGGCTACAGAAGAAGCAGCAGCACGAGCCAGAGCAGGGGGAGGGAAGGGAAGGGAGGCACGATCCTTGTAAGAATAATCAAGTATAAATTGCTACATTTAGGAAATAAGAAATTATGACAGCAGATGTGAAGAACCTTCCCTAAGGAGTTTCCTGTATTAAATGTTGCATTTGTAAAGAAGTTTGAATAGTCAAGGTCAGAGATTTTATAGGGGGCAAACTGTTCTAAGCAAACCTACTTCTGTTTGAAAGAAACTATTAGAGCTGGTGACCTCTAGAAATATTTTCCAGTGAGATAAATAATTTATGATTCCACACCTCTACATAAGGATTTCAAACTACCTGAAAAATACAGCCTTTTTTTACAATTCAGGGATTGTGCCTATTTTACACACAACTGAACCAGGGTTTCAAAGAAGTTAAGGTACTGCCTTAGGGACCTATAGTCTCCCTTTAGCTTTAGGAAGCTCTCAGGAGCAGCTGAGGAAACAGCTTCTATCAGTCTCCTCTTTGGGTTCTGTCCTTCACAGCTTATCACAAGTCAGATGTCAAATCTGCTGCAGAAACAGCAGATAAATGTGCATGTACCCCAATAACCACTCTTTGGCCCTCTTCCTCTTTCTGGGGTAGTGGAATAGCATTTACCAACACAATCTAACTCAAAACACAAATTTGTTTGGGAACAGAAACACGTCCAGTACACAACTCAACACACCCTTTAATGCTGAAGAACTCTTTTAGGCAAGGAATCAACCCTTGCACATGAGAAAGTGAGTGAATCACACCATCAGGCCATCCTGAGAGAATGGCAGCAAACTCAGCAAAAAATTCACCCTATATACAGGTGAAAAATGGGAAGAGAACCTATTTCCTTTGATGAAAAAATAAAAACGGAAAAAAGAAATGTGTAGCAGCATATTGAGCCTTCTGCTCAGGGAGAGTCACTCACTGCCAACCCTGGACACATAAAAATCATAAAAAGAGGGAGAAAAGGGTAAGGGTAAGGGTAAGGTAAGGGTAAGGGTAAGGGTAAGGGTAAGGGTAAGGGTAAGGGGGGGAGGGGGGAGGGGAGGGGAGGGGAGGGGAGGGGAGGGGAGGGGAGGGGAGGGGAGGGGAGGGGAGGGGAGGGGAGGGGAGGGGAGGGAAGGGAAGGGAAGGGGAGGGGAGGGAAGGGAAGGGAAGGGAAGGGAAGGGAAGGGAGGAAGGGAAGGGAAGGGAAGGGAAGGGAAGGGAAGGGAAGGGAAGGGAAGGGAAGGGAAGGGAAGGGAAGGGAAGGGAAGGGAAGGAAGGGAAGGGAAGGGAAGGGAAGGGAAGGGAAGGGAAGGGAAGGGAAGGGAAGGGAAGGGAAGGGAAGGGAAGGGAAGGAAGGGAAGGGAAGGGAAGGGAAGGGAAGGGAAGGGAAGGGAAGGGAAGGGAAGGGAAGGGAAGGGAAGGGAAGGAAGGGAAGGGAAGGGAAGGGAAGGGAAGGGGAGGGAAGGGAAGGGAAGGGAAGGGGAGGGAAGGGAAGGGGAGGGAAGGGGGAGGGGAAGGGAAGGGAAGGGGAGGGGAGGGGGAGGGGAGGGAGGGGAGGGGAGGGGAGGGGAGGGGAGGGTGGGGAGGGGAGGGGAGGGGAGGGGAGGGGAGGGGAGGGGAGGGGAGGGGAGGGGAGGGGAGGGGAGGGGAGGGGAGGGGGAGGGGAGGGGAGGGGAGGGGAGGGGAGGGGAGGGGAGGGGAGGGGGAGGGGGAGGGGAGGGGAGGGGAGGGGAGGGAGGGGAGGGGAGGGGAGGGGAGGGGAGGGGAGGGGAGGGGAGGGGAAGGGGAGGGGGAGGGGAGGGGAGGGGAGGGGGAGGGAGGGGAGGGGAAGGGGAGGGGAGGGGGAGGGGAGGGGAGGGGAGGGGAGGGGAGGGGAGGGGAGGGGAGGGGAGGGGAGGGGAGGGGAGGGAGGGGAGGGGAGGGGAGGGGAGGGGAAGGGGAGGGAAGGAGGGGAGGAAGGGAAGGGAAGGGGAGGGAAGGGAGGGAAGGGAAGGGAAGGGAAGGGAAGGGAAGGGAAGGGGAAGGGAAGGGAAGGGAAGGGAAGGGAAGGGAAGGGAAGGGAAGGGGGAAGGGAAGGGAAGGGAAGGGAAGGGAAGGGAAGGGAAGGGAAGGGAAGGGAAGGGAAGGGAAGGGAAGGGAAGGAAGGGAAGGGAAGGGAAGGGAAGGGAAGGGAAGGGAAGGGAAAAGGAGATAGATCCTGCAAAAAACCAAAATGAACAGCAATCATAGAAATGCCCTGTGCTAAACAGAATTCATCTGTGTAACGCACAGGATCAGTAAGCATAATTCAATAGCAAGCTCATTTCAGAAACATACACAGATATCTTTGAACCTTACCTTTCAGTCTATGGTTTTCTTCCTGCATAAGTGATTGGCTGACTACTGACATTCTTGGTGCTCAACAGAACAAGCTGTCTCCTTCCAGCTTGACTGATTACCAGACTGACACCCATTACTCCCCTGTTTCTGTTTCCATTTCCAATAGTCCCCCAAATTGTAACTTTTTCTTTCTTTTAATATTCTGAAATATATTGCTTTCCAACACCACAATATAAAATGCAGCAGGGAAATAATTATCTGCTTCTGTAGCATGCAAGTTTTAAAATTATATGCCTAGCATTACCAACACAGAGAGTTAAGACTCAAATCCCCACAGAAACAACATGCTAACCATCCTCTTCCCCCAGACTTATGGAGCTGTGGGATGTCTGCCAGGGAAAAACAGAGAAATGTAAAAAGGACTGCAAGAACATGAATACTAAAATAAATATCACAAACCTAGCTGTTGGAATCACAGACTGAGAAAAAGCTATTAAATCAGCTATTCCATCTTCTTATAGAAAGCAGCAATGTTCCCTGTACATTATTTTCCTGCTGTTTCTCCAGCGTGTTCAAATGGGTCCCAAACTGCTCTGTGTGCAATGGACACTGCTCCAGCTTTCAGAAGGCTTCACATCAGGCCATAAACTGTGAGGATTGAAACACCTCTCACAAAATTACTGTACTAAGCAGGTAGGACTACCCAGATATATTTCTTTATGAAGTCCATCTTTGCATTAAGATTTTCTTTTTCTTTCATTTTTTCAACCTGAAATTTCTGGTGTTATATCTCACCAACATATATATTTCCCTGTCTGCATGAACGTCCCAGCCTTTTTATGCATCCTATTTATCTTTTTTTTCCTTTTTTTTCATTTCAAGCCAATATTATATTTTGATTTCACTTTTTCATTCACAGATTTGGCTTTATTCTAGGTTCACTCTCATGTCCACTATCTCTCCCCGTATCTCACTTCACTGATCCCACTGTTCTCTTCATCATCCACCCTTTCTCTCAAGTCTAAAAACACCACTGACACTTCTTGAAAATAATTCAGCAGCACACAATATGAATACAACATGAAGCGAATGGAAGCAACATGGCTCAAGCAGATGTCACTGAAATAACTAAAAACCAAGATAAAATATTGATGATGATGATGACGATGATGATGATGATGATGATGATGATAATAATAATAATAATAATAATAATAATAATAATAATAATAATAATAATAATAATAATAATAATAATAATATAAAAAGTCACTAATTAGGAGAAAACTATAAAAGTGTTCTCTGTTGAGGAATGAACTTTGCTAAGTTGCTAACATCTGGAGGTTAAGAAGCACAATGTGACTGTAGCACATCCCAGCAAGAAGCTGAACAGGAATGTTGTCAGAGTTTCCATTGCAACTTAGACAATGAAAGAAGAGAATACTGGGACTCCAGGCAGTACCAAGGTCAGGGGCAAAGAGGCAGCTACAGAAAACATGTTCATTTTGCTCTGCCAGCCTGACAAGCTGGGGCTTGGGGAGGCAATGAAAGAACAAAATGTAATATGAAAAAAAAAAAAAATAAAAAAAAATAAAAAGCAAACATTTCTGTGCAGCTATAAAACACCAGAGTTGTATTTTTTTTTTTTTCAGGGACAGCCAGTAAGACAAGAGCAGTAAAGCACCTTAGAGGGGAGTGTGAGAGTTTGTGATAGACTACGTGGTGACACACTTGCTTCTCATGCAAATCTTGGGACATTGCTAACCAGAAACTCTTTCAAGCGCTTTTACAAGGGCCCAGGTCTTCCCTGAACTACAGAACCCTTCATAAACTGTAATAGATCCCTTACATGGGGAAGTAGACCCTTTATTTAAACACCCAAAAATCACTATAGAGTACTTTGCATCAATGGTCCAAATCGACACAATAATATTTTTACAACCACCATCTTCATTATCACAAACTCCTGCTTTTGTTTTAACCTCTTGAAAAATGCTTGTTACAAACTGACCACCAGTAAGTGACCATACTGAGACTAGAAAAGCAACCACTTATGTTGCTAAAGGACACAAAATGATTCACATGAACACTCTCAGTGTCAGAACAAAAAACCGTCCTTTATTCTCTGACTCCAGTATTTATAGATTCGCAAAAATCACCACGGATTGGATAATTAAGTTACCACCTTCCCAAGCACACTGGTCATGAGAAACGTCCACCAAAAGACCTTTCTTAGAAGGTATGTGATAAACAACTTATGTTTATAGGACTTTCATGGGAAAGTAACTAAAACTATGAAAACATTATCTATCAGAAAGCTTAATTTTCAATCCTTACTCAGAGAAATAGGCTGAAAATACTAAGAGTTTTTGCTAAAATACCTATTTCAGACAGTTCAGATAGAGGCAAATCAATGGAATGAGTCTACTATCTTCAGTTCTGCCACCAGAAAATGAATATTGAAATAACCCTAAAAAGGCATTATTCTGTGGGAAAGGATGAGCCAGGGAAATCATGCTGCTGATGAAAGCCTTTCCAGAGGCTCTCTCCTCTTCCTCCTCTTCATCTTCTGAAACAGAATGCAGGTCCTGGAAAAGCAAAACCAGTGAGCCTCTCCTTGGCAGCCTGGTGTGCTCACCTGACAAATGAGGACTTTAAAGGGAAGGCAGTACAATCAAATGTCATGGAGACACTCATGGATTTTAATTTGATCATGCACACTTCTGTTGAGGGAATCACTAGGATTCCTAAATGAATAGGATTTGACAGAGATAGGAATATTTCCCATTGCATTTAAAAAAATAAACAAATAAAACTAAATATGCACTTCTAAGCCTTTTTAGAAAATGTCTGAGGTGGTTTTCTGTGCCAGCAAATCTAAATTTGATAACTGTTATCAGTCAAATAATATTCAGTTCTGTGACTGTATCTTTGTCCTGGAACTCATAGCTATTTCCACTCATATAAGCAAAACCAGGGAATGAAATTCTGAATTACCTGTAAGTCTCAAAACCCTACTCTTTTTGTCCTCTTCTGTTTAGAATCTCCTAATTCAGTGCCTCATCATATATCTCATGTATTTGTTAACTGCAGATCTATGGGACACTGAGCAATCTGGTTTCTAACATAGAAAAAAGAACAGTGACTTAGATAAAACCTCTTATTTCTCTATAGTTTCAATCTCCTTAACCTACATTAGGGGAAAAAAAAAGGTAACAAAACCCCCCCAAGCTATTTCTCACCATTCTAAAACACATGCCATTGTTTTCCTTTGCGGGTTATAATATCCTGTCATGTACATGTATGAGAAAATTCTTGACTGATTTTTTTTTCTTCAAAGTAGTTACTTCCTTTGCTCTCGAACATAAATATTGCACATTTCTCTCATTATTTTCTTTATGAAAAACACTAGCATACTTGTGAGCTTCACCTGTAATTAAAAGATGATACGGACACAGCATATAGGAAATAACATAAATTATTTTGGTTTTGGGACTATGTGGTAACATCCACGTCTGTGAAGTTTCATCCAAAAATATACTGTATCTACTGTACACCACAGTTTGGACCAGGCATTCAGGAAAAGATACAGACACTGAGTTCAGCAAATACAAAAATGGCACATTTACCTAAGAAATCCAATTCTATATTCATTTAAAACAATTACCACTTAGAAACCTTCTTTGTCAGTCTTATTTTGAATGATCATATAATTTTAAATTACTTTTTTTCATTTTCCTACATGGTTCCCAAAACTATACAGTAAATGAATATTCTATTTATGAAGATTTGGTTTTATTTTGGCTCATTAGCAGTATCATTTTCTGCATCAATTTCTCATCCATACAAATAAACTGTTCATTTATTTAATTTGAAAAATCAACACAATCTAATAAGAATGCTTTGTTTTCACTTTGAATTTGTGCTTTTCCATATATCCAATATATTTTAGACACTGGAGTGCTCTAAGATTTACAAATAGACTGAATATTTGTCTAGGTTAAATGCATTATTGCAATCCTACATACGATAGTGCCTGAATGTATAAAACATTATCATATTTTTATGAAATATTTAAATAGATACTTTTTTTTAAAGTAAAACCTAATATTTTTTCCTGAAAAATATTCTATTTCTGCTCAGTACTACCTTCAGTTATCTAAAAATACCTGCAGAGGTTCCTAATCTATGTAAGTAATTACATCTAGGGAAGGAAATTAAAAATAAATATTTAAGAGCCACAAAAATCTTTCTTCACTCTAAAAAATTTGCCTTACTCTCTGGCAGTAATATATAATCTTCTATGTTACTGTAAACAATGCATATGTAAACAATACTCATACAGGAAAAATTAGAAGTCCCCAAATGAGAATACTCATTCTAAAGGAAAACAGCCAAAAATACAAGTTATGTGGGGAAATTACAAAAAATGGACATTGTAACAGGAATAAATTAGGGTTGTAGGGGTTTGATTCTATATTTCAGTTTAAATTTGGGCATGTCTTCTGGTTAAAGTCCTGAATCTTTCAAAATATTATTTACTTAGAAGACTATGTAAATACTGAAACACATTTAAGAGAGTTTGGTCTAATTTTTAATTGAAGAATGTTCTTTTCATCTTTTGTGTGGCCACATTCTCATTTCCTAGAAATTTTCCTAGCAAAATTTCAGTTACAAGCCCTGTGGGTGAAAGCCACTTGCCTGCAACACTCACTTTATCCAAATTGATTTCAGTGGAATTTGTGTGTAATAAATTGACAGGGTCTTCCCTTTTCATGCAACAGCACCCGCTCTGCTGTGGATTCTACTGCCAGTATTCTCATCTGATTTCAGAAAGAAATCTGATGCTAACAGCTCTTAAAAGGACAAGAGCACTAAAGAAAAGTGGCCTATCCATTCCTGTAGTTCAAGATGAATGAAATGCCAAAGCAGTAGCACATAAGTCAAAGGTGGCATGTAGAACACAGCTCACATGTAAATACATTTATAGTGATACTACTTCAGAGATCAGTGTCTCTTTTTCTAAGGCCTGGAGATAAATTATAAAATTAAACAAGCAAATTCTTAACAGCTACATTTTTTCTCTATACACAGAACTTTGAAAATTAAGTATGCTGTCATATTACTTTCTTTTTTTTTTTGCTGTTTCCACCTCTCCCTCATTTAGCTGCATCTATCCTGTTGAAACCCTTCATGTCATCTGAATCATGTCCAGGGAGGGAATCACTGGGTTTGTTACCTTTATTTTTCCAGGTATCGCCTCCAGCACTGATGTAAGGAAAAAATGGCCAACAGCCACTCTTCCTACCCTGAAGTGCTGTCCACAAAGGGCCCCCCTATGTGGTCCACATGAGATAAAGAAAGGCTACCCCTGAACTGTGGCTCCCAGAGCTGTGCACTGTCCATCAGCTGATTCACTGGCAGCTTGAAAAACCTTGAAAAATTTTATTTGCAGTGGTAAAATTATTTTCATGTGACACAAAAAAATGCTAAATTAAAACTACACAGTTTAGGGATGGAAAGTGAATATAGACCAAAATGTAAAAATATCTGTGAGGAAAATAACGAAGTTTGGAAATGGACTTGCTGTACATTTTTAAAAAATTTTATTTTCCCTTCTGTTTTACTTAATCAGCATGGTGAAATCTGAACATTTTTTTGATGTTGACAAACCAAACCTGAGGTTTCCACTAATATATGTTGAAATTGACATTTATCGTCATTCTTTTTGAAGGTACATGACAGTTAACCTCTGTCAGTAGCTAAGCTCTAATTTACCCCACCCCACTACATTAAGCAAAGTGTCCTGAACTTTTACCAAAATCCACTTATATTAGAGACAAAGTGTTGAAGGACAAAACTCAGAAGAGCAATGCAGAATAGAAAACCTCGAAATAGAAATCTTTTCCTTTTCTATCAAAGAACAACAAAGCCAAAATAATCCTTTTATTACTATATATTATGAGTGTCCACAGACCAGGTGAAATCCAGCAGCAAATGATGCTGGATACTGTACAGCTCTACAGTAAAACAGTCTCTGCCCCAGATTACAGTCCCCAGAAACTCAACAAAGGGTATGGAAGGAAAACAGTGTAGCACAGGAATGATCGGTGCAATGCCAGCACACTGTGTTCCTTCCATTTTCTTTTACAAAGAAGGAAAAAATAATGCAAGATTAACATTACAAAAGACAGAAGTGGAAAGATGGGATATGATAAGAGTCAGTGAGAAAAAGGAAAAGGTGATAAAGAATAAAGTGGGGTGCAGGGTGCCCAAGTTACACAGCACATTAAGCGAAGTGATGCGATTCTGAGAGCAGGCAAAAAAGGAGGCTTGTGCAAAACAGCCAATTAGGAAAAGCACGGAAAAAAAACAATGAAAAATATCAGTCATCATCAGCCTCCTTCATATGCTACTTGTGCAGCTGCTCTGCTTGCTTCAGTCTTTGGTTCAATGGTAAGACCCTTGATGCCATAACGAAAGCTGGGCTGACTGCATGGCAGAGGAATTCAGTTTAAAAGGAGAAGAGGACATGCCACATAAAAGGTGAAGAGGACACACCACATAAAAAGTAAGCTTGCAAAGAAAAGTGATATACTCTTGGTTTTAGCAAAAATGTACAAATTAAGAGTATGTAACAAATGAGGGCTGATACTCATAATTGAAATGCATTTCTGCATTACACCTCTCAATCAGTAAAGATGAGCCCTTACTACACTGATATTAGACAGACACAATACAGCATATTTAAATGATACTATGAACTCAGTCTTTACTCCCGTAGTAAATTGTAGCATTTTAAATCATGACTGAATGGAAGATACTAAGTATTTTGTGTTTAGGTTACTGTAATGAATCCCAAATCAGTTATGACTGCAAGTTGCCACACATATACCGTAGTGGCTAACTGTTAATCCTAATACAATTCCCACTGCCTTGTCAAAGCACGGCAAAACTGTCACACTTGTTAACAGCTTCAACAACGAGGTCAAGCAGTGAGCAGTGCCCAGGAGTGAACTGCTTTACTTCCAGAGGTGGTTACTGCAGAAGCAGGGGAACAGCCAGTACTGTAACAGCTCTGCCACTTTTTGCAGTAGATCTTATCAGGACTTATCAGGGACTCTGCAACCTTGCCCGAGCATCATATTCTCATGCTGTTTTATTTGTAATTACATTGACTGGAAATATGATTTTCTAATAGGAAGCCAAAGGATAACAATCCAGCAAACTTAAAGAACTCTCTTACATTACCAACTTTGCTTATATTTTGAAATATAACCTTGAATGGCCAGGATTTAAAATAAAGCATATCTTTTAAGTCAGAAATAAGAGACCACTTTGCTCTCAGACACTCTCAGACAGATGAAATTGACCTATGGAAAACGATCACAGAACCCAAACCAATGTATGATCCAGGACACCCAAATTAAAGTTTCCAGTGCTACACTGAGTCTTATTTTGAAAGCTCATACTGTATGCTGCAATATTCCTCATATTTCTTCACATAACTGAACATGTGAAAAGGCTTTTCCTTCAGCTTACCTTCCACATCCCATCTGAATTTTTCCAAACAAGATTAAGCAAGAATCAAATGGACTGCACTGAGTTATTTTTATTATGATTATTAACCAACTGAGATGAAAACTGTTCTCATGGATGAAAAGCATTAAAATTATCAATTATGAATGCACTTTCTAATTACTATTTGATATTGTTTCCATATGTCTGAAAAAAAAGAAACTGACTGGGTAATTGACTAAGCAGTTACCTGGTTTCAGGGGATTTGAGTCTCCTTCCTTGTAATTCAGTGGCAGAACTCTAGCTGACTTAAAAACCAATGATGTCTTTATACACTCCAACTCGTTCTACTAAATAGAAAAGTCCACTTCTGTGAAACTCTTCAGGTCAGGAGGACTGCACCTGAGTCAACAGATCTGAACGTTTGGTTCCTAGAAGGACATTAATCTAGCAGATTTCTTCTGATATCATATAGTGCACTCAATTAAATAAATATGATCACAAACAGCACTGTATTCTATGAACCGTTAACTGAAGAATAAGAAACATCAGTGTCAAAGTCATCTATGAATGTATGTTAGATCAGAACTCCAGTCTGCTTTACATTCCTGCTGACAGTTCCCATAATGAGCATGCAGCATTAAATAAAAACCATAACCTGTTTAAACAAAGATCGGAGCACCAGCTTTATCTTTGCATTCTCTAATGTTTGTTGTTTGGCATCACAAACTAACACCAAAGCAAGTCTCTTGTTAACAGCAGTCCAGGTTTTAGTACAGGGCATGAGGGGAGGGCTCTTGTCCACCAAGAACATTTTTGTATCTTTAAAATGGGCATTTTACTTCAGACAAACATATACAGGTATTCTCTGCAGATACTCTGCTTTGAATTATACTACAGAAGATCAGGAAGAGAATAAAGGAGACACGCAGGATAATGTACAAGCAAGAAATTTTAAAGATTTGTTATGTCTCATTTGAGACAATGAAACAAACCCAAAAGCCGAGCTAAAACTGTTTAGACATACCTGGGTAGTAACTAATATTAATCAGTTCACATAGATATCATACATGGGAAAACTACTACATTTAAAAATTTCAGAAATCCATATACAGATAGAAATCAGTTCCACTCCCCATTTTTGTAGTACACTACCAGAGAATTTACAGTGTCTGGCATCACAAAACTGTTTATTACAAATAGGTGCAACACAGATTGCCATTTTACAATGACTCCATAACTGGAGATGCATGATTTTTTGGTATTCACATTTCAGATATACACTGTTAAAATGTAGCCTTGCATTTTAAATATCTACTTTAGAAAAACTGAGTGTTCACTTCATCACAGGCCAATTGCAAAGTTTAATAATCATTCCTAGTTATCCATTTATCTAAATATCCATTATCATATATCCATATATGGATATATCCAAAGCTCCTTTACACTAGTCTAAATCAACTACAAAATTCATTAAACTGAAGTTGAAACGGCTATCAATACCATACACTATCAGCAGATCTCTAAATGATAGTATTGTCAAGGTATCAGACTGTACAAGCAGGAATCTTCAACTATTGATCTTCCACCAAAGAGAAAGGAATGTTTAAAATCTGCCCAGTTTCTTCACGTTTCGCATCCAAACCATCTGTGTTACCCACGGACAAGCACACCCATTTATAAATGTATTCCACACTACCTATCTGAAAGTGCAACATAGAAATTGCTAATCCTAAGAAAGCACTAAAAAGAAATGAAATCTCTACCGAAACGTCCCCAGTCTGCCTTTTTTTTTTTTTTTTTTTTTTTTTTTTTTGTCTGCTCTACTGCTTTGAGCGTGCTGGATACCAAATAACAGAGAAATAAATTACATGCAAATCGGCATGAATCCTACCAAACTTATCGAGCGGTTTCCTCCCGGAACAAAACTTTGGAGGTCACTCAATCCTCTCCTACGACAAAGGGAAGTTCTTCCTCTTCCATCACCCCTTGCTATGGGAGGGAAACTACTGGGGAAGACGCGCACGGCTTTTCCTCGGGGGCTTCTTTGGCGGTGTTGGCTGGTGACAGAGCACGGTGGGGGGAACGCGAGGGACAAGCGGCCGGAGCGCCCGGGGATCCCAGCTCGGCCTCCGCGGCAACTCTGCGAACAAAGTAACTTCCCGGCGGTGCACGGCGGGGCAGCGACCGCCCTGCCCTGCCCAGCGAGAGCTCGCACAGCCGGGGAGAGCAGCCCCCGAGGGGCAGGCAAGGTCCCCGGAGTGCGCTGCCAGCCCTTACCTTGCTCCGCACCCCGCTCCGCACGCCCAGCGGCAGCAGCGCCGCGGGGCCGGGGCACGGGATGCTGCGAGGCTCCCGGCGCCTCTTCCTCCGCCTCTCTCCTGATCCTCAGAAAAGCCCTTCCCCCCTTCGCTTCCCCCCCCGCTCCCCCCCCCCCGTCCTCCTCACTCTCTCTAGCTCTGGGGCATAGACATTTTATTTATTTATTTATTTATTTATTTATCTATTTATTTATTTATTTATTTACATTTTTCTTTTTTTTTTTAAGAAGCCAAGGGGAAGCTTGGTTGGGAGAACCAAAGCCCTGACGCGCTCGGGGGTGGGTAGGTGTGGGGTGCGGCTGCGGGGGTTTCAGACCCTCGCACGGCAACACAGGCGGACCCATCCCCCCCGTCTCCTCGGTCCCCAGCCGGGGGAGGCGGTCGAAGCTCACCGCCTTCCACCGATCCTGCACCGGGAACGGGCCCTGCGCACGATCCTCCAGCTCGGGGCAGCCGTCCGGACCCCAACCCCGACCCCCATCCCTGTGGGGGCAGCAGGGCGGCCCCCTCCCCCCCAAATACGTACCCTGCCTGCCGGGGCTGGTTTGAGGACGCAGGATTTTGTGCGAACGATCGTCTCCTTCTCCGGGAGCTCAGCCTCCCCTCCCCCCTGCCTCCCTTCCCCCGCCTCCCCCACCTCCTTTGGGGGGCCAGGAATCCCCCACTGCCGGCCCTGCCTCCTCCCCGCCCGGCCGGAGCGGTGATGCGTCGGGGCGGCGGCGCTGCATGGCCCCGGTGCTCGGTGCCCGCGGCCCGGCTGCGCTGCGGCGGAGCGCGGGCTGTCCCCTCCCGCCGCGGGCGCGGGTCAGCGGGGGCGGCGCGGGGCCGCCTCCGGCGGGAGGGGAGGCTGCGTCCCCCGGCCCCGCAGAGGGGCTGCGCGGCCCGGGCCACAGCCGAGGCAGCATCCTTGGGGAGCGTGTGCGTGCAGTCGGGAGGCAAGAACTCCGCGCCGGCCTTTCGCGGGGGTGGGGGGTACTGGTCTTCCCCCTCCTTCCCGCAGCGGTCAGGGGGAAGTTTGGCGGCGGGGCTGCGGGAGGATTCTCCGGCCAGCGCCGCGGGGCCAAGGGAGCCGCAGCCCGTCCCTTCGGCAGCGCAGGTGGCTAGAAGGGCGCCGGGGGACTCCGGAGGTCCGGTCCTTGCAGGGTACAAGGGGGCACGGGGGTAGGCGAGGGAAGGTCCCTTCCCTAACAGCGCCTGGTGTATTTCTCAGAGGCGCCGAGCATGGACAACTTCCCTCTGCTTCGAAATCAGGCCATCGTAGAATCATAAATATGTAATATTACACTCTTATGATATTATGAGTAGAGAACAGGAGAGTTAAATGCATGCGTTGAGGAGAGGCAAATTATATGTAAAGGGCTTTATTGCACAACTGCAGAGCGATTCTCAAATGAAAAAAACTCAAATCCTTACAAGAACAAATATAATTCCTGCTCGCATGTTCCCATATCGCCTGCTAGGCAAGAAAATGTGCTGGATTATTGAGCAACAATTAGTGGAGTTACATCTGGGTTTGGTACACATGGTGATTTGCTGCTCATCAAACAACAGTCTGAAAATCCCGAGCTGGATAATACCCATTCTGGACACGAAAATTGTACCTTGCACATTTCTTCCAGGTCAGGATGAAACAGACAGCTCTGGGAAACGTTCTGGAGGAAATAAAAGAAGCCATCGAGCCCTACAAAAGGTCCTGTATGACCGAGCAGAGCCAAACTTGCACACAGGCTCTGCCCAGGACAGAAGGAATCCTCAGCTGCCCCCCCGAGAAGTTCTTGTGCTCTGGGCAGAGGCTTGGAACCCCAAAACTGGACCTGAAAACCTTTCCCCACAGTTTCTATTTCTGGCAAAACATATGTATTTATCTTGAAAGTTTGCATTTTGACATGTCAGCGGTTTTGCAACAATATAAATGTGCTTGAAAAATTTTTGATCGGCCTAATGGTTAGGACCTATTAAAAGCTGCAGACCATATTCACAATCAATTCACTTATTCAGATGCATGAATACAAACTTAGAAAAGTAATTACAGGCACCTTTTTTTGGAAATCTTGAGGCTGTGTGGTTTCCCCATGAGAAATATGAGTAATAAAATTCCTACTTTAAAAAAAAATAAAAAAAAGAAAGAGGCAAATGTGCTTAGCATTGTTCTTATTTACTTTTGTCTTTAAAAGTAAAAATTGTTGATTAAATGTTCCAGGTGAGGCAGGAGTGGCTGGATGCAAATCCTTAATTTCAGCTAGCCTTTAAAAGAACAAGCAGAAAGATTTTCTAATGGCAATTTATTTCTTCTTTTCCCTTTTTAAATTTTAGTTGTCTTTCATAAGAGAAATGGATTTTTCCTTTTTTGGTGAATGTACAAACAGAAATCAGCTGATAAGTATTATCAGATCTGCTTATTTTGATTTTTCAACTGAGAATTAACATTGTATCTGCTACACACATTAAATACATCTGGTTTGGGATTAAAATATTTTATGAAGAAATTAATTTCTCACTCTCTATTGTTAAAAATGGTGAATAGTACTTGACATTTTTGGTTATTTATGATTTGCATCAAGTTCTCTTTGTATGAAAATTGACATTCAATTAAAATTTCTTTGAGGTAATTTAAAATTGTTCATTAAAACTGTCTTAAATATGCTTGATTTGTTTCAAAACTATCTTTGCATTTTAAAATATTTTATTAAATATCTGAAATAATGGCCCATAGAAGGGGAATTAAATTGGAAGCTTCTGGTAGCCATGGCTTTGACAGTCTTAGAGAAAGCAGATCTTATCCTCTCACACTTGGGTTTAGCTATAGATTGACAGAGGAAAATATGCAATCTTACTTTTTATTCTCTAATGTTGATTTTTCAGCATTAATAGTCCTTAACTGAACTATTCAAATGGATTGAAACAAAGAAGATATTCACCCCACCTGCAGAAGAAACTGCAGCTCTCAAAAATTGCTTTCCTGAATCTGTTACATCCTGTTCCATCTGCTTAGCCAAGGCCTTCAGTCAGGTTGGTGGCATCACCTTCCAAAGTTTAGGAACAGCAAACATCTCTTTGTGTCAATTGAAGAGGTGCAGACAAAATTTCAACAAAACATTGCTTAATTTTTAAAATTTTTTTTGTTAAATAATGGATTTTTTGAGAAGATAGTATGGAATAATGTTGTCCAGCAAGGACAGTATTTGTAGGGATTTTGATCAAATTCTGGCATAATGAAGCAAGGGACCCCTAAATAGTTACCTTTGGTTGTATGGATTGTTACTTCAAGGTGGAAGGGCTTATATATCTCATTTTTGAATAATTAGTTTTGAAGATGGAAAATGCTCTATGTGAGCACTTAGGTAGCAACAGACAAAAAGTAATTTCAACTGATAGGAGAGAAAATTATCCCCTTATCTAAAGTGAAAGGCAGTTGGGCAAATGCAGTTCAGACAATTACTGGGGAAGGCAGAAATGGATATAAAATAAATATAAACCTGTGCAGCATTTTGGCTGATTTTTTTTACTTGATTTGGCTTCTTGGTGTTTGCCAATTATTTATGTGTAGTTTAAATTAAACCTGTTCTTCAAAACTACCCATTAAATTAACAAATCCATCCTAGTTTAGGATTTTTTTTTGTTTCTTGAGCAGTTGGAATTTTACAGATAAGAGTTAGTGCAGACTTCTGTTTGCACAGTGTCACAGCAGAAGAGGAGCAGTAGACCACTGCTGAGTGACAGCCTACAGCTCTGAAATGTGCCATCCATCGTCTCGTAGGTTCTTTGTTCCCCATCCCCTGCACTTCTGTGACATGTCAGACTTCCTACACATGCCCTGCAGAGTTCATCTGTGCCTGTACACTCCAGCCTGCACTTCCCAAGCCTGACTGATGCTCCAATGGTGCTTTCCTGAGGCATCAGATGGAATGCACGTGTGCAAGGAACAGCTGATCTACACGATCTGGGTGATCTTTGCCAGGACATGAGGATATGTCATGTACCTGAGCTTTGAGGCATGTCTGTATGTTCATGAAACCTGGAAAAATACGGAGGAACACCAGGTTGTACCTGGGCATGGTTATCACATGGACAGAATGCTGTATTATCCAGGATGGAAAGACCTGTTCCTCAGGCAGTGGAACTTTGCACTGCTAACACACACACACACACACACACAAAAAAAAAAAAAAAAAAAAAAAAAAGGTTTACAGAGTTTGCAGTTTGTTAAATTGTACATCTTTTCCACAGAAATTTGAAAGTCCGTCTGATGAATGACTAATATCCCATTGTCATTTCTTCAGTGGGGAGGAGGTGTCTGACCTGTGTGATATTTTTAAGCTAATAAATAAACAGCTAGTTCTTAACACTAAACTTACCAATCAAATCAGCCTCATGTTGCTTTCCAGTAAACCTTAGTGATCTCCTTTCCGCTGTCTGTTCCGTGCAGTTCCTCATAAAATACAGAGCTGTGGAACTTTGCCTGTAGGGTAAAAGCCTGGAGCCACATAGTCATGTATCTGTTCAGCAGTGTAAAAGAGAAATCCCCTATTCACAGCCCCACACAGTCAGCATTGCCTGCTGGTAAACTTTAAATTGCCTGAGTTGCTTAATGTCGTGATTAAAAGCCATGTGTTTCTTTCTTGTCCTATGCTGTGTTTGGCAAAACAGAAGGGACAAAAGTCTCACAATTGCTTCCATGCCAAGCAAACAATTGCACAGTGTCCAATTGTATGGGTTTTTCTTGTTCTTAAAAATATGGTCTAATAATACCATAGATACCAGAGGACCTTTTCATTTGCCCATTGTTAACAAAATGAAAAGCTGAAGTCTTGACTACCAAAGTGCAATTCTGTGATTTGTGAAATTGAGTAGGTATATCCAGCAGCTACAGAAAAATGACAGAACAAAACCTCAAACAGGCCATCATTGTTTCTTCCTAAAGTTGCCAAAAAATGGCTTTGGGATGATATTCAGCTTTTAATTATGACAAATGAGAAATGTTACAAATAATGTGTTTTACAGGTCACAGCAAAACCATGTAGAATGTAGAATTTCTCCTTTAGAATTTCTCCTTAAACACTGATGTGATTCCAAGTCTCATTTAACACAAGTTTTTCTTGAACTTTACTATTGCATCAGAGGCTGAGATACTGCAAATAACTCTAAAACCTGAATAGCAGTTGCTTATGTTCCTAATAGTAAGATGAAATAGCTGCGTACTCCTGTTTTAAAAATAGAAAAAGAAGTGGAGAAAATAAAATAGAAAACAAAGTATTTGCATTTTGAAGGCTGTAGAATTATATATTTGGAATAGCTCTAAAAGATTAGCTGCTTCTCAGAGTTATAAATTTAAAAATATTAGGGAGGCCATCTATAGCAATAAAAGGTTTTTTGTTTGGTTGGCTGGTTTTTATCAGTGATATGTATTCTTCAGCTGAGGGGAAAAAGTCCGTTTCAACAATCAAGTGGACATATTTGTGCTCCTATTTTAGGAACATATTCCTTTTATAGGCATTAAGCACAGTTTACTACTGGAAAAATTTCATTTGTTATATCTGCTTCATGTAGGGTCTTCCATGTAAACATTATAAAAAGGATTTAGTCCTGGATTTAGAAGTTGGGGTTCGGGGTTTTTTGCCCTTTGTTCTCATTTTGTATTTTGTATTTTATTTCTTTGGAGAACTCTTCTTTTTTTCCCCCTTTCAGGAAATTTCACATAATCTTTTCCATTCGTCATCAGCCAGGTTGCTGATTACCAGAGTAACTGCCAAGCTTTCAACTCCTTGTCATCAATGGGCTGTGAATGACAGACAGCATTAATGTTGGCAAGCTCCCACTCTCCTTTTTGCCTTTCCCAAATGTAATTAAACTGCACTAATACAGCAAAAGAAAAGCTGCAGGTTTTTTTTACTCACCCTAATAACATAACAAATCAGAGAAGCACACAATTCAGTCAAATAAACCCATCACGACAAGGAAATTCAGAGGTAAAGGAAGTGTGGATCTACCGTTTAGAGAGAAACATTAGTTGAGTCTTCCTTTCCTTTCCTGGCACTCCAGCAGCTGCAGTGTTCGACCTTTGGTGAGACAATGAGTCCAGTGTCTGAGGAGACACTCTCTTACAGCCTGGGGAAAGGCCTCCAGTGTTTCCTCTTCTGTTGCACCTTTGGGTTAAGCATAAAGTGAATAATTAGCTTCTCCTACGACTGATCTGCCATCCCCCAGGTAGGGGACAGCTAGATAAGGAACAAAAAGGATGGGGGTCAGAATGTACAGTTTGGACAGCACTGTATGCCTTGTCCACCAGAAGGACATGGCATTCTCCCGATCTTTAAGGGAAACTCGAGTCTTTGTTTCAATATCTGTAGTGGCTAGAGGACAGCCAGGAGTCAGGAAGAGGGAGAAACCGGAGTCCTCACCTCACTTGCAGGGCACTGTGGAAATCCATAGAATTCACATACACCTCTGAAGCACATAAATTATCAGGAGATGAATATACATAAATATATATATATATATATATATATATATATATATATATTTATGTGTGTGTGTGTGTGTGTGTGTGTGTTTCCCTGGATCGAAGCCAGTAAAGAAGTTACTGGCTTCTAAAAAAGCAATGGAATTTCCCCATAAACCTCTCATTTCTCACAGCAGTGTTCTAGGATGGGAAGTAAGCATTCCTAAGAAGGCTGAGAACTGTTTGCTATGAGCTCTGTTAGCACAGCTCTGAGGCTGGTAAGTAGAGCCTGTCTCATCCTTCAGGCCACCCTTAAAAGTAACACAGCTTACAAGACAAAGCAAATTTACAGTAATGCAAAGGAATAGTTCGACTAAATGCTGACAGAAGAAAATAAAGGCTGTTAGACGCCTAGCCAGAAACAAGGGGTACCATACTCAAAATGGAGAAGCCAGGACCCTCCTCAGCCTCGGACCAAAGTAGACATAACTTCCAACATGACAACTCTTAGGCTAGCCTGGCCAAACTAAGTGATTCTGTCTGCTTGTGCAATTTGAGTGAATAAATGGTGACTGTTAGCTGACAGGTGGTACCTTATAAATCCAGCCTGTGCCAAATTCTCTGAGGAACTGTTTAGTACATACTGTAAGTAAATAAGTTCTGTGGAGTAAGTAATTTACAACTCTGAACAAATTGTCCTACAATGCCAAAAGTAGTTCAGTATGATGATTATCTTCCAAAGGAAGAAAAGTTTGGCTGAAATAATCTTTTAGAAAAAGTTTAAAGCAGGATGTTATGTATTATATTTTTTGTAGGTCTGGGGCTGGGGTGATGTTTTTATACTCCTGCTAATGTGGCTAAAATGTAGTGAACATCAAAAAGGAAAAAAAGGGAGGCATGTAAAACATAAAAATGTAAACCCACTGGATAAAAAGCATAGCTGTATACGGGAAACACTAAAGAGATGGAGTTGGAGGTTTCTGTTGGATTTGTTCTGACATAGTACTGTTGCTTTAAACAGGCAGTTGCAAAATAGCCCAAAAGACCTTTGGTTGAGTGTCATGATTTTCTACTTGATTCAGCAAAGATCAAGGCAGCAGTGTTCCAAGCCCTCAGAGGGAGAAACAACACATCAAACACCCACCTCATTTGTTTTTGCCATCAAGCAAAGAAAGAATAGCCCACAAAGGACATGGAAGAAACACATCAGATGGGCATAACAGCCTTCAGCTGTTCTTGTGTGTCAACCATGATTCTTGTTAGAAATAAAAAAAAAAAGAAAAAGGCAGATTTGGTTCCTGTGTAGAAACTACCTTGAACACTTTAAAAGGCTTGCTCTGAGTTTCCATGAGTAGATGATTCCCAAGACTCTGTAAAAATTTAATCTGATTTTCAGACTGAATACTAAGTGAATATTGGCAATAGAAATTTGCTTTAAAAATGAGAGAAAATGCTTTTATTACAAGCAAGGTTTGCAGCATTCAGTGTAGTGGCCTTTGATTGTCATAGTGAGCGACTACATTTGAGGCCCCGCTAATAGAGGATTTGGTCCAGGATTACTCCTGGCTTACTCATTGCAGCTAAATAACACCCTGGGCACATGTTAGTATCTTTGAACAAAACGATATATTTACAAATAGGTTGGGCTCAACCCAAAGGTGCTGGCCTGAAAACTGCACCCAAACCAATGGGGATTGTATTAAGAGGAATGAATTTAGGTCCAGCACATATAAGAGCAGGGAGGGAAATTTTACTCTTAGGAGTCCAGAGAGCACCCCAGAAACTTCCAGATGTGCAGTTTTGAGGGACTTTAATCCTACCAGAGAAGGTTGTTTTCCTGTGTTTTGCAATATTACATAACATTTACATAAAAGGGAAAGAAAATAATGTTATTTCAATGGTCAGTGTGCAATTTACTATTCAGAGATGAAATGCTGCTAACTGACCAGGGCTGCAAACCTCATTTTCAATTAGACACAGATGCTACTGTCCATGGACTGGGTATTGATACAAGAATTAAAATTACTAAAGAGGATGACAGCTCATTAAGAGTCAAAAGCTAACCTCTCATGAGAAAAATTACCTTATGTTCTGCAAACAGTTAAAACTGCAGAATATGTTCACAGCTACTTGTAGGAAAGAGGCTTGTCGTGGGAATGGACCAACGGTGGTTCTTCAGATTCAGAACCAGAGGGGCAATTTACTTCCACCACAGAGTGGAATAACTGGTGCCATGGTTTTGTAGTAACCCATCAATAGCATTGATTGCTATTGGTGTCTTGTCCAAATAACTTAATTCTGGGATTGATTGCAAATGCCAGCCTGAACAAGCAAGGAGCAAAGAACTGATTGTTCAGGGCAATGAACACATCTGGGGAGAGGTGGTTTTTTCTCCGCTTCTGTATTTCTCAGAAGTGGACAGTTGCTCCAGGGATTCCCAAGAAACTGAGTGATTCCTACAGAGAGAATCTGCTACCAGAGTACTGTGCTATTTGCAACAGCCATCCTGGAATATAATCTGTCCCAGTGTGAGTGAAAACTGAGTTTTTTTCACCTGAGTGAACACTACACTTAGAGTAGAATGGCTCAGAGTTTACCATCAAATTCTGTATAAAGGATGAGAGGAAAGCAATAGATTATAAGGTTTATTATCTGGCTCTAGATCTACTGAAAAAGAAGGATGTAGTGTAATGTCATAATTTAAAAACTGATGGCAATTTGAGGTGTAGTAAAGTGCTACGATTTCCTTTGCATTTGTTGTGTTACAAATGGATGTAGAAGTTGCTAGGAACCATTGAGACATAGGAAAAACTTCTCTTGAGCAGGATTTTGCTAAGCAGATCTTTCTGATATTTTTTATAAAGACTAGTATTTATTATTTGCTTGGGAATTTTGCAGTAGTTCCCAAAGTTACATAAAGAGCACTTTATGGGAAGGCCCTTTTTGCACTAGTAAGTCTGTATGTCCCTGACCAGTCCCCCCTGAGCCCTCTACCCGTATTCTTTAAGAGACCAGGAGCTCTATTTAAGCTCAGCCCCAGCCCCTCCTTCTCTCTTTAAGCTTTGCTGAAGAAGTTATGAGCTAGAACCATGTTATGCCGCCAAATTTAAACCTGTGCTCTGACTTCCTAGCTTGATCTGAATCTCCCTCATCATCACAGCTTTGCCTTAAGACCTGGGTTCTTCACTGAACCTGGCCACCATCTCTGGATTTGTACCTACAGGTATCCTGAAGTTCTGTGGGATGGAGCCTGGCCACAGAGGCATCTGCCTTGGTGGCCCTAGCATTCCCCTTGGCTCACCTTCCTTTAGGAAAGGATGCCCACATTGCTTCCTCACAAAGTAGAGCAGACTGTAGCCAAGAGGATTAATTAGATATGAAATTTTGGGGTGGGTCATATATGGATTAGGGAAGAAGTTTTGAATTGTAAGTGTGTAGATTGTGAGACTATAGGAAATCTATTAAATAACCACCATCTTGGTGCAACAACTTCTGATAAGATAATGGAGGAATTCAGAGTGGATGCTGGCAGTTCAGCTGACTTGCTTATCAACAAGAGGCAGAAATTAGCATTTTGTATTCATTTTGAAGCTGTAGGAGTGTAGGCTAGTGCTTTTCCCTCTTGGTTGGAGGGCTTAACACTTCGAGAAATCTTTTATCTGGAGTTTTTTGTGGAGTAGCAATTATGTAGGCCATTCAGAAGCCCTTCATTCCAAAAGGAAAAAAACCCAAAATGTCCTATGCTTGGTGGATATATTTAAAGACAACCTGTGATAAATGGGACTATCTACTACTGATGTTCTGAGTGTATAAGCCAGAAGTACTGCCCTGCTCTTGGGTGTGGGTGCTCTGCTGAGACAAGACCCAGAGCATATGAGCCCTTCATTCAAAGAAAGCTTGGAGTTTCTCAGCTGGGGAGATCAGGACTGCAGGGTGTGCCAGAGATGACTCTTTTTCAGTAGCAATAGTGACATTCCTCAGATAAAGAGAATTTGTTTAAAGCATCTTAGGCCCTGTTTGATTTTACTGGATCTAAGATAGTTCCAAAGTTTCTGGCAAACTTTGGAGATTATCATGTCCTCCCCACAGAACACATCACAGATGGAACTACTTGGAACTGGGAGTCTGAGTCCCTATCACTGCTTTGTGAAGTCAATGCTCATTTTATCTGTGATAATCACTGAGCAGCTGAATGGTTTGGGGAACTTCCAGTTCAGAAGAATTCCTGAAAATATCTCACTTAGATTTGATTTGGACTGGAATCAAGTCTGAAAAGCCCCCTCAAATTTCCATTGAACTGCAAATCCTACTTTTGAGCCAAATTTGATTGAAAAACTTAAACCAGCTAAACCTTGGATAGGGCCCTACATGGATCTGATGTGAATGCAAGTAGTGTCATTGGAAATAATTTGGGGTTCATCCCTGGATATAAATTGTCATGTCCAACTGAGAGGATTTACAGGGTTAAAACTGTTCTTCTCGCTTTCTCATCCTAAAATTTGAGAGAGTACTCGTGAATCTCAAAATTACAAAGGCCATTTCAGTAAGAAGCTGCTCCCAACCGCCCCCATGCCCCTTATTAGGACACAACGTGTGGGGTGCTGCATCCAGAAATGTCTGCTCATACACCTGACAGTACTCAGGAGCCTTTACTCATGTGCTCCTGCAAGCAGCCTGAAAGAAACCTGGGCAGCAAGAAAACTCCAAAGACAGGTACACTGAGATACAATTTGGAGTAGCACATGAAAACATCCTAATAGATAGGATAAATTCCTATAGATACTATAGATAGTTGCTTAAAATTATGTAATTTGTATTGAATCCTCTAGAAAGACTCTTCTACTTTTATTTCCTTTTGAAGGCGGCATATAGATGTCAATCTTCTGTCCTAAGCTGCTGTGATGAGTAAGTGAACAGATATAGCTGTCAATTGTCTTGAATTGGATCCTAGTGCCTCTCCTACAATTCTAGTAAGCCATAGGAAGCTGTAAAGCTTCTTCAAGAAACACTGCAGTAGAATTGATGGAGATTTCAATCCAAACCAAGTTATTTGTCCAGAATCAAAGACACAAAGAGTCTTCTTTGAGTCCCCTTCTGCTCAGGCCAACAGGGTGGCATCAGAGAAATAGCTGACCAACCAGTTTCTCCTCCTACTGCAGCAGCAAGTTGTGAGTCAGCAGGTAAGAGGTGTTAAAACACACGTGTTACCTGCTAGAATAGTTTTGACAGTTTAGGAACTAGTTTCTTTTATTCACTGTATGGATCCAGTTTGTCATCTTGCTGTTTGTGAATGGACAGTAGAAAGAAAAAAAAAAATATTGCCACAGGGAGATGTGTATCCTTTCACACTAAAGGAATAGGAACAAGCACAAAGAAAAATTCCACAGGAGGAACTTTTTTTGTTCATGGTGCCAAGAAAAAGCATGAAAGATGATAGTATTAAGATTGGAAAATAGGAATCTCATGCCACTGATGTTAGAACCTTGGAAATCATGTGTCAAAGATGTTGGAACATTTAGAATACAATCTTTTACTGTTTCAATGTCATCAACACGTTGTTCTCACTATTTTCTGAGACACAAGAATTTATTGAGTCAATTTATCTTCAGCATGTTAAATGTACTGTGTGTAGACAGGCAAGCTAACCTTATATAGTATTACAAGAGAGAATGCTAACTCACTTTTGCACTCTTGAAAACTGTATTTCTTCTGATAGAAAATGCCACACTTTCAACACTCAGGCAGGTGTGAGAATACTGTTTCTTAAAATAATGGCTTCAACAAAGAAGAAATATACTGGGTGGTGGTGTTACCTGTAGTGTTAAAGATACACAGAAAAGTTTTTTTGGATCTTGCTTCTTTGCTTAAACTGCTCTCAGACCAGGTAGTCATCCATCTTCCCTACACAAATTATCTCTCAGAATGAGACCCTAAGGTATCTTTTCTTGCTGACTTTGAAATCTTGGTCCTCTTTCTGCTTCAATCATTGTTTTAATCTTCTCAGCTCCACTTTCTTTTACTTAATTTTGTGTTGCTCTTTGTGATTTACAGGACAATTTTTTTCTCTTTTTCTGCCTCAAAGTTAATTTTGTTAGCCCTTTCCCACTGGTGTTGATAGAGCAAATGAAACTCAACCCTTTTCATTTTTTTATCTTTAACCCCAGTCACTTCATATTTGCTGTGTGATCCCAAGGGTCTCAGCTCTCCAGTCTGCTCCTTCTGACTGAGCTGTTTTTTTGTCACTGTCTGGTACAACCTGTGCAGTACAACATCCCTCTCCACTGCTGCACATACTCAAATCCAGCTGGAAGTTGAGCTCCTTTGTGCTAATTCCACATCTTATGGCAATATTCAAGAGACTCCACCTCTTTAAGAGTTGCTTCTGACTAAGGTGCTCTTCCTGCAAGTGATCCTCATAGTACTGAACTTCTGTGGCTGTTCTTTTCACATCCCCTTCTGCATGTGGTAGCTGCCAAATACCTTTGGTATTTTCCTTGTTAATTTTCCTATATACCTTTTGTGTATACACACAGACAATTATGACTGTGTGTATTCCTGCACATATGTTCCCTGATATTTTCTTGCAATCTGCTTGAGATCAGTGGTTGTTTATTTGAAACTTCACCCTGAAAATCTAATTTAGGTATATGCTCTTTACATTTTTAACTTTTGCCCTTTTCATTTTTCCCTGCACAAATTTCCTTTCTCAAAGCAGATCATTCTTCCCGTCTTATCTTTTTCAACCCTTACTTTTTAGGATTTTTAAGTAGCTTTGTCTTTTCTCCACTTTCAATGGCTATTGGTCAAACCTCAACACGTACATTTCCACAGAGCAACCATTCCATATAATTAAAATATCTAACAGCCCTTTTACCCTCTAGCAAAGGTAGGTTTGGTAATATTTCTAGATGATTAATTAATCCTTAAATGCCTTCCTGTTTCTGAGAGGTGTGCCATATGTTTGACTTTCTCCCCTTCAGAGGTGATGTAGCTGCTTTTGCTAATCATGTGAAAGGTGGTATCATATGCAGAGAGAGGGTAACAAGCAGGCTGAAGCCAAACAAGTCTAAGGGGTTTACAACTTGAGAGGCATGGTCTGACACCTCTCTCCTATTCATCCCCACTCTGCCAAATATTTCTTCAAAACATGACTGGCTTCCTCTCTTGCTAAAACAGGGGTCCTTGCCATACTGTGTCTTATGTCATAGATACTGCAATCTGTTCTCTTTTGGCTTTATAACAGTTACCTTACTTATTCAAGCTAAGCCACTAGAAGCCACAGTCCTTGGATGTCAGTCTCAAAGCTCAGTCTCTCCACTTTAAATTGTTGTATCACCCTTTCACACTGAGCAGAATGTCATCAGTTGCCTTTCAGCACTCAGTGTCTGTCTGGTGACATTTCTGTCATCTTGAACCCAGCAAACACCCTGCTTCTGCAGACTGGTATGGACCATCCTCCTTCCCTGCTCTCTCATACCAAACCCATGTGCCTGGAACATTGTTCTTGATGTTGTGCCCTGCAGCCTCACTTATCAACTGCACAGCAGTAATCTTCTCATTCTTCTGAATCTTGCCATTAATGATATTAAATGCCCAAAATAAACAGCCCAGTCATTAAATAACAGAACTAGGCTGATGTTTTATGGAGACGTATATCTCATTGTTCACTGTGGTGTTTCAAGGAAGAGCAACTCTGACTGAAAATTTTGTCATTGTTGAGATGTTTGCATGGTCACTCTTGCACATATGGATCCTTGACATCTAAAAATATCTTAATCTAAATAACCCTCTTTTCTTCAGCAGAGCTAATTGTAATGTTTCTGGTCACTTAATTCACTAATGCTTGAAGAATTTGGTCTGGAACCCTTGCTGTCTGGCAAATTTGTTAAAAACTCTTAATGACTTGTGGAGGTATTCTCGGAGAGATAGATATGCATGTGCATACTGAGAACAAGACTGCACAAGTGAAAACCCTAGAAAAAAGCTTTTAGTGTTTGTGGACACTATCTGTTTTATGGTTACACATCATGTTTATCTCCCCCTCACAGACATATCTGATAATGTTGCCTCACTTTCTAATACTTTTATTGGGTGTAATGCATCTTTCTACCAGCACTCCCTTAAGTTTCCATGGGTTTAAGGTTACAGGCATGAGATTTCCTTCTCCAGTCTTTTGTAGTTCAGATCATCACCTGCCAAAATCGGCCTGCAAAAATACCAGGTGTATGTATCCTGTGAACATATAATGTATGTAAACTGCTTACAAGGAGCTCTATAAGTTTGTGGGTCTGAGGCTATTTTATCTTAGCACAAGGCAGTTGAAAGAAATTGTTCTGTACCAATATGTATAGATGGAGACGCTGGATACTTCTCTCAGTTGCATTGCTTTTCTTAAAAGAGCGAAGAGCTCTGGTGGCAGAGGTCACATCTGTATCTGCAGTTTGGACAGTGGCAAGCAGTCAATACAGTCATGGGTACGTGGGCAGGCCAATTCACAACTAGGGGTGCATTAATAACATTTCTTAACTCAGAATTTGGGCACTCTCTTAAGATCCTCCAGGGCTCACACAATGTGAATCCATTTGGTAATAATGTTGTGAACTTTATAAAAGCAAGATTAAACAAAATAAATAAAACCTAAAAAAAAACCCCAAAACTCTCACTTGAGACCTAAAATTTGGATATTATGCAAACCACTAAGCAAAATAGGGTGAGAAGCACAGCACTACCTGTTGAAATATGTCTGGAAGCTGGAAGAATCTCCACTTAGTTTCAGTGATGCAAATCCTTTAAAAAACAAGAGCTCAGTGTGCTGGAGCAGGAAAGATTTGCGTTATTTCTCAAAAGTGGATGAAATGACAGTGACATACAAATATTTTTTTGATATCTGAAGCTAAAGTGTACTTGTACTAAGCAAGTATGACTTGTAATGGGGCACTTGCAAAATGAAGTCTTTGCCCATACTGTAACCTTCTTGGTTCTTGATTTTACTGTGAATGTAATGAATTAATGCTAGGTTTGTATAAATATGAGCAATAACAAATGAGGTACTTAAAATTCAGGGTAAAAGTAGAAAACAAGATGGAGTTGCAATGTCCCTGTAAGCTCCTTGGAGTAGGCTCTGATTCTTTCACAGCACTTGCACCATGCCCAGATTAATAGAGGGACCTTAATTATGGATCTGGAACAAGAAAATAGAAGATAAATTAATCTTCAAGAGACCCAAATCACAAAGCAATAGCATCTGAGAGGAAAATGTCATTAAACATGCTGCAAACATGCTGAAATTAAATCTACTAGGGGTATGCTAAGTCAGAAGATTTTACAAAGTTGGGTGCTTTGTCTACCAAATTCCTATTACATTCTGCATGTATATTAGGCAATGATTTCCAGCTTCCTAAATTTGTTATTTAATTTTTTCCTAATTTCTCTCCTTAATTTTGTTTCATTACTTACCACAATGTTAAACCACGTAAAAGAACATCTACAAAGTGAATTTTGCTTATCACTATCCAAAAAGAAAGTATAAAAAAATCCTTAGACCTGTTAATTCTGCAGCTGCTGAGGCACTTGTGCTGTAGCAAGATCACCACAAAGGAAGATTCTCTGGTCTAGACTCAGTTCCACCAATATGTGATTCTGGATGCCATGCAACTTTCATTGATGTTAATGTTAAAACTCAGAGTTTAGCTACTTGTTCTCAGTCATGCAAACTTATGCCTTGATTTACTTGGACAAAAAAGGAGCTGAATGAAAAACAGAAAAAAAAAAATGAGCTTTTTTTCCTTGAAAAAACAGCTCTAGGGGGAGGATGAAAAGGGGGAATAAACAAACTACCGGGAGAGGAAAAAGTATATCTAAATAGTGGAGAAATTGAGAGATTTGAGTTGCTACACAAAGAATTTCTAAGGAATGCTCAGATGTACCCTTGAACTTTGTCTTGTACCTAAAGTCCCTGTGAGATAAACCTGAGTTTATACCTTTTATGCGTGCTTCTGGAGAGGTACACAGATTCTCTGTTTTCCAGGAAAAGCCCTAACTATAGAGAAAATTATTTTTTGGAATAGACCTGTCTTCAAATCCCCTGGTATTTTTTAATTTTTTTTTTCCTCCAAAACTGTCCTAACCATTAAACTACACAAGGCCAAATAATAACCTCATCTTCATTTGAACAACTTTCTTTATGAATCTGGCCACTTCTTTCCAAATCTTCATTCTTCAGAAATAAAACACTTCAGGTCAAACAAAATGCTTCCTTTCACTTGAAAAGGAATGTTTTTCCTTTCTTTATAGCTAAAAATGTAACTATGGGTCATACTGAAGCCAAATGTATATTAGATTCAGCTACCAAAGTAATTTATTAGCACAGCTCTATGGCAGAGTGTTTTTCATGGCAAATTAACAACTGTAGTGTGCCTTAGGATCTTTGGATTAAAGGGATTATAGAACTAGAAGGGATCATTAGGTGTATTTAATTTGTCTTTAGTAACATGATGGAGGAAATAATCAGTATATTAAACATATATTAAATATTTTTGGAATGTGTAGTCTGTTGGAAAGGAATGAACAGTTCATGTTATTATCTGGAAAATGAAATATATATAATCCACTGTGTGTGGTTGTCATCAAAGCCCTACTAGGAATGCAAGACTAAATGTGCTATTTTTAATTTTTCTTTCTTGTTTGTGGCTTTGACAGAAAAAAAAAAATACCTGGATAAAATGAGAGTGATTGTTTTTCATTTATCACAATTGCATTTGAGGTGTTGTCTTCAGCATAAAGGTACAACATGAAGCTTTTAATTATTATTTGCATTAGAGTAGAGCAAGGAAGCCTAGGCTGATATCAAAACTCCACCTCTAGGCACTCTGTGTTCCTGGGGAGGAAGAGTCTCTGCATCTGAAGAGTTTATGATAAAACAGTTGTGGCAGATGATGAGGAGTGAACAGAGCCACAGAGGAGGAACCCTGTGTTCACCCCCTACCTGGAACATCATGCCAGTGCTTGGTCTCTGCCCTGCTGCCTACCCTGATCCCTTATGGATGTGCATCCTTATTGGAAGAGTGTGATACACGAGTCTACTACTACAAAGTGCATACATAAGTACCTGAGCTATTTTAACTGTGTTGTGACAGAAATTTAAAAATAAATATATTCCTTTCACCTCCCAAATTTGGCCTGGAAAGAACATTCATTTTAGAAAGCTAGTGGTGATGCCATATGAGATATTAATCAGCCTTCAATCCATACCCTTTGTAAGAGAAAATGGGATGGTACATGCCTAGTCTTATTTTATTGCAGTATTTTTACAACAGATGCAATGCTGCCTTTGTTATCCTTTATTCCTCAGACAGTGTTCCCCCTCCTAATTATTACTTGTCGTCTTCAGTAAGATTGAGAAATGGCATTTTTTTGAGCTCAGGTAAATATCAAAGCAATCTTACTTGTAATGACAGAGCTGCTTTCACTGGGGAGTGAAGTGTAATGAACTAAAAAACGAATTTAATATGCTTTCCAAATTAAATAATGTATTTATTTCTGTTGAACAGTGGTCCCCAGCCCCCTTGAAAACAGCTGATATTGTATAGATACCTGCAGAGTTTGAGGGTGGTTTGGCAATCACTAACCAAGAAGAAAAAGGTGGATCAGGGCCACCTCCTTCAGCTCAAAGTTGTCCATGATACCCATGGGTGGGCATTGCCCAGGGCTCCCTGTGGGGACTCTGTGGGCACTGGGCTGTGTCCTTTGTCTCTTTCTTGGTTTTGCCCCTTCCCCACTGGCAGTGGAGGACATTACTGAACCCATTCCGCAACATGCGGCATCTTCCTTGCCCTCACTTGCTGAAATCAGAATTATACTTCCCCCTCAAAAATATCTGTGATAACAGAGAACTGTTTGAATATAAAAATTCTAAGGGTTTGAAAATCAAAGGCATGTAAAAACCAGGCAATTTCTCTTAAGTATTTCCTTTAGGCAGATACTCTTTTGTTTCAGGTACGTCTTTATTTAAAAGGAATAGGGGAAGATAAGAAACTCATTCAACTCAGTAGTTTTAACCTCTAGGAGAATTCTTTAGGATTGTGCTGAAAAATGAGTGCATTGAAAGATTATTTTTCCTCTGGAAGCAATTATTTCTTTCCTCTCTGAAACATACTTTTTTTATTTCAGAAAAGGAACCAAAAAAAATCCAAACAATTTTAGGTAGAATTTAGTGATTACTCTCTGTAGCATGGCTTAAGGTCATTATGAGCAGCATTGCTGAGAGCAAGTGTGGGCACAGAAACCTGTATTCCACCACTCTCTACAGAATAACCATAATTAAGGCATTCTTATCTAAATAGAGAGAAACAGACTATCCAAAGCATTAAGAAATAAAGGAACAGTCCCTGAAATGGAGAAGCTTCCAGGCTATTGCTGATACAATGGAACTCACAGAGCTGGCCAGAAATTTGCTGTTTAAGAACTACTTGAAAAAAAAAAAAAAATCTAATTTTGTTCATTAAACTCAAATCCATTTCATTTAAATCAATACTTAATGAGTTAAATCATCTTTTTCACGCCAGGAAAAAAAACCCCCAAGGATCTGCTTCACAGGCCTAACTTTTCAGCTGTTCCATTTCTATGTATATTACTCCTATTATTTCAAGATAAGCCGGTAGTACTCATAGACATACTTTATTTTTTAGACCGAAGAGACAATTTTTTTTTTTCATTAACACATAAACAAGAAGCTGTTTCAATCAGAATTCAGAAACAGCTACTCATCATTATTTTTGCGGTAAAAGATTAAATTCTCCTGCACCAGGGAGACAACTCGGGGAGTGCCCGCATTCACACGTTCTTGCTAATACCTGGAACCAACGTCAAAAGTATGAATAATATGCTTAAAGACATTTTATTTAAGACATTTCCTCCTCCAAATTTTTTTACTTTTTTATTTTTTTAAGCAGGCTCTTAGAAAAATTTCGTCTGGAAAAGGATATTGGGAAGGCATTTCCTGTGAGGTACTGACCTTCAGTTCCCTTTTATATTCTGCTTTTTAATCGGTTTTCCCCCCGCTTTTCCGCGGACCCGGCCCCATCCCGCGGCGGCTCCTGAGGCGGCTCCCGGGCGGGGCGGTGGCGCCCCCTCGTGGCAGGAGGCGGGAGCGGTGGCGCCCGCTCGGCCTCACCTTGTTCGGGGCCTTTCCCCCCCGGCGAAAGGTCGCAAGTGGTGCCAAAGGAGCATTCGTTTGGATACTGCGGTTGGGAAATTCTTCACCGAAAAGGTAGCGAAGCGTAGGGACAGGCTGCCCACGAAAGGGTTTGATTTGTCAACCGTCACAGTGTTCCAGAAACTTGTAGATGTGGTGCTTAGCTTGTGGTAAAATTCACAATGCTGGAGGTTTGTGTCCAAAAGGGAGACAGAGAAGTCCTGTAACTTTATTCAAATAAAAGGAGAGGTCACGGGGTCTCTCAAATTGCTGGAGGATGCAGCCCCCTTTTTATCCCAATTTCCCAAATACATCACCCGCTTCTTTCCCCCATTTGGCTGAGGTACTTGGAAAGCACAGATTTCCCAAATCGCCTACTCTATGTCCCCCTCTAATATGCACTCCCTTTTATTTTTCTTCTTATAACAAAACACAATGCATAATTCTATTAAGTCTTTGTTCTTTTTCTCGAGGTTCAGGAATTTTACTCAGCCTTGACTAAGCAGCATTCTGTGTCAATTAGCAACACTTTCTAGAGCTGACAATTTCTTCCATTACTTCCCTATCTGTAAATTCCCAGCCCTGTCTACAAGCAGATTCCCATGGTTTGTTTGTAATACATTCATCTTATTCATTTCATTAAGGACATGGTTTGGTGGTGGTGCTGTCAGAGCGAGGTTGCTGGTTTTGATGACCTGGGAGGTCTTTTCCAACCTTACTGATTCTGTGATCAGTCACCAGAAGATGATCAGAACTGCTGTGTTTCTCACCATTCTCTGCCCATCCTCTCCTGGCTTTGGCAGCCCTGTAGGGAGAACCTTGCTGAGCTGAACTCCCTGCCCCATGCTTTCCTGAAGTTTCCTCCACAGGATAGTTGTGCTCATCCTGCTCCAAAGCACCTGGTTGCTCAAGTGTCACTTGGCTAAAAACGGGTGGAGCCAAGAAGGTCCCCAGGAAAGCCACCCATGTAGTCAAAGCAAGAAATTGAGTTGTTTCCTTTCCCTCCCAAAAAATATGAAAGGGGATAAATGAACTGTATGACACATAAGCTACAGCCCGAACATGCTTCTCCCTTTTTTTTTCAGGCTAACTAGAAAATCAGCCTGCTTCAGACATTTTCCCACAGATGTGTGGCCAGGTGTTTGCCTAAACTATGGGCACCGTGTTCAGCTGGGATCCAACAGATTGTCCTATGGGAGTAGGGCCTTGCAAAAAGAAGTCCTATAGGACTTAGTCCTGTTTCCAAGGAAAGGAAGTATGTAGATCCTTTGTCTGTTTCAACTCTTCAGGTAACAGTGTCATAGCTGGGGGAGTGAAGGGGATGATGACACTGCTCAGATCCTCTGTCCTGGAAACCTTAAATGTGCACTGAAGTATTTCTGCTGAAGACCACACCACACACATTTATTGTGGTTCATCTCTACACTCTACCAAGTTGTCAATCCTTATGCCCCTTGTTTTTAATATTTAGGTGAAAATGCTAAGCAGAGTCTGACCTAAGGCTGAAGAAATACCTGTGTCCAGGCAGTGATAAGTAGGTAGGTGGACAAATAACAACACAAATTACTCAATCTATGTATTGGTCATTGGGTGGCATCTTTCAGGTCATTCATTAACCACTGATGTGGCCCCAGAAGTGATGCATTAAGAGGTAAATACTTTATGGATTTTTATTTTTTTTTTTAAGGTTTGAGACAGAGTTGGAGGGTCTTTGGAAAAAAAAAATAGAAACAGAAACAGTTGACTCATTCAAAACAGTCATATTCTTTTATTTGGCAAAGGGGTCAGAATTCCTGCTTTTGTAGAACTTTCCCTTTTCTTTCCTTACCAACAGGTGGAAAAGGGCCTAAATAACAGGAAGCACCAAATCCATTTTTCTCCATAATTTATATTTTCCCTTGGAAAAGGGAATTGCTTGCTTTGTTTTCCTTGAAAGGTGTTCCATCTATTTTTTTTAATGGAGAATGGATGAGAAGTAAATAAATGAGATGGCTTCTTTCTCCTTACTTACATTGTCCTTTTTATTTCATGGAAGAGATGATTACAGAACATTTCTTCCCACACACTCTTATTTTGAGTTCTGTGCCCTTTTCTTTGAGACGAAGGGGTTTAGAGATCACAGAACTGAAATAAATCCCTACAAATTTATTTTTTTTTTTAATATTTCTTCCTGTGAGAAAGACAGATGAAAGACAGCAAATAACAAAAGTGTTTTAAAGGTGGTATTAGGAATTAAAGTAGTGCTTTTCTTAGGGTTACAAATTATTTTCCCTTTCCCCAAAGTTTGTGCTGGGGTTTTTTGAGTTGTTTCACTTTTTTAGTCAAAAATCTGAAAATGAAATTTTCTCACAGAGTTTCAACAGCGGCAGGGGAAAAAAAAAAAAGTGAGAAATTTGGTAGGAAAAAAAATCCTGCCAACAAACTTCCATAGTTATATGAAGTGGAAAATGGAGCCATTGCTGGTGCCACTGTTTCTTGCTCAACTGACATCTGGTCTGCACGAGAAAATTCACATTGGCACATAGGGTGCAAATCAGGTGAGATCGTGTGTCTTCCTTTCCCTTGTGAGAATTAGGAACTCAATGGGGCTGTGGTTTCTAGGTGAAGCCAGTGTTCCAGGACTGTCCAGGTCAGCCCTAGACATGAGGCCATCCTAGACAGAACAAGTGGCTCCCTTTGAGGATATACTACCATCACAGGAATGAAAAAGGGAGCAGAGAAAGGGAGAAGAAAATCAGGAATTAATGTTTGCTCATCAGTGTGGTCAGAAATATGACAGTGACGTACAGATTGAGGCTCTTTGTGTCAAAAAGGCAATCTTATATTTTTAAGAGTTGAAAATTTTTCAGCCTGCAGCAACATTTAATGCTAATTAAACAAAATATTGTGATTATTTGAAGATTAAGCCACTCCTGTAGGTGGATTCCTCAGCTATTTCCTTAAACAGCTTCCAAGCTCAGTGATGTCCTGCTCTGTGTTACTTCTCAATGGACTAGGCATGCCTTGATATTTTTAAAGCCATATGAAAAACATGTGACAGAAAATGTTTAGGGGGAATTATTGCCAGGAGAACCTAATCTTATTGATATTTCATTACCTTCTGGCAGATTATATGCTGTGGCTTTCTGCAATTTTGGTGGCTTCATTGAGATCTTTTGTAGAGTTCGAGTGTGAGGCAATGATCTCACAGTCTGTGCTGGCCTGAGCCTGGAGAGCGCACTGTCCTCTTTGTAGATGACAAATGACACAAATCCGCATTTAACCCATTGCATTCCTGTGGACTCACCTTATCATGATTCTTGGGAAAGTGCCCCAGAGAAGCTAAAACAGTCAGTGGTGTCTTGTCCTAGATGTGTTTAATGAGCTGGTAGGCTGAATACTCAGTGCATGCTCATGTAGTTGTTATTAATCCTGTATAATTCAAAGCACATAAATCAAAAAGCTTTCCTGAGTTTCCTTTATAATCTCTAGAGGAAGGTTTCTCTCACCCCTCCCCCTGAATGCAATTCAATTCTTAAGTAAGGAGCAGTGCATCTCCAGAGGATGGTTTAGCTCACTCAGGTGGCTCAGATGAGATGGAATCAGATAACCATCTCTTCTTTAATAGAAGTGCCAGGACAGGCTCCACTGCACCTGGATCACATAGCAGTGAGTGCCAGCTGCCAAAAAAAACTTGGAAGTAGAAATATGAGACATGTAGCAAAAAAGATCTGATTAGTCCTTTCAGTGCTGGAGAAGGGCAGGCAGGGCAGTGCTGACCCTGACATTCTGGCAGGCCGTGCCTGCTGAGTCAACACTGGCTCGTACCTCCTCTAGTGCTGGCCAAGGAGTGCCACTTCTTCTCCATCTACTCCCTGCACAGTCCTCTGTGCTGCTCTATCCAGGGCTTCCCTCCCTTCAAGAGCCTTTTCCTGAATGCCCTTGTTTGCTACTGTCTTCTGTATTGTTTTCCTCCTTCAGTGAAGGGTCAGAGTTGTTTACTCTCACACTTTTTCCTCAGAAGCGGCACAGAACAGAAGTGGCACAGAACAGAAGCACACACTGTTGTGTTCCAGAGGGGTGAAGGAGACCCAAAGTGAAGCTCCATTTACAGAGCAATTGAACCCACTGGCAGCATTTTGCTGCTTCCCTACCTGCACTAACTAGAGAGCAGGTTTGGGGCTAAAACAGTAGAAAACTAACTTTTTTTTCTTCTTGAGCTTAGTATAGGAGTAGTAGGAATGTGTCACAGGATGTGGTTCCTTGATCACTCAAAGAACAGCCTTGGCCACTAGACCAGCAATAGATACAGCACTCGGGGCCTGTGCAGCACCCACAGCACCTTCATGGCCATCTCCCCACCTACGTCCTCCAACATCATCCATCTGTTCAGATCTTGAGCATTGTATGTGCTTTTAAACCCAGCAGATAATTAGAAATACTCTTGCAAATTGGTTTGAACTAAAAATGAAAACGTACTAGATTCTGGTTTTGAAAGGAATTCAAGTTAAAGCATCCCAGCTTCCACAGGGAGGCAGCAGAATACCTGTTAATTTCTTTGCAACTTTAAACTTGCTGATGCTTTTTTTTTTCTTCATTTAAAGAGCTCTTTGACCTAGTATATATATTGTTTGGATTAAGAGGTTTTAAGAATTTGAAGTTCAGATGAAAATTCTTTTTTTCTTGCCAAGATCAAGCTTGCCAAGATCAACGTTCCCCTTATTTCCCTCTGAGCTGCCACCAAAATGATTTACAAGTTATATAAGAGCCAATTTTGAAAGAAATATGCTTTTAATTAGAAACTAAAAATCAGGGTGATTCTTTTGAGACAGTGTAGTTACATTCTGTCAGTATTTCCATTATTTTCAGGGTTTTATCACCTCAGGAGAAGAAAGCATTCTACTCCACTGAAACTTGGAATTTTAGTACTCAATACTAAAAATAAACAATAAATAGAAAATACTACAGTAAAGTCCAGCATTTCCAAACCAGGCATTCAAATATCATGGAGCAGACATCCACCCTGCCCCCTAATTATGTTATTAGCTTTAATAAGATGAGAGCTTTAAAATAATACAAATAGATTTTTTGTTTGTCTTCTGCCTTATGAGACTTTATGATCTCTATTTTCAAAATCTTTCTTTGCAACCACGGGGCTTAAAAATATTTTGTTTTTTTCTTTTTACTAAGTGGAAGTTCAGATTTTTTTGCATGCTTGCATGACCCTGAAAGCTGAACTTTGGAAAAAAATTTCAAACACCAAAACTTCATATCTTCACTAAATTCAGCTACATGTAACTTTTCTAAACTGCCTGTACACTTAGAGTAGTTTGCTAGGAAAGAGAGTTAGAAATGTTTTAAATAAGAATGGATAAGCCAGGAATATTTAAATCATGTATTTGTTTCAGTCAGAAGTGGCTGAATTTAAATGTACACTTCAGAGAAAAGATAGATTTTCAGTTTGATTGGTTTGGGGGTTTTTCGTTTTGTTGTTTTTTTGTTTAGTTTTTTGTTCGTTTGTTCGGGTTTTTGTTTTTTGAATGCAAGCAAATTTGTAATTTCTAACTGTTAGCTTTATCTACAGAAGTATCTCATTGCTAGGAGCAGCACACATTTCTTTCATACTGTCCTGAATTAGATATCAGTCTGCCTCTGAATTTCACTTTACAGGAGACATCCCAAATAAGCTTTCTCAGCTCCTTTACTCCATGTATTTGCAAAAATACCACTCTCATGAGGAGTCTCTTAATTGATCCAGAGTGGCAAATCATATGTTCCCCTGGTGAGACTGCGGGTTTTAGACTGTTCTCACAGGTTCACTAACTTGACATCTTTTTTGGTTATCTCCAGAAGACTGGATCTTGCTCACTTCGTGGTCATTTCTTTGCAGCACAGTGCAAGATTTGGTTTGCTCAACCCCTGTCTCCTTAGGAAAAAGGAAGAGAAATATTTTATATATTTTATATTTTTTGCATTTTTTATTAGCCCTCAAAATTCTGTTGAAAGTAAAAGCCTTATAAATTCTAGTGCATTTTTACCACATACAGATATTTTCTTCGTATCCTTTTCCACTGATCCATCCAAACAGTAGGCTAAAAAGTTTTTAAAAATTTTAAAAAAAAAAATCTAGTGAAATCAGGTAACAGATAGAGAGAAGTAGACATAACTGCCCTGCAACACACGTAAGTCAGGGAAAGCACCAAAGAGTATCTTACAGTCATAACCAAGGGAGACTGTGAACCTCTAACCTCGAGGTGAAAAGCTCCAGAACTATTTACCAGAGTTGTGAGTTGTCTAATCCCTTTGGAACATGGTTATAGGTAGAAGATGGATGATATAATTTGAATAACTGGTAGTGCCAGGCTCTGGTGAAGCACTGGGCTCCTTCTCCAGCTCTAACATTGCACTCTCTGCTTTGGAGGTGCCACATTCCCAGTGTAAAGTGTTACCCTGAGCCAAAGGTCAGGGCTAGAAGGCCCAGGGGGAGATGGATGGTGTGGCATTAGGGGAGAGCCAAAGGAGAGCTCCAGCTCTGTGGTCAGGGATAAACACAAACTGAAAGATTGGACACGGCCTAGAAGTAGTTAGGAAAATACCACAAAAATGCACTTAATTTCCACATCAACAGCTGGAAGAAGCCACCAAACTGTCAGTCCACGACCCCTGTGAATGCTTTAGGTCCCAGACCCTGGTGGGGCCTGGGTCCTTAGGGAGAGAGATTCTCTGCTTAGAGGCATTGATGGGACTTTGATACTGTGATCTAAGTGTAAGAACAGCTGCAGGGCATGGAGGGTGTGAGTCTTTCTGAGCCTTTGGTTCCTCCTCAGTGTAACTGATGATCTCTATTTTGCAGGATTGCTGGGAGGGTGAATGCATTAGTCACTGTTCCGGTGAACTACAGGGATGGCTGTTGTCAAGTAATTTATTAACAGTCTTTCCTCCTTTGTGCTTTTTTCTCTACTGTTGGGAACTGGTATCATTGTGGCAGGTCCTCCTGGTATTCAAAATTATATTTAAAGTAATCATATTATGATTAAAGGGCAAATGTACATCAGAGCCTGAATTCAGGTAGGGCCACAGAAAAATGGGACCACTATGTTTCAGCATTAATGAGGGGAGCCAAGAATCTGACAACAGGGCATCAATGAAAATTTTTGTGATGTTTTCTGCTAAATAGATTCAAAGGCTCTGATTCAGGCTCAAGAAATTCATCTGCCTTTAAAATTTAGCTGATCTATTTTTCACATCATAGCTGCAGTGTTTCTGTTCTTTGCCCTCTCTTTCACTTCATATGTAACCACATTTTGGTGGTAGATGAAGTGATTCCTATATATAGCATGCAAAACACTTTGTGATCCTTCCAGGGAATAAGTCCCAGATATATCAGATATTTATTTAGCACAGTACTTTTTAGTAGGATCGTGGTCAGGAGCACAGCCTTGGAGCACTTTCTGGCTTCAAGCTCAAAGCTGAACCTACTGAATGTGGCTTGACCAGAGTGTTTGAATAGTAGACATGCAAAGAAGAAAAAACTATTTTGTCTGCATCTTTGTTGTAGCAATGAGCTCCTCACCCTGGATTAATTGCAGTTTCCAAGGAGGCTGACAGTTCTGCCCATTTCCATAGGAAAGGAAATACCAAAGAGTACACTCAAAGGAAGCCCTTTCCAGGAATTTAGGATTTGTTATACCTATCACGTTAGATATCCTGTTCCTAGCAGCTGTCAGGACATGATGCTTCAAAGGAAGTTGGATGAGTTTGCGTGGCCAAAGCATGACTAACTAAAGATGGAGAGAACTGAGGTAAGCATCTGTCTGTGGTGCAGGACTCAGCTTTCTGCTTGTAGGAGGAGATCTGATTACCCCTCGCTTAGTAAATTGTATATCTGGATTGTTAGTAGCAATCATATTCAGGCTTCTACAGCTTTTCCAGTTCATTACATTGTCCTTTTGTTACCTGTTACCTCTTCATCATCTGCTATGTTTTCCAAAGGTTTTACAACCAAAATATGGTACAATGGGGAGACACAATGTAAGATTGTGTGACCAGTTATGTGATTATTCTGAAATGTATTTTCTGCTGGGTCCTGATTTTTGAAACAGATGGAAAGTAGGCAGGGATTTGAAAGCCTTAAGACCAGTCAGCTTCAGCTTGTTTCCTGCCCACCAAATTACAAGGTCAGGCCTTCCTTAACATTTCTGAAAAGTGCCATATGCTAGAGATACCACCAGTCCTTTTAAGTGTCTATTGACTTTAGAGGCCAGACATCTTAAATTACTCTTCGCCAAGAGTGCTACTGAAGATTCACAACACCAAGGATTTTATTCTATGTATTCTTTCAATGTGCCTCTTCTTTTGAAAGCTTACAGCGTTAACTAAATTTGTCATCCAGAGCAAATGGACCTAAATTTTCTAAATTATCTGAAAATTAAGAAATTGCTGACTTCTCATCTGCCTTCCCCTCCTCCTTGGAAATCATAAGTCATGTGGTGTTGTGCCCCTAGTGCTGCTTCCTTGCTTCTAGGAATGGGTTGACTTGAAAACAGGTTGATTATTTAGCCACACATCTTTAATTATCTCTACAGAAAAAGAACCCTTGAAAATGGTGAGTAGGCAAATAAATCAGTGAAACAGTAGCTTATTTCATACCTTCCTCAATTTGTATATGTTTTTTTCTGAAGTGTTAGGTACAGTAGAAGGAGAATATTTATTTTAAATTTTGTTGTGGAAATGTAGGAAATTAGAGGCTTTATTATTCCAAATAATTCCATTTTAAAACAGAATGTTCCTTCTCTAAATCTCTTGAGACATCATACATATCCTCTAGCATAGGAAAATCAATAGATAAAGAGGTTCCTGATCAGTTTCCCCTCAATGTGATCAAGTACATTCAAATATTGAATGATAAATAGGCTAATTTACACATCTGCCAAACTGGCATTAGCATTTTACTAACTCCCTGCAGTGTCATGAGGTTTAATTAATGGTTGTAAAGCACTCCTATGAATGAAAGGTATGACTTTTTACATTTGAGATTATGTAGATCCATAAGTTTCTGCTGTATTTGTAACAGCTGTCTAGAAGACTAATGGCTTTGCAGATTTACTGCTGTGCTCTGCTGCTTTCTGCTAGCCTGCACTTTTTGCAAGTTTGGTACTGGTGGTAACTTTCAGAGATTAAGACCAAGCCTAAATTTGTTTTCAGCTGTAAGACACCTCCTAATTGTTCAAGGCAATTTCCTTCAATTCTATCTAATATGTGTAAGCTACACCATGTCAAATTAATAAAAGGTACACCATATTATTCACAAGAATGGTGGTTTCAAGTAGTTGTGGGGAAAATATCAATTTATACAGCCTCAATGAGACAACTGAGTGAAGAAATGACACCTTGTCTGACTGCAGCATCACTAGGTTGGCTGTAGGAGCAAGGTAATATGCACTGGCATCTCTAAAAATAGGTTTAAGAAGAAGATGGGTAAAGCGACAATTCAAAGTATCTGTGCAGTTCTTATCTGAAGGCTTTCTCTCAATTTCTGCTTTTAGCTCAATGTTTGTCTTGCATGTTACCTCCTTGACACCGTGCAGAGTATTCCAATGAGATCACCAGTCCTAACTAAAGATCATGATGGGACCATCTTACTGAGGTACAAAGGACTTTTTTTTTAATCCTTATCCTCTTTACTACTCTATTCATGTGTCTCCTGCTAATTTGGTGTAACGGTCCTCTTTGAGAAAGAAAGAGATGTGAGTGAATGCATGGCCTTAACTTGAGCAGCAAAAATCTGCAACCTGATCAAATACTCACTGATTTTGGCCTTTGCCTTTTGGAGTGCTCCATGTCACTCAGTATTGTTGACTTGGTCCAAAAACAATATCAGTTTTTTCTATCATTGGTTTGAAAACTAAAGAGAGACAAATAGATCATGTGGTTGCCTTGGTCACCCTGAAGGTGTCCTATCTCCAGCTCCCATGGAGCTGCTGTATTGTGTCTGAAACCAGGAAGACTCCCCAGCTCTGCACCTGAGCCCCAGCTAATCCACTGCAATGCTCCACACCTTATGCCAAGGAACTCAGTAGTCTCCTGAGGCTGACACAGCTGTCAGATCTTGACAGGAAGAGTAATAACCAGGTAGGTTTTTTTTAAGTATTATCCCATAATTCTATCAGATATATCAATATTATATACAGATTGAGGCAGGGTACCCTGGGGCTATGCAATTAACAAGTGAATTGTTTTACTTACAGAAGGATGTGGCTTTTGGCCACATCAAGTAGAATGATGTGCCACCCAAAGTGACATTACACATTCATTGCTATATTGATCCTAAATATTGGGGACTGCCAACAACAGCCATCTCTGCTTTAGTTATTTTTATTTGTATCGGCATTGTAAACACCAGGACTATAGAAGCATATATGTCTGAAGTGTTTGGGTTTTTTCCTTGCATTTCCTTAGGATAACCAATTTAGATTCAATTGTTTTTAGAACCCTGAATCAATACAGATTTTGACATGTACTTTAATAATTCCTTTACTTCCTTTCTAAGACCAACATGATGTTTGAAGTACACTTTTTTTAACCAGAACCTCTTGTCTGGAGAGCTAGAAAGCAGCCCTGCAAATAATTATCACCTCTGCATCAGCATTGTAGCAGGAAGAAGTGCCAGTGAACGACTGAAAAGTATAAAATATCTTTGGAGCTTTAATTACTGAGCAATTACACATCCCATAGCAGGTCAGCAACAAATTATCATTCTACTACTCCACTTCAAAATTGTTTCATTTTCCTGTGACAATTATGACAAAAAACACTGTACAAACCTTATGTGAGCTACATGTGACTGCAAAAAATATTCCAAAAGAGAAAAATCTCATTATTGGTGACTTTAATTAACATATCCTGAGAGGCAGTGAGTGATCCCTCTATGGAATGCTTTAGGATCCAAGTTGAAATTACAAACAGTACATGGGAGTATGTAAGAAGGAAAAATATAGGACAAGCAAATAAAAGTGTCACTGCTCTTGTACATCTGAAGAAGGCATCTGAGGGGCTGCAATTTCTGAAAGTAGGGAGAAGTTGCTCCTGTAGGATGAACTTTTGTTCCTGCTAGCAAGACAGTACTGCTAGAGCTTCTTGCCAGTCTCATTCCATAAACAGAAACATTCCCAGGGACAGTAACTGAGATCTTGGTAAGCACCCAGTGAACCTTCTATTTTCTTTGCAGGGAAGCAACTAGAAGCCAGTAGGAGTGTGATATGCCAGTGGATAGCCCTCGTATGTTCTGGGCACTTCCCAGGAGCCATACAGGCTGTTAGTAGGGAGGTGTGGTGGGTTGACCCAGGTGCCCACCAAAGCTGCTCTATCACTGCCTTCCAGACTCAAATAGGCAAGGGAAAGAAAATATTACTAAATTACTAAAGGCTTCTGGGTTGAGATAGGGGCAGCAAGAGATCGCTCACTAGTTACTGTCGTGGGGCAGAACAGACTCAGAGAAATTAATTGAATTTATTACCAATCAGATCAGAGCAGGATAATGAGAAATAAAACCAAATCTTAAAACCCTGTCCTCTATCCTTCCCTTCTTCCTGGGCTTAAGTTTAGTCACAAACTTTCTCTTTCCCTGCAGTAGTGCAGAGGAACCAGGAATGGGGGTTGTGATGAGTTGGTGTCACTTTGTTTCTGCTGGTCCTTCCTCCTCAGGGGAAGGGCTCCTCACACTCCCCACTCCAGTGTGGAGTCCCTCCCACAGGAGACAGTATTCCAGCAACTTCTTCAACATGAGTCTTTCCCTCAAGCTGAAGTTCTTCATAAGCTGTTCCAGCATGGGTCCCTTCCATAGGGTCAGTCCTTCAGGAACAGCCTGCTCCAGCATGGGTCCCCTACAGGGTCACAGGTCCTGCCAGCAAATCTGCTCCATCCTGGGATCCTCTCTCCACAGATTCTGCCAGGACCCTGCTCCAGCACAGGCTTCCCTTGGAGTAACAGCCTCCTTCAGGCATATCCTTGCTCTGGGCTCCTCCAGGGGCTGCAGGTGGATCTCTGCAAACCCCTGTCTTCCAGGGGCTGCAGGGGCTCAGCCACCTCTCTGCATCATGGAATCTCAGGGGAACCTCAGCTCTGGAGCCTGGAGCAGCTCTTACTCTTACCCTTCCCTGGGTGTCTGCAGAGCTGTTCCTCTCATGTGTTCTCACCCCACTCTTCTCTGTACCAAATTACAGCTGTGCAAAAACTTCTTTTTTGTTCTTAAATCCATTATCCTCCAGGTGTCACCACCCTCTCTGCTGGCCTTGACCTTGACCAGTGGCAGGTCTGTCCTGGAGCCTGGGCTGGCACTGTCTCTGCTGGACATGGGGGGCGCTTCTGGGAGCTTCTCACAGAAGGAACCCCTGTAGTCTTCCTTCCACTACCGAAACCTGGGCACACAGACCAAAATCAGGAAGAGACAAGTGCTGCAGCCATGCAGTGTCCTGTATCCCTTCCCCAGGAAAGAGCTGAGATTCAGCCTTGTTGACCTGGCTCAGACTTGTGCAAATTATCCATTTGTACAACTCAATTGGAAAAGAATGGAAGAGGGAATATAACTGTAGACATTTTAAAGCAGAGAATGAAAGATTGACTTAATAAATTGTGCCATAATACTGTAATACATCCAGAGAGTCTCTATGCCTCCTTTGAGTTACCACCCACAAAGATTGTAGCTGTGTGGCACAATCTGCAGACTGATTGAAGGATGTGTCATGCCACTGAAATCTGTTTTCTCATGACTTGAAATTGCATCTTTTTTTTACATTAGACAACATTTATAGTTCCTGAATTGTTTTCTGTTGACATTTCAAGAACTGGATGGTGCTTCTAAGTAAAAATTAATCCATCCATCCTTTGTCAGGAGTACTTCACTTTAAGGCAAATAAAATAGTATCATTCCTTGTCATCTTTGTGCTACAATTATTCTTTAATCTTTATTCAATATATTCCTCCTCCCTGAAATGCCACATAGCCTTGATGCTACACTTTGCAGATTCAGTAATTTCTTTACTAATCTTGATTTGCCTTCAATTTCACTGATGAAGTAAGAGACCAATTTGCAAGCAAATGGCCTGAGAAACAAATGCAAGAGAATTATATCACACTAAACCAGTCCAGTTTCCACTGGCTGTATCAGGATGCAGCTCATGGACAAGTTGCAGTGCACTGACAGCCTCTGTTCCTTGAGCAGGTGAGAGGGGAGTGTGTACCACATGGCTTTGTGCCTGCGTTAGATGCTAAGCTCTTGAGGTTTAGTGGGTGTGGACCTTTCCTACTGTTTGTGAAATTTTGTCAGGCAGTGACTGTTGAACAAGATGTGTCAGTCCCTTTCTGTGTCCAGCCAGAGGATACACTCCATCAACCCCAACATGAGGTTGGGTTATCCCTGTTGGTCTAGGGAGACAAATAAGGTCATAAATAGTGGTTTGGTGGTATAGTATGGGTTATGGCTCAGCTACTGCATAGGGAGCTGCAGTGTGTGCTCAGCGACATGCACCCATGGGCCATCTGCCTGTATGCTGATGTGATTTATAATGTAGCTAACAAGCCTCCATTATGGATTGAGGTGTCACCATGTGTCCATAGCAGTCCATCTGAAAAAAAAGCAAAACCCAACAAAACCCACTGTGAATTGAAGTTTTTTGTGGTTTAATCCAGCAGACAGCTCAACACCCTACAGCTGTTCCATCTTTCCCCCGCACTGGGATGGGAGAGAAAAATCAGGAAAAGGGTTAACTCATAGGCTGCCATAAAGACAGGTCAATAGGACAGAAAAGGAAGGGAAATAATAATGGATAGAACATTCAATATAGGTGATGCACAGTGTAATTGCTCACTACCTGCTGACTTATGCCCAGCCAATCCTTGAGAAACAGGTTCCCATTCCAGCCAACTCCCCCAGTTCTATTGTTCAGCTGGAGGTGATATGGTCCTTTGGCCAGCTGGGGTCAGCTGTGCTGGCTGTTTCCACTCCCATCTTCTTGTGTAACCCCAGCCTCACTTCCTGGCAGGGCAGGAGAAGCTGAAAAATCCTTGACTTAGTGTAAACCCTGTTCATCAACAACTAAAATATCAGTGTGTTATCAACACTATTCTCATCCTAAACTCAAAACACAGCACTGTACCAGCAACTAAGAAGATAATTATGTCTATCCCAGCCAAAACCAGAATATTTTTTAAGTGTTCTTTTGAAATGGTGCAAAGTACAGTAGGAGCCCATGGCAGAGTCCCTTGTGAAGCAGAGTCTGGACCAGTCCCTGCATTCAAATGTCACTAGTCAATTCTCATGTCCCATTTAGGTTAAAATATTTCATGTTCTTGGTTTTGAGACAAAAAGTTTAGACACACACTTAATGTCTCATTCAATAATGTGTTAGTAAGTTAATTATACCAAAAGAGCAATTTTATTTTACTGGCACCAAAAATTTCAGCAAATGTCAAGCAAGCTGCAAATGAGGCAATTCCAAACTGGGCTGTTATTGAATTAAATGGATTATTTCCTTGGTGCCTTCAAAGTCTTCAAATATGTCTGGAATCTCTTGCCCATTTCTCTGAGGCTGCTGAAGCCAAATTATTAAAATGGCCCTTCTTCCATAATATTGTCCTGGGTTTTTCTCATCACTCCCCTGATTATTATAAATTGCATGGTATGATATTTCATAAGATTAATATTCCTTCTGCTCTGTACACTGCCAGAGGATCAAAACAATTGGCTGCTTCAACTCATACTTAATCTGCATGATAGGCTAACCCCTGTAAACACCCAAGTTGTTCATGGTGGGCTGGTCTACATGGGTGGTTTACACTGTTGGAAGGCTGACTATCCATATTCAGAGATCTGTGCCACATATCATTGACAAAATGCTCTTAATTCTGTTGAGAGCTTTTAATTCTGTTGAGATTAGTAGCACTGTGGCAGTGGGATAAATATTGTCAAGAATCAAGTTAATTTTGCCTGTGATACCATGTTTTGCTAGCTGTCCAGTTATGTTCATGTATTTTTTTTTGTGTCTAGTCCTGTACATCTGCCTGAAGATTCCCACTTCTGGCCATCTGCTGCAGCACATTGGTAAATGAGAAGAAGGACTCCTCATTGAAGGGGATCTAGGATTAGTCCAAAGCTTTTTGGGCCACCTACACACAAGCCTGAATACATGAAGAAAATAAAGTAAATCCCAGCAGTAATAGATAGCAGCCAGATTTTGTTTTGATTTGGTTTCTGTTTCTCAGCATTCCATCTCAACAGCATAGTCTGTGCTATCCTGTTCACAAGCTCTTCAGCTCTAGAGACTAAAGGCTCAACAATGAGCCAGCAGTGAATAATTTTTACATGTCAATTTATACTCTTTATCTGTGACAAAGGTGAGCTTCAACTCACAGAGGAACATGCTTCTGATAATTTTTTATCACTCAGAACTGATCTGGACTGTAAATACTAAAACACACTCATGACAAAAGAGTGTTGTTCACTTGCAGAAATGGCTTGTGGTTCTTCTTTCTCAGAATTTTAGTACTGGTAGCCTTTGCTGACCAGCTCTGCTCCAACTACGTCTGGTCAGCATTGACGTCTGAAGGGAAAGGAAAGCATTCTGTGAAATGACATTGTAAGAGTCTTTGTGATACTTATTTGTACATCTCTGCATCTCTCACTGAACAGGGTCAGCATGCTAAATTCATAACTTGGTGCAACCCCACTGTAATACAATAAACAAGGAATTAATTTGGTGCATTGTATCTAAGTTGTTACTGAAATCACAGTGTGTAGATTGTTTAATCTTTTGTTTATCCTGGTCTGAAAATAAACTATCCCAGCTTGAGAACTTCTACTTGCTAATGTGGACTTTTTAGAAGTTGTTTCCCAACTCTTCTTTAGTCCCCACTGTTTTTTGGTCCCCAGTTAAACTACTAAAAAACAATGAAACTGTGTGTGAGCAAAAATACAGTATCTGTTATTTTTGTGTAGTTGAAGCTAACAAAGCAAACTAAAAACTGTCTTGCTGAGTTTTATACAAAGATTCATTCTTCTCTGTGGCCAGGATTCAGAAGCTGAAACCTCTCAAACCATCACAGAAATTTCTCTTTTGAGATACTGATTCTAACAAGACTTTGAGAACCCTCATCTGGTGTTGAACTTCTAATGCAGTTGGGGTGGAAAATACACAGAGGCAAAGAACACAGGTTCTTAATATAGAAATTGTATTTCTAAAGGACTTGGCTGTACGGACTTTGGAAAACAAGATCAGCTACATAGTTCCATTAATCCAGACCCACCACTTCCATGAAATTTTATCATTATTTTGGGAGTCTTCCCCCTAGATCTTGTGTCTTGCAAGAAAGTCACTGTATGTAGCCACCAGTGACCACACTGCAGCAATGACTGCTCCTGTGCAAACCCCATCTCTCTTCCCTGTTCTCCACAAGATCCTCTTCCTGGAGTCATCATGCTGCAGTCGCTATCTCTTGCACAGCAGATGTCCTGGTGGATACTGAAGGGTCAGGAGCTGGTGTCCCACCACATAGCCCTGGGGTTTTCATTGTGATGGTCCTTCAGTGAAATAATTTTACTTGGCTGAATACCTTGCAGTATTATGGACTGTGGACCTTACCCTCTTTACTGCTCTACTTCTCCCTTGTTTTTTGGAAATTCTGAATTAGAAAGCTGTGATAAAATAATAAATAATCTTTGGAGGACATTGAGGAGCCAATTTAGAGCAGCACAATACCCAGTGTGTGTGTGTGCAGATCACTCTACATAACTAGCCTAAGTGCCAAGGGACAATTTTTGAAGCAGGTGTGTTTATCAGGGTAAACATAGACCCTAAATAGTAAGGATTATTAGTGGAACTTAATTGTAAAAGTCACTCTGAAAATGGTCCTGGATATTCCAATTGAATGAAGCTGGATATTTTTTAAGGTATAATGGTGTGAATTATTCTTTATGCCAGTGCCAAGTATTATTATTAGGCTTTTGAAGATGAAACCCTCTATTTTTGGAGTGTCCAGCCACAGCGAGAGACCAAAGTGCAAATTACCCCAATAATTTTAATTGTTCTCCAGAACCCAATTTGCTACCAGATACTTAAACAGCCAAGAAAAGGACAGTTTTTGTAGCCCTGAGAGAGTCCCACTGAAAAATGCTCTATCCAGTGGAAATTAAGACAAAATATGCTCATAATGAAAACCACCCTTTCTAGTAGAGAAAAGTATTACAAATGGAGTGAAAGTACTCATACCAACTCCTACACTGTTTTTTTCTAAAATGAACTGTGAGATTCAGTTCTTCACCTAACCCGATTTGTTCAGCAGCAGCTGTTAGCTCTACACAAATGTAGAGAAACAACACATTCTGAAAAGTAATCAGTTTTGAAATTTGAATACAGGCTAGTGTCTTTCTTCACTTTCACAGAATAGCATCTTTTATCTGAAGAGTTCAAAGCATTCCTCCAATAATTTATTACATCTCACCATCTTCTCTCTGAGGCTTTTAAATATTATTTTCCTCATTGCAGAAGATGGAAAAATGGAGAAATCAGAAAAATTAAGTTACTTTCCTGAGACCACACAGTGAGTCATAATAGAGCAGAGAGTACAAGTCTGAAGTGATAGCTTCAGCTCTGCCATTCCAAATGCTGGATTATAGTTTGTCTGCAACATTCCCTACAGGGAGAGGCAATAACTTTCTGAAGAACTTCTGTAATTCAACCTGCAATTTACTGGGACAGATGTGTTAATTTCTGGATGAAATTCTGTCACCTAGCTATTCAAAGGGTCAGACTAGATGGTCAGAAAGGTCTCATCTAGTCTTAGAAGAGTCACTACACTATAATTGCCACTATACAAATCTATTTGTCCCTTCTCTCCTTCCAACAAAAATCAGCAATTAGTCGTGTTGAAAAGCTTGCTATGAAACTGCATTTTTCAAATCCAAGGCATATTATGCCAGGGGCTAGCAAAAATAGCCTCAGAAATCCTGAAAAATTGACAGATTGAATCTATCAAATCCATTTTTAATTTTATTTTGACAAAAATTCACACTGGGGCTGACAGCTCCTTGTAAAAACAATGTTGCTGACTGCAGTTTGAAACACACATGCTATAAAACCTTGGGAACAGGATTTATAATAGAAACCTGGCAGTCTCCTAACTCTACCAGTATTATCACCATGTGTGACAATAATATATTAGGACCATACTTCAAAGCTCCTTCATTAGATTCTGACATATGGAGGAGAAAAGAGACCCTGAAAACTAGGGAGGACATAGAGTGCAGTCTCAGCTGTGCATGTTTATCATCTGAATCAAGTGAAGGCTATTTATTGACTTATTGATTCTAATTCAAAATGAGAACTAATTAAAAGTTTAGTTCATTACCACACAATTACATGGCCCCTCAAGACATTTCCAGGATACTAAAGTGCACATTTAATTATGTGGTATATTGGATCTTCAGTTGTTATAAATCAGACATTAGTGGTGCCATGCTAATTTACACCATCTGGGGACAGGGCCTATTAGTTTTCTATGCAGGAGACATTTGTTATTGTTTTAAATAAGGGAACTACAATTTAATGTTGCCCTTTGCTGAGCAATTTGCCTTTCAACCAGAAGGCAAAGCAGTGATGAGAAGTTTTGTTTCAGTGCCATATATACCACATACATATACCAGCCTCTGCTCAAGCAGCATGAAGGACTTTCTGCCAGAATTATATCAAACCCTAGAGAAGCTGTTCTGCCTTGGAAACAGACTTTGGTGACTCTGCTAAGAGAGATTTTGGCAGAAAACAAACGTTTTTGCCTATTTCTCCACAGAAGCATAGCACTCGTGTCCAGATGCAGGCAACATCTCCATCAATGTGCTGTGCCAGCTCTGACATCCCTTTAGGTTCTCAGCCTCACACGGCTGCACCCCACAGGTGAGGCTACACCTCACAGCTTGTGCTGCTCCCCTCAACACAGCCAGTGGAAGAGTTTGGTTATGTAAATTTGCCTTCTGAGGTTCCTTGAATGCAGCAAATTTCAGATTTGTCCTTGCAAAGGATGAAAGTCCTAACTATATTTGTATTCACCTAATGCAGCATTCAAGGGCTCTAATCTTGAGGATCTTTCTGTCTTTCTGTATTTTTTGGTCATTTTTATCTATTTACAAATATCCAGAACTGACAGTCAGGGAATCAAATTGAAAAGACTTTCACATGCAGGCATGAGCTGTGTTAAGTCATGGAGCATTTGAGGGCGAGTTAAGCTGTTTATGAAGAATCATTGTGTATCTTCAGTGACTAAAGTTCTTTCTCTAAAAGAGAAACTCAGAAAAAAACCTGCAGAATGATACTATAAATTGTGATTCACAATAAAGGTTTGAAAATTTCACTTTGCCTGGCATCATTTTTCAGCTAATGCTTTCTACCTCTGAGCCTTCTAAAAAGAATTTGGGCAGACAATTTCTACATATGCTCATGTTTTGGACTCTCAGCATGGGTCTTTCAGTAGCACTGTTAGCAAATTAATTTTATTCTACTTCTGACCTAAGGGACTAAAAAGATTTTTCAGGTGATATGTCCTGTATTTCAACACATGAGCCAGACACCAGCAAGGAAGCGGGACTAGAAAGCGTTTTCAGTCAATTTTTGGCTCCCACACTGTTACTCACAGATAAAAGGAAGTGCAGCTGGCAGGGCAGGTGTGATCTGACTGCACAAACAGCACAAACTATACCTGTTCAATCTGAAGCAAGGGAAGGGCAGAGGGAAAGGAACAGAGAAGGGCACCAGATCCAGCCAGGAAGCTGCATTCAGGCATTTGTCAGTCAGCAGAAATGAAAGCTGTGCTGCAGGAAGCACAGTGATTATCCACCAGAGGTACATATGCTCGTGTGACTGCTGTGGTGGTGACAACAGAGCCAAAGAAGAGAAGCCTTGAATGACAGAGCTTTTGAAAACCCAGTAGCCCAAGGAGTATCTATAAGGAATTGACTGGGGGAACAGGCATTTTAATAGGTGCTTGTTAGGTGCACCTGCTACACTCAGTGTTCAACTCAACAGTATTTTCCAGCTATTGATCGAGCACATCCCAAAGCTTCTGAAGAACTGTTTTGACACAATACCGGATACTGTGTGTGACTACTTCTCTGTTGCCTCGGATGTTTCTATAACAAGGAGACACAGACTAAGATGGCCCCTGCTATGTTTGGTTACAGTATCTCCAGCTGGCAAGAACCCATGTTTTAGAGTAATGGTTTGTGCCTTTCTAGGGCTCACAACTCTGAGCCATCACACTGAGTGTGTATCAATAGCTGCATGAGACATTCTGCTCTCTCAGATCCCATTTACTGTTTCACTAGTTGTCTTTTCCTTCCCTGCTTATGCTTTTTCCTAGGTTTCATTTCGGTGAGTTGAGATCATGCAATGTGTTTGTGTGTGGCCAGTGAGTATTGCTGGAAGGGACAGAAGTATGAGTAAGGATAAAAGAGTTTGTCTAGCAGCCATGCTCTGTGCCACAGCTTTTAAACCAGACACAGTTTTCATTTTGCAGAACTTTTTGGCATTTGAGAGAGAATTTCCCTGACACCTTATGAATCCTACTGAAGTCTGAAACTGAGTATTCAGGTCTAGCAGAGCTAAAACTGCCATCAGTGTTAACACAGAATGCTACCAAGCAGTTTATCAGTGATTTTCAAGTTTGCAGAAATTGATCTGATGGGGAAAAGCTCATGCTGGATAAATTTTACACTGATTTCAGGAAGTGTTCTAGTATTGAGGGCAACTGAACATTACAATAGATTAAGGGGGCAGCATGATTGACACCACTTGGAGTCTTTAGGAGGCAGTTTGGATAACTTTCTAAAAGATATTCTTTCAAACTGTGTTTGGCATGAATGGTCCCTTCTGGCCAAGGAATCTGTCCAGAATGTATCTTTCATTCAGCTCCTTCCTTCATATGTAACAGGCAGAATAAGTCCTCAGCATGATCATGATTTGCATAAAGATAATGGTTATAATAAAAGCCTGGGCTTCAGGGATTTAGCTGGGTAACCACTGGGGTCAAGATTTTTTTTTCCTCTCACTATACAATTAACCAGATGTACTCTGGGTTAGTGTTTGCTTAGTTCCTGTGAAGCACTGGAAATTGGCCATGCCTAGAAACGGACTCCTCCTTGCAATGGCCCAGGGTTACACAGAAACTCCTCTCCATCCGGAATAGTGGGGAAAGAAGTTTGCTCAGACCTCAGAGCATCTCCTGCAGCATGACAGCATGGCTAGCTTGGTCTACCTCATTGTCTTTAAATGCTCTCCCAGCACCTGAGAGACTTTGGAAATGGAACAAACTAAAGTAAAGATTGGAGTGACACCTTTTTTTTCTAAATTCTGCTTCTTAAAACACCACTTCTGGAGTTAAAAAGGCCTTTCTGTGCTAATTTGGGGAAGACAATACCAAGAAGTTCCAAGGAGGGAGTATCTACATTAAATAATCAGGTTATATAGGGTTTCCTATATCCTTCAACTCTGCTGCTGCATTTTTCCAGCCTGTGTAGGTATAGCCACCCCCATCCCATCACCTTCAAGCCCTCTGCCAGGACTGCAGGTGTGCAAGACTTGGCACATGAGGGAGAGTTTGGAGGAGCCTGTGAAGGTCAGTGACACCAACCACACCTGAGTATTAAAAACCAGCTGGAAATGGTCAGCCAGGCTGTCTGCAAGGGGCTGCAAAGCAGCTTTGCTAGGAGAAGGATACAGCACCTACTGGGAATTGGAAGAGAAGATTAGAGGTGAAGGTAACCTGCCAGTCTTGAGCTTGTTTATGGAGTTGCTGGACTTTTCAGACATGTAAGCTGTGTGTTGATCCACATTTGTAAAGTGCTTGTATCAGACTCATTTTTACTTTGTGGGCATTAAAAACTGTATGTATTATGTATTTCTTAGAAAAATAGTAGTTGCTAGGTTAAATCTTTCCTGTGTTAGAAAATATGCAAATATAAAACCTATCAGGCTGCACAACGTAGTTTTGATCCATCTTTCCTAACCTCCAGTGATTTTAATAGAGCAGGAAGAAGCCTAATGAGATTTGTCAGGACATACTACTGATATCTGGTGGCTGTAGCAGCTGAATGCTGTATAAAATGTAAAACTCTTCATATAGTGCGAGGCTGAGTCATTAACCTTTTACTATGGCTCTTTCGGCAGTAAAACTTCCATGTTTGAGACAAAGTAATGTCTTCATACAAATGAATTCTCTAATACAGGGCTCCTGCAGCTCAAGATTGGGTCCTGATTCTTTCAATACTCTAAACTGCTGGTTTTAGTGTAGCTGCTCACAGGAGTTTGTCTCTCTTAATCTTGCCCAGTGCTGGAAAACTTTACTTTCAAACATTTTTTTACTCAGTGCAACTTCCTGTGGCTACTCTACTGCACAAGATTGTTGGCTGATAATAGACTGCCCCACAAGTTAATTATTTCCACGTTCTACACAGTAGCTTTTTTTTTTTAACTCCTCTTTTGTTAGGAACTTCAACAAAGATGGATTTTAATGTTTTTTTAGCTGTTGAAACTCAGGCTAGGGGAATATATCCAGAGTATCGAAATTCATAAGGCAGCTCCTAAGGCAGTTCTTTTTCAACAGTACTAAAACAGAGCTGGATTTGTCACATTAAATGTATACAAAATCTCCCCCCTTCTGTCCCACTGCCCCCACCCCATGTATATTTGTATTCTTTTTAGTGTTAATAGCAGAGCTCCCTCAGAATTTTCAAAATCTAAGGCAAGAGTTTGCCATAAAAAATTCTGCTAAATACTGCTTGTTTTCAACTCTCCTGTGGAGTACTAAAATACAGTGGAATTTCTTTTCACTAAAAAAATTCATAAAGTCTAATTGTGCTTAGATGTTTTTTGATGATTTTCCAGTTTTTTGTGGCTTCTACTGGACCTTGGCTTTCATGCTGTTTGATTTTTTTTTCTTTGTAGGCAAAGATAGCACCTGATTTACCCTTAAACCTTCTTCCTCTAGAACTCTGTCACCTTTCAGTGATTCAGGTGTGCAAGTTTTCTCACTTCCTTTCTAAAGTGAACAGATGGTTCTATTACAAGCCGATTTTCTTAGTCACAGTAATTCAACTACCCACTGATTCTTGGTCCTGTCTTGCCTGGTAACACTGCTGTGTTGTCAGTGATGTGCCAGTGTGTGACACCAGGACACGTCTGCCTGGTCTGGGGATTATAAACTAACTTTTACAAACCTAACCAAAAAAATGTGAATTTTAGTTTAGAATATGTGTAGTTTAGATTGTATAACTGTTAAATATGAAGTGTTACCTTTAAAAGAAAATCACAGCTGTCTGATGTTATGCCAGTTGCGATTAATTTCTCTAAAAATATTTGAGTTAGGATACAACCTAAAAAGAAGTTATATTTTTCTGACTACTGCAAAAGTTTTCTTTACTGAACTGTACTCATTTCAAAAGTTTTAATCAGAGTTGCTGCTACCACTTCCTGCAAGGTTTAGATTTGGTTTTTTGCTGCACTGTCTGACTAGGGTTGCAATCATCTGTAAACACAGGGGACATTTAGGGTTAATAAAAGGAAAACATTGAAGCTTTGATCTGGGGAAAAGGAGGAGGTGGATTTTGTTTTTGAATTTCTTCTTCATGATTTTACAGTTTATTAGCACCAACTTAAACAAGCTAATAGGTTCAAATTACAACAAGATAATTGCAGTTTTTTATAGAGCCACTATGAAATAACCTCCCTTCTATTTTAACCTTTTATCTTGGTCTCATTCTTATCTGTGGAGTTCCTCTTTGCCCTTCTTCCACTCTGCCTGAAAAATAAGCAGAAAATAGAGTTTACATTATGTCTGTACATACGTCTAGTTTTTTTTTTTAATATATCCCCAGAGGAAACTGGATAAATAAATATACATTTTTCAATAGCTGTAGAACATTTGTTTAACATGGACTAACACCCCAATAACTAGCAGAAGATTTTACACGCAAATCTGATTTTCTAGCTAACTTAAGTCTCTCTTGGGAACCTTGGTGACTACTTGCAAACATTTTCCTTGAATGAGCAGTATCAGCAAAGATACATTATGGTGCTAAAAGTATATAATGTAAAAAGTGAGCTAAAAAGATGGAAGAAGGTTTAGAAAGAAGGAGGAGATGGAAAAGGGAAGTACTATAAAGGGAAGGGCATCTATAAAGAGAGAGGGGTCTAAGCCTTTTACAATAGAGGCAGACTGAAATAACCATGGTTTCTTCTTTGAGTCGTGAGAATAGCTATTTTCTTGTTTAAAAGCTTAAAGAGCTATTAAGTTGGGCAAATCACTGGTAAAACAGCTGGAAATGTAAATAGCAATTTAAACAGTCCATTGCCCCTCAATCCAAATGTGGAATGTGCAGATCTACTTCAAAAAAGTTCCTCTGGTTTTATTATATTGTCAATGGTAAGAGGATTGAGTAGGCACCCTTTCTCCATGGGCTGAATGGAGACAGTGTGCTTTATTTAGAAAATCCACGGGTTTTTTTTTTCCTTTCCTCATTTTTCTTCTTTTTTCCCCTCTTCTTTCCCCCTTCTTTCCTTTTTCTCAATTTTTTCCTTTCTTTTTTCTTTTTCTTTTTTTTTTTCTTTTTGCAAGTGAGCAGACGAGTCTCTAATTTTCACACCATTTTCCCTTAGAGATCTCCTTCAATTGCACCATTCTTTCATTATGTGGAACTAATGAAGTGCTCTGCAACCTTTAGGTCTCCAAAGAATCTATTCCATTGCTCCAGGAATATAGTCCTTAAATAAAACATGTTTCATTGGCTGACTTCAAAACACTATTCTTATGGGGGAGGGGGAATAAATACTTGGCCTGGAATCACTGTGAGGAAAAAAAAAGAAATTACATTGGACAATGCTTTTAAATTATAGTTACAGTCAAAGGATACATTCAGCAATGGCAGTTTGGGTTCTTATTCCTAGTAAGCTGCCAAAATTGAAGTTCCAGACTGCAAATCTTTTTATGACTATTGTCTTTTCACTGCCTGTGTTCCATTGAGAGCAAATGGCTTTTGTGGTGTAAAAAATCATGCAGTAGGAGATCAATAAGACTAATAATTCAGCAGCTGAGTTGGAAGGCTGGCTGCTTGTGTGTCTCAAAAATAACACCTCACATTTTATACACTTCTCCAAAGTACCCACCAAACACTAACTCAGTCCTGTGGCTTGTTTATTCAGTGTGTGGAAGCACAGATCTCTTTTACCCATGAGGTATCAAATGCCTTATCCTTCCCTAAATATTTGTGAGTATGAGGGCAGCTTATTTTCATCTGCCATTATAGACTGTGAAGAACAGAGTTATTTCAAATTTGTCAAAGTCTCTTCTCTTTCTATTCAGTGTCTGCCCTCTGGCATTTTTAATTGATTTGCCTTTCTTCTCTAAAGCTTTTAATTGGTCTGAGCCCTGTTTTCCTTCCTCTGTCCTAAAACCTTACAACTGAAATATGCTCTCTCATAATATCTTTGTCTGCATAATCTGCTTTTAAATAAAAAAAAATTAAAAAAAAATAAAAAAAAAAAAAAAGCAGGGGGGGTGGGTATAGGGGGACAGCAGCAGGGGGAAAATAAAGCTATAGTTCGATGTAAGATTGCTTGTGTGTGTTGGGTTTGTATCTGAATCCAGCAAACATTTAGACTTTTTTATTAGTATTCATTTCCTTTCACATTGCTTATCTTTGGGTGCTTGATCTAATTTGTTGCATATTGGATTCTGGCTTTTGGTAAACTGAAATAACACTATCAGCATGATTATTGTTATAGTACTGGCAGAAGAGATTTGCTGTCTTAATTTCAGTGAAAACTATATGTCTGTATTTGGCTGTAAAACAATTTATATTTATAGAAGCTGTTGTAATCACCTATTTTTGAGTGAAAGGATTTCTTGGCACATAACTGTTCTGCAATACCCAGGACTTATCGCAAATTTCTAGTGTAAAAACAATACATTTAAGCTCTGTTGAACTGATTAGAAAAGAAAACAGTGCTTAATGAATGTGGGGCTTTGATTTTTGGGTGCCTAGGGATAAGTTACAGCCTTCAATTAGCTCCCACTGTATTTTGGTAGGACAGCACACTGCACTTTGCAGTAATGAAGGCTGTGGAGCAGCAGTCAAGAATAGGGACTAAGTTTTGCCAAGGTCATTAGTACCAGTGGTTACCTAATTGTGGACCCTCTTGAGTGGCCTGATTTCAAACAGAAACAGAGCTTGCAGTCCCTGTGTCAAGCTACTCTTACATTTATAGTGGAGACACCTGAAAATCCTTCCAAAATCCTGGCTCTGACTCCATTTCTTGGTTTTCCAAACTTCCCGTGTGAACCTGAGAAAGTAATTTAACCTCTCTGTATCTTTCTGTATCTGATCTTTCCCTTATCTTTACTAGGGGAGAATAATACTTCACTTCTCTGCATTGTGAGACCTGATTCATGAATATTTATCAATCTCTTTAAACAGAAGAGAGTTGTACAATACTGGTCTCATCATAAATAATTTTTGAAATTCCAAACTTTAGACTTGCTGGAATTTCTATACCTTGATATAGGAGTGATTCTGGAGTTGCATCCTCTCAGTTCCTAGCATGGAGTGACTTTTATGTAACTTTGGTATCCAAAGACAGAGTTCCTATTTTGTTTTCTTCCCAAAATAAAGTGTGCAGTTGCTGTAGCTGGCAAGCTGTAAAAGCACCAAGTGAGGCCCAGATGACTCTGAGTGCCAGCACTTGCTTCTGTTGCCCAGCTGCTCAAGTTATTCCTCCCCTGCAGAGAGAGATGTGGGCTCTACTACACCTCAGTTGTGTTCAGGTTGAACTGGGACATGCAGTGCAAGTCCCCCACAGGGCTGACACTGCTGTTCTGCACTCTGAAGAGCTATTTGTCTTGCTGTTTAGATGTTGCAGGGTTTGCACACCCTTGACACAAACCTGAGTGTGCAACTGAAGACCAAATAAAGCCAGCAGAAAGCGCTACATTATTCTGAGTTGTGGGGTTGGACTTTCAGAGGTAAAAAGCAGATGAAACTTGAGATCCTGTTCAAGCATTTAATGCCCTTATTAAACATCCGCTGGAGACAAAACAGGGAAAGCTGTAGAAGGTAGGTACTTCCATGTTCAGTGTCAGATCCATAAAAACATGTAGATGGAGCTGTCTATTTCTAGGTAAAAAAAGAGAGATGCTATGTTTTATGCAGGTTCTGAACATCAAGAGATTTTACAAGTACTATCTGCAGTCTTGACACATGTATCTACATACATCTGGCCTTTTTGGTGTCCAAGGTTTCTTTCATTGGGAAATTGGTGACACAAGTATTGATTTTCTTTCTCTAACTCAACCATATTTGATTGAAATTAATTCCAGATTATTTTAGATGTGTCATTTAAGTTGAAGAATGATGAGAATTTACCCAGGAGCTTTCAAGCAATCAGTATCTTATGCCTGCTGTATATTCACTTTGTGATAGTATACACTTTTCTGATTTCATCAGCTCTCTGAGCACACTTTTATGAAGCCTTACTGTGCTGTAATCTTCTCTAAGCTCCTTTCACTGTAATTTACTATACCTGTGTTAATCCAATCTATCTCTAATGATATAATAATACTAAAAAATGGCAACACTAATAATAGGTCTGCACTGTGTATTTCATGTAATTTGAAAAGAGAAGCAATGAGCATATGAAACTAAATCCTGCTGTCCTTCTTTATTCATTCAGCCATGGCCTTTCAATAGAACAAAATAATATGCAGGATTAAGGTGAGTGGAATTTTACCCTTTCTATATCCAGGCCTCCTGAGGATGCTGCATTTAATTCTATTTGATAATCTCTTTTATTTGCCATTTCACACCAGCTGAAGCTGCAGCTGCCTGTCAGGGATTCAGTTAGTCTGAGCTTCAGCTATCTCATAGGTAGCTTAGTGCACTAAAGCATAGGATCCTCTGGAGAGTCCTTAGGGAGGAGAACTCATTTAGCAGAAAAGTATAATTGGGGCTTCCAAGTGGTTCTGGAATCATCACTGTATATTTGGATAGAATGATGAATTTTCAAAGCCTCTGCAAGTGTGTAACTGAGCTGAGTGTGCTTTTAAGGATGAAGTAGGCAACCAGAATGCCTTAATTCCTGGGCCTTTTAAACATGTCAGAAATATGAAATGGGAAAACGTGTCACATATACACTCTATCATTGAGATGCAGCATGATGGCAGTATGAGGGGTCTGAGGAGTGGTGTTCCCCTTCTGTGCTGTAGAGGGATCTCTGCTGGGTCCTTCACAGCAGTGTTAGGAAAAGGGGCTGGAGTCTGTGCCAACATGGCCTGTGAGCAACAGGCTCCCTCACAGCAACTGCAATTACCCCGAAACACCCCTGCAATACCTGCTTTTCGAAATAGAGTCCTGGGACTTGGGAAAAATGTGCTAGAAGGAATGAAGATTTGCTGACCTTTTGTTTTGTTAAACTCAGGTTAGAACTGCAAAAATCAACATACACGGGTGCATAGACTTTCTTTGTCTTGTTTTGTTTTAAGAAGGGGAGGCATTAGTTGATGTGGTAGAAAAATCTGAGGCAAAGATTTGAGCTTAGCTATTTTCTGCAGCATCTTCTCTGTAGGAAGTTTTTTGTAAACCACGAAGATCATGATAGCCTGGCTCCATCAGATTTGTCTGGTGTGTTGACAAGTGCAGCATTGTTCTACACAGGACATGAACTTTCCTATTGCTGCAGAGAAAGGCGTTTCTCTGCATGTCAGAGCCTAAAGGAAAGCGCAAGAGTTCCCGCAAAGAGCAACAACAGGAAAAGGTAGCAGCACAAAGAAGCCGTGGCTGAACTTCTTCCAGTTCCATGTGAACTGAATTTTAATTATAGTATCCCCATTAAAACCCTAAGCACCCAACTGTATCCTTAGGTCTAACTTTCATTTTTAATTTCCTTTGTCTAGTATTTCCGATTAAAACATGTTCATTTTCACTGGTGGTGAGGTTCATAAGTGTTCAACATCAACATTTTAAGCATTTGAATATCTAAAAATGTGAGGAACACAGCTGATATAAATTATAAAGTTAATATAATTCTACATTTTATATAATTCTACTTAATAATGTATATTTAATATAATTTTAAATTCTTAAAATTATATGTTATTAATTTAATATAAATTATACAATAATCTTAGCATCTCTAGACTTTGTTGTCTTTATGAGAATATTAACTTTTCAATGCTTCATCCAAGTATTTTAAAGATCCTATTGTGAGATTTATCCTTCTTCCTTAAAAGATAATTAGGAAAAAGTCTTTTCCCTGTTTTGAATTCTTCTTGTTTCAGAAGCCCTATTCTGTTTACTGGAAAACAGTTGAAACTTCTTAATTGTCACAATCCTTAGCTAATCTGAGCTTGCCTAGAGATGGAAAAGAGTTACTACAGGACTATAGGAGACAGGACCCTGCTTGTTCTCTTTCTGAACCCTTGATTGTGGTGTTGCACTGCTCTGAAAGTTATTTCTCACCAATGAGCCCCACAGTGCTCATGCTACAGGCCTAAATTTCTGCTGCTATCCCCCTGATACTCACTGGTCCTGCCAGATGACAGCTAGAGTGTTTTATAATATTTTTTCACAGCTGAAGAGGTTAAGGTTACAACCACAGCAGGGGAGATAAAGGCTTCCTGATCAAAGCCCATCTCAGTTCACTGTATTGAAGGAACAGAGCAACTGAATTAAAATGCATTTAATTACAGTACAAATAATTACATGCCTATATTTCAATATAGGTACCTACTTTGGAATAAAACTTTACTTGATCTACACCAATTTTGTCTAGGATAAAAGTTGTTACTGGTAATAGGCCAGGCTTAATGGATAATGTGATGGCTTGAACTCAACCACATCTTTCGTAATAGGCTTCTTGTTTAAGTTTATATGGCAATGAGCTCTTAAATTGTGGATTGTGTGCAGTAAAGACTGCAGCTAAACAAGGGGATGAGTATATGTTTACACTTGAACTAAAATAAGCACATTGATTTTAAGAAATCTGTACTACATAGCTCCCGCTACATAGCTGGCTTGGACTTGGATTGGTAAAGGAATTGATGCTCTGACCTGGTGTTTAGTCCTCCAGCTGGTTTTGATGGAAGAGTTTCTGTCCCTGCAGTAAATTGAACAGATGCTGCAATGCAAAACTATCTAAGTTTCAACAGCATTGGACTCTCTTCATATTACAGCAAATTAAAGGGAAAATCTTGAGAGCAGCTTTGGTACTGTGGGCCTCCCTGAGGAATGCAGAATTTCAAATTAGTACACAAATCTCACTCTAGCTCTCAGCGGCTGGGAGGGTAGGGAAGGAGAAAAATTGCAGGAGCTGGCTGCATCACAGATATTTTTTCCTTCCTATCTGCAGGAAGGTGTCCTGAGAAATAACCTTTAATTGTTTGTAGAATTGTAGAGTCAGGAAAAAATTACATTTTATGAAAAAGCTTCTGTTGGAATTTTCCTGGAGTCTTGTTGTTGCTTTTAATGTTAAAAATTAAATGGTTTTGGATCAGGAAAGGTTTAAAAGAATTGTTGCAGGAGTCTTACAAGATCTTCCCGTGATTTGTCAAGTTGTCCTGCCAACTCACCCACATCTGCAGCTGCTCTGCCAGGCTACAGTTGAAATTTGCAGCCTCTGGAAGTCCTGGGGCTTTTGTGAGTGCTTTTGGTTTGTGCTGGGTTTTGTGCTTAATTTTCTTTCTTTTTTTTTTTTCTTTTTTAACATTTTTTTGAGGGAAAGTAGAACAGGTAGGCAGGGCTCTGAATTGAAAAAAAAATTAAAATTTCACATTATTAAGTGTTCTGTGAAGCTGAATCAGCTTTTGCCTCTGAACTGCTGCCATGGTGTGTTCCACAGAGCAGAGAGGACTGCCCATGTTGATTAGAGCCATGTTACTCCCCACAGCTGGTTTTGAACTGTGCTGAAGGATAAAGGGAATGTGAGTGGAGGGCATGGCCTCTTCTCTTTATCCTGCACTACACAATCCCAAGCCTGCTGAGACAGTCTTTGCAGAAGTCTATAGGCAAGAGTAGTCCTGCTGATAAGTATGTACATGCTTCAGTGTTCCTTGCATGTTCAGGGCCTTGATTAGAATGGGAAAGGGAACTGATAGCTGACCACAAATCATGGGTACAACAGAAAGTACCTCAGCCTGAGGGCCTAAAGTGCTTTGAAGAAGAAATTAGAGCCATCTGTAGCCATTTTTGAGAAAATGTTCACTTTCAAACAAGAGATCAGAAAATGTTTTCTAAAACAACCCAAAAGCTTTCTCTCATCTTCTGTGTTACTAGAATGCTGTTTGCTGTCCTGTGCAGTTTGCTGTCCAGAGCAGTTAATGACTACCCAGAATTTAAGTAACTGTGATAAGCCTAAAACACTGAAGACAGGACTTTCCTCTGAGTTGCTTGACATTTTTGGAGTGTGCAGTCCCAGGTGTTCAAGAAGATTGCATGTTAGAGTATTAGCAATACATATATCTTTGCAATCACAATAATCTGTGAGGTTCATTTTGCGACTAACTAAAATGCTAATGCTGAGATACAATGGCAAGTAATCTGCAGCAGATTAGGAGCCAGAACTTGTACTAGCACAAGTAACTGTTTTGAAGTCCTCAGTGGAGGAATCATTAAGTTAAAATTTTCATCCTACTCTAGTGTAAAGCTTGTAGATGGACAAAGATCAATTGGATTTTTTTTCTCTTTGATATTTCCCTTCTGACTCCCTCATGCCTCTACTTCCTAAAACCAAGCCATTTCAGAATGCCACTGCCTTGTGAATCTCCTTGTGAACACAAGGACCCATCACTACCATTTCTAAAACTATTATAGCAACAGACTTATCAAACAGGACTTTTAGAAGTTATCCTTTTCAGCTCTACGTTTCCACAGGTCTTTCTCATCATCTCCCACCTGCTAAGGTATAATCCCAAAGCAGGTAGTAGGCACAACCTTGTTTTCTGTGTTCTCTCATGCAGATTTTAGAGGTGACCCTTATTAATTTTAAGAGAGACTGCTGTAACGAGTCTCCTGGATAATGACAGTTATAAAGTTTTATGCAGCTCTTTATGCATCAAGTCCTTATTCACCTGTTTGAGATGTAACCTTCATCTTGGCAAAGTATGCTTTTACTAGGATGGAGTACCACTAAAGGAGGATCTACTCTACTTTTCATGGTGATGGTGGTATTTTCCATCTCTTCATTAATGTTTTCATCTTTCCCTCTCAGTGGTTGTAATTCAAGCAGGAGGGAAAAAAACAAACATTTCTCTTCCCAGTAACTCCCTCCTCTTCTGCCATTTAACACAAATGTTAAAGCATTTTTCTGAATAGAAAACTGTTCATGACACACTTAGGAGGAAAGAAACTTATGGATTTGTAGATAGTAATGTTAAGTAAGGTGTTTTGAGCCTCATGATCCACTGTGTTAAACTAATTACATTTTTAAGGAAGTGCTTTTGCATTAGTCTTCATCTCTTTTGGCACCTTGGCAATGGAAGGGGAGGAACAGCTGGATGAAGCAGGTGACAAATTTTGGAGGATGGTAACAGCAGAGAGTAGTTGTCCTCAAGCATGAGTTGATGTCTCTCTTCAAAACCTGGCACTGACTTCCACCTTTTTTTTCCCCACAATATCCAAATTTACCACTAGTTCCACACGGTTTCACATATTGTCTCACTGATGGGAGAGTGAGATACAACTGATTGTGATCTCACCAAAGCTAAGGAATAAATGTCCCCTCTTATCTGTTACAGCAGCTGCTCTGTAATTCCCCATTTCCTCCAATTAAGGAAAAAAAGAAAAAAATATCCTCATCCTCTTATACACTGCAAAACTTTCATTATGGATTATGGTGGACATTTTTTGTTGTTCTTTTTTATTCCCATGTACAAGAACAAAACATTGAATTACTTCAGCTGCATGCTGCTATTTGACTTCCTGGAAACTTACATCCTGTATTTTCCTGGAAAGAAGTAATACAGCATCAAGTATGTGGTGCTGTGCATGTCTATTGCATGTTAGTATCAAAAGTTGTAGGTATACAAATGCAGAATGGTCTATATTGCTTTGAAGAATTGGGCTTGCATTCTTCCTTCCAAATAGAAACTATTTAAGTAAACTTTGAAGATACATGGTTCAGGGTTCAAAGTGTAGGTGCTCCCAGCACAGATTCTGACACATGGATTCATTGTCCCCTATTCAAGGGATCCAGATCTCTCTCGGTTCTTCGAAGTACAGTTCAGAAAAAGAGATGAACTGAAGTTAAATGGGTCAGGCTTTATGTGCCTCACTGGCCTCATAAAAGCTGTAACTGGGGAAACAGACAAAATAAGTATAGTATATTATTTTGAGAGGTGCTGTATTAATACAGTGAAAGATAGGCCCTGCTACAGTGGGCTTTCACTGCAAATGGACAAGAGGGACAGAAGGAAGAGAAACAGAAATGAAGAAGTAAAGCAATTGGTTCAACTTTGCACAGGCTATTCAGTGACTGCTGTGATTCCTAGCACTATCAATAGCTTGTGCTGCCTCCTGAGGCAGCAGTGGCCCCAGTAGTCAAGTGTTCACAAATAGCAAACCGGGAAACCAAATAAATTCTGCAGAAGCTGTTCTGTCTTTTCAAAGCATTTTTGGAATGGTGCATATCTGTGGGAGAAAGTGCTCTGAAGGTGGGAGTACTGTTCTGCAGCCACAATTCTTTTTAATGCTCTTGCCTGATATGCAGCTTTTCATGGACCTTCTATTCTGTAAAGAGATGGATCCTAATAAAACATACCTCTTTTATTATTAAGCATTATTATTATTTTATTGGAATAGCTTTAGGGGCATTAGTATGGAAGAACATTAGAAGCCAATTAACATGCTGCCCTAAGGCTTTTAGGCAGAGCTAAAGTACTTTGGTAGAGAGGTGAAACACTGGAGGTGCTCCCCAGGCTGGGCTGGCTCCATCTGCAGCCCAGGTAGCTCTTGCTTATGCACCTTACCAGGAGCAGGTTTGCAGTCATGGATCTGCCTTTTATTGTCCACATTGGAAGAAGCTGCTAGGTCATTACTTCTAACATTAAATTTTTCATAGAATCATTTGTGGAATTGACACAGAGGTGGTGTTAGATTATTATAACCAAGCCCAGGAACATAATTACAAGTGGAAAAGGTAAAAATCCATAAGGATCCCTTTTTTAAGATGTGTCCCTTAGCAAGAAAGACTCTGAAAAGACCCATCTGTAAATATTCAGCCTGGCATTGTAGATGATATTCTTTATTTTGTATGATAATCCTGGCTTACTGTTAAGGTGCTCTTTTGATAAATACAGTACTTTTGTATTTCCTCATGTATTCTATTTGTCAGGACCTTGGTTTAAGGAAATAAACAACGAGCTCGCTAGAAGATGGACACCTGATGTGAATAATCTTTAGCTTTGTATGCCACCCTGGGAGTATACAAGGCCATATATAGACAATCTGAGATTGGATCAAAGGGACATCCTTTCCTGAGTGCCATACAGGTGTTACAGATTATAAATGCATAGAGTCAGGCACAAGTGTGGTGATTTCTGTAACTCAACTGATGCAGCTAACATGACACAATGCATGACAGAGAGCAAGTCACCAAGGCAGTGAAAGTATTTTGTTGCTTTAGCAAACTTCTTTATTGCACTGTGGCTTTTTTAAAAGTTGGAATAGTTGATAGCTGAACCACAATTCTGGTGGATTCCTTCATGAAATATAAACTTTTTGGATTATTTATCCCATAATAAATTTTATTATGAGTCCATGAAATTGAATGAAAAGACCAATTGTGAAATATTTAAAGAAGAAACAAATGGGGGGGGAGGGGGGATTAGCCTTACTTTTCACCTAGAACAGAACTCCTTCCAAAATCTTGGAAAAGAAAGGCTCTGGCGTGACGGTCACGAGGTGGCGCTCTAAGGCACCGTGTGGCCCCTCTGGGGACCTCCGCGTCACGGACGCGCCGTGGTGTATCCATGGAAGACTCGGGCATGGAATCCGCCGCTGCACCTCAGCTGGGTGACACAAAAAAAAAAAAGAAAATAGGCGTCCGGATTTAAAATAGCAATACCCCTAACCCCACCCCTAAGGGATTAAGGACGGGAATGCCCAAAGTAGAGGTGTAAACACGCAGAAAGCAAACAGCTTTGGCACTGTGTAGTAGTAGTTTCGTTTTACTGGAGGACAAGGACGGTGGTGTGGAGTTTTACTATACACGCAGCTAAACTGAGCAGTTTTTCTTACATTTCCTTTCCGTCTCTTTAAGTTTGAAAGTACTTAATAGTGCTCCTTTCTGGGCAAGTATATTGTACTGACATATATGCACATTTGGGAGGAACTTGTCAGAAAGAGGCATCTAAAGCTATAACAGGGTCTGTTTATCTTCCAGACGACAAGTGGAACTCATACGCGACAGGCAGCCTCTCGGGGGAGTTAGGAGATGAAACAACCGAAAGTAGCAAAGCATTTCAGCAGTGGGGTACCTGTGAAAGAAAGGTGTAAAGTGAAGAGGAGCGCCACGGCCGTAACAAGGGATGTCTGCCAGCTATTTCAGTCCTTTAAAGACAGTCTGAAATGGTTTAGGGTCATGGAGCTTGGCTCGGAGGGGAGAAATGTCTCACGTTTGGGTTTAAAAGTGAAGGATTTTCGCCTCCAAGGTGGTGGTGACAACGACACTCATATGCTCGTCTGGAGCGGAGATGATTTTGTGGAGAGCATCTCCTCCGGGCTGGGCCAGGGCCGCAGAGATCACTTGCGGAGCTCGTGGTTGGCCCGAGTGAACGGCTCGGAGGAGCAAACCTAGGGCTAGAAAGGCGCACTGGCCTCCGCAGCAAAGCCCTCAAAACGCTGCAGGAAGTCAGCGGGTGGTGAATAACCCGTGGCAAGCGGGAGCGAGTTAGCCGAAGCTAGGAGGTAGGCAGGAAAAAAAAAACAACCCAAAAAACCAAAAACAAAACAAAAACAAACAAACAAAAAAACCCCAAAAAAACCCCAGTTGTCTTTTAGCCTGAACCCGAGAAGGGGGAAGGATCCCTAGCCGCGGTTGCCAAGGAGATGGGCAGTGTCCGCCGACCTGTCTGCCCTCACAGCCGCGGTGTGGGGGTGTCTGTCCGTATCTGTCCCTGGCGGCGCCCGCAGCCTCGGCGGGGCGCAGCGCGGAGGGTACGATGCTGCAGGGTCCCTGCCACCCCTCCCTGTGGGAGCAGCCAGGCCGCTGTGCCACGCCGGGCAGCGCCCGAGCCAGGGACGGGCTCCCCGGCGGCCGAGCACCCCCTCCCCGGGGCGGCGGGGCGCGGGGACGGCTCTGTCCCCGGCCCGCCCCGGCACCGCCCCCGCCGCGGGAGCCCCGGCGAATCAGCGGGGCGCTGTCAGGGCGTCAGCGCCGGCGGCTCCCGCGGCCGGCCCCGAGCGCGTCCCTTATCGCAGACGGGCACCGGGGATCGCATCATTATCATGGGCACTGTTTTCTTTTCGCGGCGCTGCTGTTTGCTTTTCGCTCTCGCCTGGGCCGGCAGGTTGGCGGGAGGCAGCGGGGGCGCAGGTAAGAAGAGGGGGCTCCGCCGCCGTGCCGCCTTCCCCAGGCGCGGACGGTGCGGAGCCGCCGCCCCGGGGGGACTGTGGCTGTCCGCTCTCCTCTGCCCTCTGTAAGGTGTTCAGGGGGAGGTCACTTCTCGCTGCTCGTAGCGCCGAGGGTGTTGGAAGTTGCGGTGGGGAGACGTTTTCTCGCGTGTTTGACACAGCCGGAGCCGAGGGATTTCTGCAGGGAGAGATAGGGAAGAAAAAGTTACTTAAGTGCCTACGAGATAAGCCTGTGCTGAGCTCTGGAGACTCCGCAGAGCAAGCGTTGGCTAGGATATCTTCATAGGTTTTCCTTGTCTGCGCATTAACCCAAAGACCTGGTGTTTTTAACAGCGGCGCTCGTATCGGTTTAATAGCTGTAATTATACTTTGGTTTTGCTTCTGTGTTTAAAAGAAAACAAGCCAAAAATCAAACACCCCCCAATGTTATCTGCTTTGGAACGTTGCAAGCCCAAAGTGCTTTTTGAAAGAAATGTATGCAGGCTCCCAAGTTGTGCGAGGAGAAATCTTTTGAGGTGAAGTACGAGTGGGGGCAGGAGGGGAGGGAGGAGGAGGTTGTGGAAAAAAAAAATCCCTGTTCCTCGGATAGAAGAGTTTAAATGTAACAAAATGAACGAAGTCAGCCTAGAAGTTCTTAAAGTCCGAGTAATGCAGTGTGAGATGTGGAGCAGAGCAGGGGCTCATACTTTGTTTTGCCCTTTCATTTGACTCATTGGCATTCACGCCTGACTCCCAGGCATCCTCTGGTTGCTGTGAAATGTCCCCCTTGGCTCAATGCAGTTTGAATTTTTGACGGCATTATAAAGAGTCCAGCTGTCACTTTTGATGTTCTTGATGGGAGATGGGTGCCGGTTTTAATGACTCAAAAGTATGAACCAAACCATTAAAAAAAAAAAAAATCCAGAAAAAACCTCCCAAAAACTTTTTTCTTCTTTGTGCTTGACTGAATCAGTGCCTGATCTGGGCAACACCTAAACTAATTCACGTGAATCATAGCTGGATCTGAACTGGCTCAGTGGTAAAAATATACGAATGGACAAAAAAGAAGGAAACATTACAGCAGCTCTGCCTCAGTACGGGAAATTACGACGCTTGGTGTTCTGTTCAAGTTTTTTCTTAAAACAAAGACAAACAAACAAAAAAAAAAACCAAACACCTCTACAACAACAATACAGAGTCCGGGTAATTCTCTCCCTGGGATTCCAGAGGTGTCCCGGGGGCTGTCCCGGTCTACGCCTCCCAGAGAAGTTCTCTGCTGTGTGCCATGCTACACTGTCTGCTTATTCTCCCCTCTCTAAATAGCCCCCTCCCGTTCCCGGTGACTTTGAAGGATCCGCGTGTTATCACTGGAGATGGCTGAGCGAGCACTTCTGAAACAGCGTTGGGATTTCAAGCTAACAATAAAACTGTTTTCACTTTAGCGCACCTTGTTGAGGACCTGTTAATCTAACTGGCATGAAACCAACTGCACAAGCCTCTCGCTGTATGCCCGGCTGTCTCCTCGGTGCTTCCTGACCATAAAGCGGGGGCTGCGCTCTGTGCAGCTCTGCGGGTTCCCCTCCGGCTGCTCACCCGCTTCCCTGCCTGCGTGCTCGTGTTCTCCCGGCAGTCCCAGATGTGGCTGTGGCGTGGGGCGGGGAGAAAGCCCCTGGGAGGTGCGGGATTGACAGCACGGCCGCGCTGACGGCTGCCGTGCCCGGGCTGCGATGCCATCGCGGCTCCCGGTGTCGGGAGCTCCGGGTGCCGGGGTGGCCGGGCAGCGGCTGTGGGCAGCGCGGGGGGCGAGGCAGCTCAGGCAGGGCTGTAAGTGTTCCCATGTTCCCAGCACACCCCATCCCTCAGTAGGTCGGGGTTGGGGGTTTCCCCCCATGCTCCCTTCATCAGCATTCCCACGACTGCCAAATCTGGACTCTGCCTCATCCTCCTCCCTCCCCAGCCTCTTTAAGTCCGGGGACAGAACGAATGTCCTTCGCTGAAATGTTTGTAATGTTCCCTACACTGAAAAGAAAAGCGGTCTGGGTCCCCCCTTTCAGAGTCAGACTTACCCAGTAAGGCACACACCCGAGCAGAGGCTGGGAGGACTGCTGGGACTTTGTTCCTCTTAAATGAGTGTTAGTCCTAGTAGATGATGCTATTGCATGTTACTTTCCTCCACTCTACCGTACCGAGTTTCATATGGTCTTCCATTTATTTATTTTTTTGCTTCCCAGGAAAAAGTATTAATGTGGTTTTGCTATTTAAATATTTCTTTTTCCCATTCTCTCACCAGCATAGTTTATTTAAACTAGGGTCTGTCTTTATAAATTAAGAAAATCTCAGTGCTAGAACATGCTAGTGGTCTTTTTTTTTTTCTTCTCTTATAGGTAATTTAAGCATTCTCTTGTTTTACTAAGACGTGGGTCTCTAGTACCAGACTTAAACAGCAGAAGCTAATTTCTAGTGTCTTAAGTATTTTATTCGTAGAGCAGAAATGTGAGACTGAGTCCCTCCACCTCAGTGGAACAATGCTTGTAAGTGACTTGAGGAGAATATCACGTTGTCTGATTATGATTATTAATGTCACGTTAGTTATTTAGCCTCAAATGTTCTCATTTCCAGCATGACACTGGGAAGGCAGGCAGGCATACATCTTCAAGGGGAGCATCTATCCTTGGTGTTTTGTTTCTCAGGTCTCCCTTCTTATCTGTCCCCTTGGGGTTCCTTCTGTGCTTCCAGATGTTGACGAGTGCGCAGAAGCTACGGATGACTGTCACATTGACGCAATTTGTCAAAACACACCAAAATCCTACAAATGCATCTGCAAGCCGGGCTACAAAGGGGAAGGGAAGCAGTGCGAAGGTAGGAACAGATCGGCTTCTCTCCTGTCTCTTCTCCCCTCCCTTCTTTTATTTGTTTGCTCTTTGAAAGCTTTTGTAAATAGCTGAATTCCTGAAACGATTAATGCAGATTTACAGCTGCTTAACCTCAAATCTGGGTGTTTATTGGCAAGCATCCCCCTGCTGCTTTTGCTAATTGTTCGGCACCGCAAAACGTTGTGCCCGCCAGCCTGCTCTTCAGAATAAAATGAAATAAAAAAAAAAAGGGGGTATGAGGGGGTGGCATTCCCTAGTAGCACCAGCTCCTCCTGGGCAGTGTTGGGCCCGCTGCCCCTGGGGCTCGAAGCGCCGCGCCAAACACGTGGGTGTGGCCCGTGGATGGGATGGGATGGGATGGGATGGGATGGGATGGGATGGGATGGGATGGGATGGGCCCCTGGCCAGCTCCCTAGCAGAGAGCGCATGGAAAGGACTCACCACTGTTTTCCCCATACAAGCTACAGAAGGTGTTTTTCTGTACATACTCAAACAGGAAGCTGGCATTTGCTTCTCTTTGACATTCTACATGTGTTATGACCGTATATTTCTAATCCTTGGAACATAATTTTGAAAGAAAGCATTTCAGATTATTGTGTTTATACAGACTTGAAAAAACTAACTTTACTTCTCTATGTCCTCATATCACTCTTGTAATTGAAAAAGACCTAGCAGGTTTTATTAGGCTCAGTGTATACTCATATTCCGGATTTTATGGACTCCATCTTGTCTATTGAATCTCAGTGGATAGATTCTCTGGTGAAAAGAACGAATACTGTAATCACAGCAGAATGCCTTCCAAATAAAAGATGCAAGGTTTTTATTTTTTCCTACTTGTAGATGCGTAGTAGTGTCACGATCTGCAAGGTGGGATTCGTGATGTGGTTCTTTTAGCCGGTCTTAGAGTACAAAAGATTATCAGCAAACCAAGGACTTAAACAAGAAAACACACTTTATTGAGTGCTCATCAGCACTAATATGCAATAGAGGGAAAGAAAAGAGAAAGCAAAGCATAAGAAAAAGAGAGTAAGGGGATTATAGCTACCAACGTCGAAGTCCACTCAGCCGTCCAACGATGCAGAGTCTTCTGTCCGTTGGGGAGATCTCAAAGGAAGGTAAGTTTGGGGTATAATTTTATAGTCTTTTGCAAAGCGAGGGGCGCAGGGCCAAAACCAGATGAGACTGATGATCATTGTGATGAATTCCATTGCGCGGGGAGCAGGTGTAGGGTACAGAGCGATCCATGTCTTGCAAGTCTTTGCTCACCAGCAGGAACAAGGACAAGGTGTTGTGGAAAACCCATTGCACTGGGTACCAGGCACAAACCTCTGCTCACCAGCAGGAATGAGAGCCATGAGTCGTGGAAAACCCGTTGTGCAGGTTACCAAGCCTCTGCTCACCAGCAGGAACGAGAGCAGTGTACCGTGCAACCTCCTGCAAACAATCATTGAGCAAACATCCATCTCAGCTAGGCCCAAACCCCCAAACCAAGTCCCTTGTGATATACAGGGTCTCAGTCTCTGTCCTTGAGACGGTTGTGAGACAGATGAGGGAATCTTTGGACCGTCTCTTACAAGTAGGTATAACATTTTCCTTCCAAGTCTCTCGCTTTCTATGGCAGAATGCTGCTTTTTGAGAAACATATGTAGCCAGTCCATTAAAAAGATTGAAGACCTAGATATTAATTTGGTCTACAAAAATTTGAAAGCACATATTATTCTCCATGGACCTCAAAAATGTTTGTGCAAGTGTCCTCAGAAAACATTTTTGTGGTTGTCATATTTTTCTGTCTTGGGCTTAAATTGACAGGGACAAACTTTGATTGTCTGCCTTTTGGTGCGCTAGCATATATGATCTGCTGTTCCTCTGGGAGCCAGATTTTATTTCTTGCAAACAGGATAATCATTCAGCACCAGTTCTTTCTCTATTCATCCCTTTCAGGGAAAGAGCTACAGAACTCTGAAAAAATGTACTCAAGGCCACAGGTGTGGAGGTTACAGCATTCTCAGCATTGGTACTTGTTATATTGGTTTTCTACATTAAAAGTTTCTTTATGCTTTAACTATTCATATTTTAGTTGTTGAGCTCTGTTTAGTGGTAGACATGGCTTATATTCATGCTTGTCTAATACACATATATCTCTTTTCCTGACTTGCTTTGGCTCAGTAAAAAAAACCCCAAAAATCCAAACTCAGGAAATAGAATAAGATTTATCCTTGTAATGATGTACAGAAAAATGGAACATATGATATCAAACTCATATCTAATAGATTTTAGTGTCTGACCAGCCTGATAAGTAAACTAGGGCAGACTGCAACATGTTCTGCATGGATGTTCAGCATTAGTCAGGTAATGTAAGTGGCCTGAACCAGGTGTTACTGTGCATGATATATAAGTTTTTTTCCTACAATGTTACAGTAACAGTTCTAAAGATTTTGCATCAGTGTCGCCCTGAAAACTAAACCTTCTGATCTTGTTTTCATAGTTTTTGTTACTTTCCCAGGAAAGTATAAACATAAGTATTTACACATTCCTTCTAAGAAATGTCTTTGATGGATGTTTCACATGACCAGTATGATTGGGAAGGTGGTAACTTACTTACTCAATCCCTGGTCATTGTCAAGAATCTATAAATACTGGAGTCAGAAAATAAAGTTACTTCTTTTTCTGTCATACCATTGAGACGTGCTCATATGAATCATTCTGTGTCTGAAGTAACCTCCCTACCACATGTGTCCTTTAGCGACACATCAGTTCTGTGTCTTAAGTTGGTAATTAATACCAAATTTTGGTAGAAGCAGAAAGATTCAGAATGGGTCAGTGGCAAATCTAAGATCTGCCTCAGGCCTGCTGTACATGTATATTGTATCTGAGGTTAGGTATTAAAAACCTACAGAAATAAACAGACTAGCTTAGTTGATTGGTATCTAGTATTCTGTCACAAGACAACCTCAGTGACCAGGCGTTAGAAGTTATCTTTTAAGATAAAAGTGACTGTTAACAAAGGTGAAACCAACCAAGGGTTGTTTTTGTTGTGCTAAAACCAAAACTGGGCCATTAAATTATTCTTGTCTTGATTCTAAGGCCCAGCCTTTATAACTGGGCTTTTCAAAATAAGCCTTTTAATCAGTGAAACTAGTTACCTATGAGAAAAAGATTTTGTACAGATAACAAGCCTCTTAGCTAAGTTTGTAGCAAACTACCAGTGTTTCTTCAAGTCTGAAGAATATTCATTATATTATAACTAACACGCTTATATCCCAGGCTCTCTGATACAACGGGATTTTACTAAACTTGTAGAATTGCTATTCATACAGTACAGTGAGTTTAAAGGCATTATATTATCAAATTAATTCTGATGAATTTTAGTGAGCTGCCAGTTTGGGTTGTATTGAGGCATTGCAATTAATTTAGAAATGTGCATGTTTGTTTATTTTAAATGGTAGTCTTAAATACTGCTTTTGTTCACTGAAAATTTGTTTTAGAGCAAGAGGTAGAGTATGGGAAGTAAAATTTTTGAGATGACTCTTAGGAGCACATTTTTACAAAAGTGTACAGTGTATCAATATGTATTTGTGTACTCTTATGTATTTATTTATATTTTTTTCTAAACAATGAATTGCTTCAGTTGCAATCAATCAGTTGCAATCAATTGCTTAGGCCAATGCAGTAAATGTGGAGCTCAGCCACTTGTGCAGGATTTTGCTCAGGGTTTGCTGCTGTGAGCTGAAGGGTGGGGAAAAATACATATGACACAAGTATTTCTTTAAGGACCTGTGGAGAACTCTAGCAGCAATTGTATGGAAATTAAACATTTTCCTGACAGTCTGTTAAGTTTCTTTGGTAGGGAATTTCTTTCTGAACTTCGATTTTTCTCCCAAAATGTCTTTTGACCTGGGTTTCTCCAGAGTTTATGAGGATTGAGGACGACTTTTCAGTTCACAGATCTTTTTCTTAGTTTTTTTTTTTTTTTCTGGATAACTTTCTTGTCTGAACCACTTGACCCGTTTCTTTTCACAGAGCACAGTTGTTTGTCCAGACAGAAGAGTTCCTCATTCTTCTTGGGTCCTGTCTTCTGCTTCCCTCTGTAGATTTCACTTTACCTTTTATCTTCCTTTAATCAGGTATCTGTTATGCTTTGTAAAGCCTCATGGTCAGCTTTGTCACAATATTTTTCCATATCATGTAATGTATCAATATGCCTAGAACACAAATTCTCTAGCTGGCATTTTCATAGGACAGAATATTGTGTCCAACCCAGATAATTTTTTAAAAAATAATTCTCTATTTCTAGTCCATATACAAAATACATTTACTTATAATTAATTAACTTGCTTGCCTTGGCACATGTGCTATTACCTAAGAAGTCTTCCCCATTGTGATTTTAGTCAGGATCTCACACACAGTGGGCTGGATTCAGCTGCAGGCATGATCTTTCATGATCCATAGGACTTTGTCATTACCTTCTCAACATCGAATTTTGGCTTTTTCACAACAAAATTGTGTCTAAGCAGTGGAAATTCCAGAAGGTTCAAAAGGATTCCAGGTCCTGGGGTTCCTTATGCCCTGACAGAGCATTCTTTGTCTCCAATGCAATGTTGTGTGTTTTCAGTTGTAGGATATTCTGTCGTTGAATGGTGTATGAAGGGTTTTAAGCTCTCAAACACAGTTATTTGGGGTTTTTACCCCAAACTCTTATGCCATTAATGATTAAAATATTCTATACAGTTGTTTGTTGGTGTTCACCTATGCCCATTTTATATCAAGTTAGTGCTAGGTTTATTTTCTAGGTTGATTTTTTTCCTTAGACTACTTTTTGTCCTCAATGGGACTGTAATTTCAGTGAGTTGCTCTTAGCTGTTGGTTTTTCCTTTTGGATTATACCTTACATGCAGGACCCTTAAGACACATTTATTGGGACCTGTTGCTTCTGAATTGTTAAACTCTGTGCTTTCCCATATTGACTGAGGTTTTCCTCTTGGAGCATTTTTTCTACTGTCTTCCATAGTATTTTCAGACCTCTGGTTCAGTTCTTTTAATAATTGATCTCATACAGTTGTTACAATGTTTCTTGAACTTCTTGTGCAGAAGAGAAATGTTCACATCTTTCAGCTGGAATTTTTTTCTTTTTTTTTTTTTTTTTTAATTCTCCTATGAAGCTTCATAATGTTGTTGATGGATTTCTTGCTGAGGGCAACATACACATACCATGTGCTATATCAGCAGCAGTTGTCCTTGACTGCTAGGTGAGCAGGATTGTGCAGTTCTAGTGATTTAAGTCAGTCATGTGTTCATATATTTGTATTCTTTTTCTTAATGTAAATCATCATTCTAGATAAGTAGGCAGGTTATGGTGACAATCTGCAATGAGGGCCTTTATTCTTGATTGCCCCATTGGCAGGACCTCACTGGGTTTAAGTACAATCTCAAAATAAGATGAACCATTCCTGCTTCAGTCACAGGTATATTCAGCCTCTGCATATGTCCATTTGGGAACACAAACCTGTTGTCCCTTCTGACCAGCCATTATCATCTTCAGTAGTTTTGTGGACATAAAACCAAGTTTCTACTTGTACCTGTTTTTTAGATCTGTTTTTAATAGATTTTAAACAAATCTTAGCAATTGGAAAAGCATCTCATCACTTCCATTAAAATAATGATTGACTCTCCAGGCTTGATTTAATACTCCTGTTATAATTTTAATCTCATTGACCTGCTTTATCTTTCATTTTCTTAAGAAGCTCATTCATAGTCTCACTCGGGTTTTAATTTTATTATGGTCTTTGACATACCTGTTGTGTTCTTCTCATGCTCCTCAAAAGTGAACCCAAATATCGTGACAGGGCTGCTCTGAATCAATCATCCCAGAAACACAGCACTTTCCAGACTTACCATTTCCCAGCTCCCAATCTAATATCTCATACTAGAGCCTCCTTTTTTATGCAGGTATAAGTAAGGTGCTTCTGGATATCCTTTACTGGAACAGTGATCCCATTTCTTTTAAGAGCTCTGTGGTATCCCATCAATCCACTCTCAGCAATTCTTTCTTAAATCAGTCATCTTCATCAATGATGTCCTCTGAGAGCTGAGACACTGTTTGGTGTCTTTTGGTTTCTGAAACTCGGGCATCTTGATGCTTGCACAACTCTAGTGAGCTTAGACTTGTTCTGTCTGTCTCTGAAGAATAACAGTGGTGCCACTGAACAAGGCAGCTTAAGTGACTTCTTCCAATGATGATTCTTCCAATTGCAGTAGAAGGTGAATTAATACTTTTAAGGACTGCCTTGATCTCCCTGAATGAGATCTGCAGTGAGTATTAGGTGCTGAAGCTGCTGTGCTTTCTGGGGTTACAATACCTTGACAGATGGTTCTCAGGTCATGTGTTGAAGTTCATGTCACCCTCCCCTAAGGGTCGTGTTCCAGGTGAGACCTGGTGCTCCAAGTCTGTGCTGCTGGGTTTGTGAGGTTGGCTTGAAGCAGCCCATCTGAGAACAGAGCAACACACTCTGCCATCTCCAAATTTTATGGGGATTTCTATTCCAGGGTCAAATCTTCCTTCCCAGTTTGATTCACATAGATTATGGCTTTACTCTGGATGAGCCTCTATGCTGATTTCCCTGAAAGCAGCTTCACAATGAATCACTACATGTTGTCAAAAATTGAAGGATGGAGAATACCAAGTAGCTGATTTGATTTGAGCTGGTATCTGCTTTTTTTTTATTTTCTCTTTCTCTTATTGGGTAGCTTGATGCATTTTATTTGGTTTAGGCTGATAAAACTGTTCCCAGAATTGAGTTCTGAGGCCTTCTACATCTCTGCTTTTTTCTTTCTCCTTTTTTGTTTTAATTGTCTGGTACTATTTAATACTTAATTCTGACTTGCAAGTTTTCTAACTTGTACCAGGGGATGAATTTTATCTTGATTCTTGGGGGATGGAGAAGTGGAGAAGTAGCAGCAAGTAAGAAAATACTCCTGAGAACATTCTGTATTTAGTCAGTATTTTATTAGAGCCTAAGTGAATTAACAGCATATGATAAATTTTTTCTTTTTCCTCCTTCATGCTGGTTTCTGTTCAGTGAATAGGGCTTTTGTTTAGATCAGAGTTGAGCCTTGATTTTATTTATTTATTTATTTACTCAAATTGCTTTAGTTTCCCAACTTTGTTTAGTAGTTCATCCACTAAAACCAGAATATCCCTTAGCTGGGCTGACATCCCCTGTTTAACTGCTCCCAGGCCCATCAATCCCTATGTGTCACAAACCCTATTGTTTTCTCCTCTCCCTTTTCTTCCCTACCCTATCCTACCTCTTCGAGCTGTTTTTTGACAGCCCATAATGCTAATGCTTCTTCAGTGAACAGCTCCCCCGGTGGTCCACTTTGGAAATCTTCCATTTTGACTTAGAAAAAGAACATTCATCCAACTTTTTCTTTTTTTTTTTTTTTTTTTTTTTCCCCTCTCCAGAAATGCTTTTTGGATACAAATATCACTATATTTTGTATAAAAAAATACCATCCCATACAAAATATGGGCCTCATTCTTCAACAGTATTACACGTAATTCTCAGTTTGAGCAAAAAGAGGGTTTTTTCCAAGGGCACTTTGCTAAAGTGTTGTTAAGCTCCCTGTCTGCTGGATGGGATGGTCTATGGGTATTTTGGTATTTGGGTACTTCTATATAAAATTTCATCAGCCTTAACCGTTGCTAAGCTGCAGAACCCGGGGTGGCCTCCTGGGGTGATGTAAACTTGGTATTTAGAAGGAAAGCTTTCCACCCAGATACACAATGTAAATTAGCTGTCAGGAAAATTATAATGAAATGAAGGAGCATAAATAAAATGCACTAAACTCAATAGGTCTGTCCTTCTTTTGTCTTCATTCTTTTTACATCTGCCACATACTATCCAATTTTCCTTGTTTTTCCACCTGTCACCTTCTGGCACAGTCCCCTTTCCTTGCTGTCTTCATTATGTTGTCTTGTATACTCTGTTACTCAGCTGTCTTTTAACATTGTCATTTCCCTATAGCAAATCCTGTTTCTCTTTTGTTCTTTCCTCATATATTTTCAGTTATTTCCTTTAGCTTTCCTTCCCCTGTCCTCTCAGTGGCTTGCTGCAGTTACAGCAGTGTTGTTCTGAGAGCAAGTGTCCCACAGCAAGACCTCTGGACCTGGAGAACTGGCAGCTCTAAGTGCCTCTTACTGGTCCTTTCCCTTCAGTTTCATCTTTAAGTCAATATAGTTCCTACCAGCTCTCAGATTTCCCCTTTTTCTTGTCTTTTCTCCCTTTTCTCCACCTCTTTCCTGGCACCCATAAGGAGCTCAGAGCTCACCTGTTCCTGCTGTTTCCACCCCCTGCAGACCCACAGCTGGAAAAAGTGGCTGGCTGGAAAAACATCTTTGCCTGGCTGATTGCCGTAATTTGTTAGCTCCTTTTTGGTTATGGGCACTGTCTTCATGTGTGTCCACTGCCCTGTTGAAATGCACATTCTTTGATCTGAGGCTGCTGCAGGACATTATCAGGTAGCCTCTGCTGGGATGATGGCAGAGGAGGAGTTACGGAATGTGTCCTGCTCCCTTACCCAAAAAAGCTGCACTAATGCTGCTTTTGTTTCCCCTGCATTTGACCCAGGTAGCATCCACTCTGTTTGTTAGCATTCATGCTGTCAGAACACTGTGGAGGTAATGGGAATCATGGGTGGTGGATACTGTCTGTACCTGAGGAAGAGGAAGATACCCTGTACCCATGGTACCAGTCCCAGGTTGTTCTAGCCCAGGATAGCTGTGAGCCTTAAATGCAGGGCAGGTTTGGCCAAACCTCAGGCAGATCTGTGATGGAGGATGTAGAGCAGGAATTTGTAGGGAAAATGTGCATGGAGTCTAGTGACAAAAGGAATAGTACTCCCTCCACCCTGATTTAGGAAGTTCCTTTTCCTTGATGGTACTTCTTTTTTTTTGCAGAGGGGCAATTGATGTGGGGCTATTCTGTGAAGAATATCACTGAAATAATAACCCCAAAATGGAAGAGAACACAAAGAAATAGAGCCTGGCACTGTAAACATTTCCACACTGAAAAGTCAATGGACTGGGATATAGAGGCCGAGACACATGGGAGGGAGAAGGTGGTGGTGAATAAGGTGAATGGATTTCCTAATCTGGTTTAGTTTCTGGGGCCATTGTGGTGTGAAACTGTAGCATAAGGTTGAAAAAAAACGCCTATCAAGAAGGACATTTTGGAAACTTTAGCTGCCTAAATTTCAGCACATGCCTGTTGAGCTTTGAATTTTTTATATTCTTGGGGGAAGGGAAGGGGCTAATGAATTTTTAGATGGCTACTTTTATTTTTTTTTTGGTAAATTTTCAGCTTTAATTGACCATCTTATTCTGTCCTGAGAAATCTCCTGAAAGGTAATTCCCTGACACCTTATTGGAAACAAAATCTGAGAGTATTAAATCTGTTAAAGCAGTTGAGGGAGATTTTTTTTAAACACAGCAAAGTAGTGATTTTTCTATATAATCCCTTTAGAAAAAAAAGCTAACTTCTTGAGTTTTTCCCTTAGTTTGTTTTAGTACATATATATGTTTTAAATTTTGACTGAAAAAAAAAGACCTGCTTTAAAGCAGATACCTTGAAACAAAAAATGTAGTTCATACATAAATCTTTGGCAGAATTATAAAAGGCTGAAGATAGGGTCTGACAGACCCCCTTGAAATTTCAAGACTTTTCTATACATTTAAGATGCTGAGCAAAAGGAGTATCCTTACATTACAGTTGGAAGAATTTTTTTGTTCAAATGCCATGAATCACTGGAGTACTCAAGCATGTGCTTAATCTTAAGAAACTGTAACCTTTTCAAGTAATTCTGTTTAAGTGTTTTAATAAATTGAAGTCACTGCCTTATTTTATGTTACAGTGCTGCTTCTCTTGAGCCTGTAGAAGGTCAGTTTTTCCTTCAGTGACCAAAGAATTAAAGAAACCTGGATCATTTAAAAAGGTGATTTAGGACCTTGATCTTGCACATTATTTAGGCCTAAACTTAGTGCAGTTTGTTTGGTGCTATAGGACCCATAGACAACATATTAAATTCAAGACCATGCTTTCACAAGTATTGACAATGTTTTACAGTACACCCATCAAAGAATCAGAAATATGAAATAGACAACTCTCAGATTGTTCTGATTCTTACAATAAATTTTCTGAGCAGATGAGCTGTTATCTCAGAGAATATAAAAGCCAATTTTCATTTACTTTCTCAGGGTGAGGTTACTAAGCTTCATACTATTGTTCCCATGCCTTAATCTGCATGAACCACTGTCAGTCCTTGTATTTAACATGGTGCTCAGAGAGCATCAAAAATTTTACTGAGGGGAAAAAAAATAAGAACAATACATAATACCAATTTGGTGATTATTAATGTTGTTGGATGGAATGGTGGTGCTGCAGAATGTGCTTCAGAGAAGGGGAACCTCTGGAGAAATAGATATTTGTTGGATATACCATTGCTGAAAATACTACAGGACGTTACTGCTGTGCACTCTAGTTCTTGCTGCTGTAAGAGGGGAACTGCAGTGTAGTGCCTTTGTTCTGATTTCATCTGGAAGCAGAGGTCACATTCAGAACTTTCAGCCTCCTTGTAGTTGAAAAGGGGGTTGAAGTAAGTGGGGTATTTGCTTTGCTGAATAAGTAGGTAATAAGTAGGCTAGGTAATGCATACCTAAATTGTTTGGCAGCACATGCATAGAAGGAATTTGATATCTGACTTCATACCTCTAGAGATGTCAGTGTCTCTACCAAGTAGCATTTTGCCTTTATTCTTCTTGCACAAGTTTGCAGAACTTTGTTGGAAAGGGATTCCACAAAACCTATTACTTGGAGACATGCCAATGATTTTCTCAAGCTACAAAGTACCAAAGTCCAACTTCATTTAGAAATTTCTGGTTTTTTCCTCATGCATTCCAACGTGTCTAAAGATGCATGCAATCATCTCCTTCCCCCCACCGCCACCACTTTTCTCTTAAAGCAGCCCAATTTTTGCTTGTACTGTGGTGGAGTTCACCTGGTCTTTAGTGCCGATCTTGGTACATGACCCTCTGCAAAGGCAAGTGCTCTGACAGGTTCACTCCTGCTCGTGATTTGGGATTTTCCTTGGAATTTTCCCAAGGGCTCTCATGGTGGCTTTGTGTACCTGGACACACTGGGGAAAGGCAGTGCTGCAGACCAAAGCCAAATCCATGAGGGAGGCTAACTGCATTATCTGGCTCCTGGAGGGAGGTCACAAGTGGAGCCCTCTGGGGTTTGCTTTTTGCTCAAGCCAATTTTGCTTGGCTTGAATTCCTAAGGAGGCCTCTTACCTCTGTTCCGATGGGAGTGTGCAGACATATTGAGAGTGCAAGAAACAAATGAGGGAAGGAGGGCTGCCAGGGTTCTCTGTCCTGTGACTGTTTTGTTGTAAGAATGAGCCAGGGAAGAGAGAGAAATAGACAACCTCAGCCTGTTGTCTGGAAATAAAAACCTGAATACTAAAATGCTTTGGTTGGTTATAGTTTATTTCATTAGGTATGGAATGTTTCACTTTGTGAAAATGGCAGCAGCTTGTTCGGTATACACAGTTTAACATTTAAGGAGCTTGTGGCTTCAGAATGGAATAACTTTTATAATACAGTTTTCTCAAAAGCTAAAACGATGGAAACAACCCCATCAAATTGTTTATAGTTTGATTGTTTACTAGGAAAATACTTTTTTGTGATATGGGTAAACTCTAAGGTGTTGTCACTCAAGTTGTGTATTAACAGTCACATCTAGCTGTGTATTAAACATATTTCTCTTTATCCTTCTGGCACTTTTTATCCTTTCACTGTCTGTTTTCAAATTTATTTTTTTTCTAATATTTTTCTTGATGGAAATGCAAGAACTGCATTATAAAAAAAATCTGTTGACTGCATCACATGTGGGCCTATGGAGCAAAACCCAAAAGCTTCAGCTTTGATTCTAAATAGGAAATACACAGAAATCTATTCAGGATAGCAACAGCAATAGCATTAATTTTCTAGAATAGCTTAATGACACATCTTACCTTGAGGTAATACAGAAGTTTCCAATGCACATTTCTGAGTTCTTTCATTGGAGTTTGCTGCACAAAACCAAGAAAGAGTTACTAGAATTTAGTTTCTAGAATACATTCCTGTACTGCTTATGCTGAAATGCTCTTAGTGATGTCCATTAATGTTGATGTTATGATTAGATACTAATCATAATTTTGAGCTGTTTCTAAGACAAGTATTCTAGTGGTCTGTATGGAAGGCAACAGACAGTTGTTGAAGCCTGCTCCACAACATTAGTCTTCATCCTGGGTAGGATCACATGATACAATTGCCTGAGTTTGCCAGAGTCTAGACTCAAGGGATGGGAAGACACCTTCTGGAAGAACCGGCATGTTTTCCTTAATGCTGCCATTCACTGAGGAAAGCCCCAGTGTTGTTGTTCTGAGAGCACCCGAGTGGTTATGTTTGCACACAGCATTTTCTGTGGGTCTCCTGTTTGATGGAAAGGACAGCCTTTAAAACTTTAAACTAATCTTTAAAACTGTGATTTATTTATGAGGGAGTTCTGAAGAGTCCAAAAGGCAGGTGAAAGGTTTGAGTGTGAGTGTTGCCAGGGGGTCCTGCTGAAGATGGGCTCCGGCACAGCCAGACAGAAGGATGTGGGGGAGGCTTTTGTGCCCTCAGCAAAACAGCCTTGATTTGCTCACCCAATTTGACTTGAACTTGCTAGAATAACTTGATCTTAAGGATAGGACCAAGCATGAAGAATCACAGTCTTTGAAGAAGCTGTGCAAATGGGAAAAATAGGAAATGGAAGGTGAGATGGGAATGCTTTAAAAGTCCATTTATGTACAAACTGTAGTTTATTTCTACCTTTATCTGTTAAGTACACACACAACATCTATGCTTAAGACCATGCCAAGTATGAGTATAAATATCAAAAGTCAGAAATACGCCACTAGGAATTTAGTGCATATTCTTATTATTGATATTTATAGAATCAGGGGAAAAAACATAATGGGAACAAACAAACTTTATATTATAATGAACTGCAGAATTTGTATTTTGTTTTTTTAACTATTAACAACATATTGTTCCACTGAAAACTTAGTTTACCAAGAGTTTCTTCTTCAACATATTTTATGATCAACAAGGAAGTAAAAAACTTAAGGGAAATAAATACATGTTAATATATGTCATCTGGTCTGAATTAGTCACTGACATAGTCTTTTCTATTATAGCATTTGAAGCAGGAAGGAGTGCTTTAAATGCTTCAACCCATTTAACCTTAATTGCTTGGTTTTAATAGACATTTTCTAACTAAAGGAACCAAATTATAGCTTGAATTAGGCCTTACTAATCTTAATTAAAAGCTCTGCTTTATAATCGGAAACAGCCTATGTTTAAAACAGTAAGCCTTTCTTAAATGGCTTACTTTAAAATACCAAGACACTTTTGCTAATAATTGTTCAGACTGAACACAGGTAACCATTATTTCCCTTATACTGCAATTAATTAAAAATATCTCCTCCATGTGGCTTTGTGCAGTCTGCTGGCTGTAAAATTGGTTGACTGGTGGGGGTGGGATTACTTTACTTTTCCTGTGGTAATTTGAAAACATGTTTCTGTCTTTGTTTTAAAAGTTTTCTGGGGTCACAAGTTACAAGACTACCATGTGAATCAATACAAAGAAAGTCGCTTCTTGCATTTGTCTGTCCTCAGGCAAACACTTGTCAGTCACAACCATTAATAATACACCCTATAATTCATTTAGTTCAACACTGAAATTGTGCTTAGGCACTTGATTATGGTCTCTGCACTCCTTCAGAGACCTAAATTTCAGAATAAATCAAATTTGTTATATTCGGAGGGAGGCAGGCCTTGGCTCTCTCTGTTGATCATTTGGTGTATTAACAGAGCTTCTGTGCTTTTCAGGGCTGTCTGAAGAGGATGGAGGGTGGATTTCATCTTTCCAAAGGTGGATCTCAGTACTACAGATCAGTCCATTTGAACCATTTGCTTTGCTTTCCCTTTATGGTTGAGGGAGAGGAATTCCCTTCATGCAGTTTGCATTGCATTGTTGGAGACAAAAATAGGGCAGATAAACCATGTCCTCAAAATAAGTCTTCTTTCTGGCATAGGTGTGGGCATCTACAAAGCTGGATGAGGTCTATCAGGGCAAAGAGCCTGCAGCTGTGAAATTCAAATTCCATTGTAATTAATGAAGAATATTCTGTACTTGTGCTTTGTGCTTCAAATTTAATCAGGACATGGTATTTTTAAGCTGCCATATTATCATTGGATCGTGATGAAATTCATCCTCCCATGCCACAGCAGTGTCGATGGCAAGGGGTGCCATGACTACCCTGAAGAAGCCGTCCTGAAAAGGACTGCCCAGGGGCACAGGCACGTCCTCTGCCCGGCGAGTGATTTCAGCTCAGCAGCAGCGTGCAGGCAACACGGAGAGAGAGACTAGAGAGCTGTATGGCATTCCACTGAGAAATAGCCTTTATTATAGCAGGGCCCTCAGTGAAGGGAGCCAACTGGGGAGAAAAAAAACCCCAGGGTATTTATAGGGAAGGAGAGGGGCGGGGGAAACTTGGATACATGTATCAGGGTGGACTGATAGGGAGGGAAACCAATGGGGTGTAACAAATTAACATGTTCAACTCAAAGGCCTCTGGGAGTGACAGTTTTTCTCTTCATGACATAAAAATGTCTCGCCTAGGGAGAAGCTCTCCAGGGTAGAGCCAGGCTTTTGAGGTTGGCTGGTTTTTCGGCCTCCACAACTACTCCTTTATTTAATAAAAAGACATGTGCCAGAGACCTTATCAGCAACTTCTTACAAACAGTAAACATAAATAATAATAATTAAAAGAATCCAAAAAATGTTTTTTTATGATGGAAGCAACTCATCCCTTGAGTCCCCACCTGCCTAAAAGGTCTTCAAACCATTGGTGCTGCTTTTCCTTTTTGAGTTCCTGTACCAGGTTGTTGATTTACTGGATGTGTGCGTGGATGCTTTTGCCATGATTGGACAAGCTGAAGCAGCACAGCCCGTCAAATCCCTCGCAGCTCTGTCCATGGGCAAGGAGTGGTGGCGCTGCCCATGGACAAGCACATGTGGTCTTGCTTGAGAGTCTTTGCAAGGGTAATCCACACATTCTCCTGGGGCTGTGCTACCAGCCAGGCATCCACGACAGATGTTCTCAGGAGCATCCAGAGGGCCAGGAACTCAAGGATGGCTCTGCCTCTCATGGTCCACAATGGAACATAAAAAGGTTAACTTCTGGTTTCCATGGGGGGGCTCCCACCCCCCCCCCCCTTTTTTTTTTTGTTTAAAAATTAAGAAAGGAATGGGTACAGGGGATGAGGTAGTGGTTTGCTGGTGAGGTCATTTTGTGCATAGGGGACACATGACCAGACACCAGCAGCAGCAGCATTAAGATGCATCTGGTGCAAATTAGCAAGTGGGTAGTTTAAGGGTAGGTATTTAAGGTGAAAAAGGGAAGAGGGGGAGAGAAAAGGGAAGGGAAAGGAGTTAGAGGAACTTGTGCATTTCACAGTGTCAAGCTGTACGTTAGCTCTTGTCTTTTTGCAGTCTTGGTGGCACGACGATTTGGCTTATATGAAGTGAGTGGTCTGGCGGTAAGCTGTGTCGGTCACTGTCTGATCGATGGTCTGGTGGTGGGATGGCTTGGTGGACTCCAGCAACGTCTCCATCTCCAGGCTGCAGTGGCTCGTTGTTTTTGAGAACCTGTGTGGGTCTCAGGAGATTCTGATTGATCTGGTTCTGGTGCAGGGTTTGCAGGGCCTAAGTATGGTTTTATATTTTTCCCTGGGAGCCACCTAGGACCAGATGGTGTCAACACACAAGCATACCTTCTCCCCCAGGTAATCAATGGGAAAGGTCCCAGTGTTTGCTGTGATTCGGGGTCTTTGATCAGCACTGGCGGCTTCTCCTTGAGTTTGGCATGGGTCGAATTGGAGAAGTGCCGTATTACAGGGGGGTCAGGCTCTGTAGATGAACAGTTCAGAAAATTCATAACATACAGAGCCTTACAGAGCCTCTCAGTGGGAGGAATGATCTCTGTTCCTCCCCACTGCTGATCAAGGACTCTCTTAAGGTTCTGGTGTGTCCTTTCCACAATTGATTGCCCTGTGGGAGAGTGAGGTATGCCTGTGGTGTGCCTCAGCCCCCACTGGCTGAAGAAATCTTTCAATTTGTGAGAGGTGTAAGCGGGTCCATTATCTGTTTTTATTTGCTGGGGGACTCCCAGGGTAGCAAATGCAAGGAGAAAATGTCGGATGGTATGTTTGGCATTTTCTCCTGCGTGGGCTGAGGCAAACACTGCACCAGAAAAAGTGTCTACTGAAACATGAACATACTTAATTCTCCTGAAGGATGGGATGTGGGTAACATCAGTCTGCCAAATTTGGCAGCTGTTGAGTCCTCGGGGGTTAACCCCAGAATTCATCGCTGGAACTTGAAAAGATTGACAATTGGGATAGGTGGCAACTATTGCTCTGGCCTGATCCCTGGGTAATTTGAACATCCTCATCAGGGCGGGGATGTTCTGATGGTAAAATTGGTGGGACAATTTTGCTTGCGCAAAAATGTCCGGGACTATGGCTGCTCCAGCAGGCATGGCTAAGGTGTCTGCTCTCTTGTTACCCTCTGCGATGCCACCTGGGAGGTCAGTGTGCGACCTCACATGCATGACATAGTAAGGTTGCTTTCTGTGGGAGATGAGATATATTAATTCAGAAAGCAATTTGTATAAATTTGGGTTAGAAACCTCCTTCAGAAATGAGTGTTCTGCTCTCATAGCTATTCCAGCCACATAAGCCAAATCGGTCACCAGATTGAAAGGTTCTTGGAATTTCTCAAAAGCTCTGATGACAGCTGCTAATTCAGCAATCTGTGGTGATCCCTCAACCATTTGGACATCAGACTCCCACTTCTGGGTCCTGGGGTCCTTCCAAGTCATTACTGACTTGTGAGATTTCCCCGAGACGTCAGTAAAAACTGTCAGAGCTTTGAGTGGTGTTTTGCTAAGTAATAATTTGGGGACCAAATTAAATATAGTTTTAAATAATTTGTGGCCAGGTGGGTGTATAGAAATGTGGCCTGAATAGCTATCGAGAGCGAACTGAAGGCTCTCTTTGGTTTGGAGTAAAGGCTTCAAATCCCCAGTTGTCAATGGAAGGAAAATGCATGTGAACTCACACCCTGCAAGAGTGCGGAGACGGGTTCTTGCTTTTTTAATGAGTTCAGCCATGATTTCCTGTGGAGTTGTGATAGTTTTGGTGGGCTGATTGTGTGTGAAGATTCCACAATTCATGATAAGGAGTGGATCTTTCAATGCCATGTCCCATTGGAAAATGAGCGCATATAAGCGCAGTGCCTTACCCAGGATAACCAGTTGGAAGGGCAGGCTGGGGTCATAGTGGTGGGCTCGCCACGAAGACAGGGCCTCCTGGACCTTGGTGATGGATTTCCAGCCCTCCAGCGTGAGGGCGCATGGTGAGTCAAGGTCCTCGCTGCCGTGGAGTAAGTTGAAGAGGGGCGCAAGGACGTCCGTCGTGATCCCGAGCAGGGGATGTACCCAGTTGATAGACCCACAGAGCTGGTGTAGATCTCACAGGGTCTTGGGATCGTCCTGGATGGTCAGCTGCTGGGGTACAACGGTCAGCTCACGGATCTGGAGTCCAAGGTAGGTCCAAGGGGAGGCATGCTGGATCTTATCTTCGCGGATTTCAAACCCAGCATCCTCAATTGTCTTTATAGTCTTTTGCAAAGTCCGGTGGAGATAGTCTTCAGCAGCAGCACAAACTAAGATGTCGTCCATGTAATGTAATATAACTGCATCTGGGAACAGGACCCTTACTGGGGACAGGATGTGGGCCACGTACCATTGGCAGATGGTGGGAGAATTCTTCATCCCTTGCGGGAGAACAAGCCAATGGTACCTTTTTAAGGGTGCCTGCCTGTTTGGGGAGGGGACGGAGAACGCAAACCTGGGGCCGTCTTGGGGGTGAAAAGGGATGTTAAAAAAGCAATCTTTGATGTCTATGATTGCAAGCTTCCAGTCCCGAGGGAGCATAGAGGGGGAGGGCATACCCAGCTGGAGGAGACCCATATCCTCAATGACCTTGTTGATCTTTCGGAGGTTGTGGAGGAGTCTCCACCTGTCCTTGCCTGGTTTACGTAGGACAAAGACAGGGGAGTTCCAAGGGCTGTTGGACTTGGTGATATGGCCCTTGGCAAGCTGCTCCTCCACAAGGGCTTCTAGTGCGTGCAATTTGGTCTCAGATAGGGGCCACTGATCAACCCACACTGTATGGTGTTGTTTCCAGGTGAGTTGAGGGATGGTAGGCTTGGTGCGCTCTTCAGCGACCCCCACTAAAAATCCCAGCTGGGAATTCTTAGAGGAGCCCCCCACTGGGACAGGAGATCCCTCCCCTAGAGGGTGATTGGTGCCCTCACCAGAAATGGCCTGATGGTCGCCATTTTTCCCTTGGGTCCTTCAGTGATGACATTGCGTTTGCTTCACATGGAAGCTGTCATTCCTCCAATCCCTGAGATCATGCCTGCCACAGGCTGCAACTCCCAGTTGTCCAGCCACTCAGAGCGGGTGATGATGGTTACATCCGCTCCTGTGCCTAGCATTCCTGGGCGATGGATACGCTCCCCATAATAGAACAGGCAGCAGTCGATGATTGGTTTATTTGAGCCCACAACTTGAGTCCACATGGCAGTGGGATTGAGGGGAACCTGTTCCAGACAGTCATTTGGTAACAAAAAGGCTTGTACCACTGGACTCTGCTGTTTTAAAAAATAAGGAGGGTCTGTGCAAGTTAAAGAGATGAAAATTTCACCTCCTGGGTGTAAGATCTGGACTTCGGGTGTTATATGGACTTGTCCCGGAGAGTTACTTGGATCCCCAAGTATTAAAATGTTGGAGGGACTGCCTGGTGGTGCACGTTTCCCTGTGGGATCTTATAAGCACAGTTACCCTTGAGCTGTAAGGAGAGTCTGGTTACCAGTTGGTGCCGGGTTCCCATCTGGATTGCTCCACCTACTAGGTCTGAGGTTGTGGTCCCCGTGGAAATGGGACGGTGGACTTGGCAGGAGGAGCACAGCAGCACGGCTTCTGATTTGATGTCGGAGCACGAGGCCGTTCTACTCTCTGCTTGGAGTTTCCCGAACGACAGTGTGGTCTGGGTAACCGTTGGTGGGTAGATGGTTGTGAGTAATGTCTCTCCGGACAACTTCTACAAACAAGTTCAGGCTCAGCACAATGTCTGTCAGGGCAGTCTTTGAAAAAATGTCCAAGTTCACCACAATTAAAGCAGTGGCTTTTGCTTGGGTCTGCAGCATAAGCGCCAGATATCCCTTCTGCCACTCCCTTAGCTATCGCTATTGCCACCGTATGTTCAGTTGGGGCAGCGAAATGCTTGGTGCAGGCTTCCACCATTTGGTCAATGGTTGGATTGGGGTCAAGTGGAAGGGCTCGTAAAACTGTCTTACATTCTGAATTTGCATTGACCATTGCCATCTTGGCCAGTAATTCCTTTTGTGCTTGGGAGCCCTCTATTTGTTTTTCAATTGCCAATTTTAGTTTATCCACAAACTTAATAAAGGATTCACTTGCCCCTTGCTTGATGTTTGTGAAGCTCTGCATAGGCACCTTATCATTGGGAGTGACAAAAAGGGACATCATGGCAGCATTAACGATGTCATGTAACGCTGCCTCAGGCAGGTCATGGGCCTGATCTCTTGGTTTCTGGAAGTCACCTTCCCCTGCCAGTTGTTCTAGAGTTAAATTTGGCCTGTTGGCATCCTTTGCATATGCATCTGCCAACTGTTTCAAATGTTTTTTCCACTGCCTTTCCCACAGAATATATTCTGCTGGGGAGAGAAGGCAGTTCATGATATTTTTAATATCATGAGGCACCATGATATGGGCAGTGAAGGTGGCTTCCAGTAGGTGTTTGAAAGAATGAGAGCCCCGGCCATGCTCTTCAGCGGCTTTGCACAGGTTCTGTAACTCCCTGTAGTGTAGGTTCTCCCATACATAAATGAGTGCCCCTGCCCTGTCCTTCTTATGTACCACAGGGAAAGCTAAGATCTTTTTGGACAGGGCTGAGTCTCCTGCCCACATGGCTTCCCTCTGTACCTCGGCCCACTGGTCCTCATACTCAGAATCTGAATATTCAGATTCTGAATATGAGGACTCACTGTCCTCATATCTGCAGGAGATGGGGGGGTTCTTGATGACAGCATGTGGCCGTTTCGGGCAACCGGGCTTGCTTGTGAGTGGCTGAGGAAGCCAAGACGGCTTCCTTCCGGTTGCCGTCATTACCACTTCTGGTCCCAGTGTTGGGGGGATTGGTGGTGGGAATGCCATTGGGGGTGGAGCTCTGGTTGGAAAGGGCGTGACTGGGGTCCGTGACAGGGAGGGGTTTCCCGATGGAAGGGGAGGGGCCCGACGCGGTTACACCCAGTGACGCAGTGGGAGGGGAAGCGGAGTAGGGCGCAACAGGAAGAGAAGGGGTAGAGGCGGGAAAGTGGCCATTTTGAGGTGCAAGGGCGGGAAAACCTGGGTGCGAAGGAGACAAGATGGCGGGGCTGGCCACGTTGCTGGCGCCATCTTTAGTAACGTTAAGAACCGGGGGGATGCAACCGGGTATGTGGGCATAGGGAGGAGGGTAGAGGAAAGGTCCAGAGTGGCATGGCCAGTGCCGTCCTGGTAAGGGTAGAGAGGCGGTGGGAGGGTGTCAGGGAAACGGCAGCAACCCTGTGCCTGTAGGCTATGTCTATCCACCAATGTCTCTTGGGTAGGGAAGAGGGTTTAGGAACACTTGGAAAGGGTAACGGGGATGGGGATTTCAACTGGGGGCCCAAAACTTCATCAACCCTTTTTCTCTCTCAACAGAAAGTATAATGGTTTGAAACAAAGGAAAAAACTAGGCAACTGATAAATCTCCCCCTGCCTGAACAGTATATAACTTTCTCCCCACATTGTCCCAAAATTCTCCCAATTTAACAGAATTAGAATCAACTTTAAAATGTTTAAAAATGCAATGAATAAATCTCTTTAACTCCCCTTTTGAAACTTAAAATTTCCCGCTTTGAGGGTGCCCACAACTTGGATATAAAAATCCCTCTCAGGAGGGGTCAGTCTCGGTCTGGAGAGCTGGTTCCCCATCCTTCTCACTCCCCACCCAGCAGCAAAATGCAAACTAAACTAAGAAAGGCCCTAACAACCCTTAATGGGGTGACTCACTTTTTCTTCAGCCGATGCCCATGAGGCCAACAGAAAGCTGGTGGGCGGGTGGTCACCTGACGGCCGGTCCTCAAGGGCTCTTCTATCTTCTGTCTTCTTAGCCCCGGATGGTCAGCAAGGGTCCTGGTTGCAGCCCTTCGGATTGCCTGTTGCTAGAATGCAAGAAGTTCTCCTCGGGGGTAGCAGCTCCAACAGCACTCTCTGCAGTTAAAACTGCAGGTGGATGCTTCTTCAGGGGCTCTTCGGATGCCCCACGTTGGGCACCATTTGCTGTGGCGGTGTTGATGGCAGGGGTGCCACAACTACCCTGAAGAAGCTGTCCTGAAAAAGACTGCCCAGGGGCACAGGCACGTCCTCTGCCCGGCAAGTGATCAGCCTATTTGAAGCATTTGCTTTGCTTTCCCTTTGTGGCTGAGGGAGAGGAATTCCCTTCATGCAGTTTGCATTGCATTGTTGGAGACAAAAATAGGGCAGATAAACCATGTCCTCAAAATAAGAGTCTTCTTTCTGGCATAGGTGTGGGCATCTACAAAGTTGGATGAGGTCTATCAGGGCAAAGAGCCTGCAGCTGTGAAATTCAAATTCCATTGTAATTAATGAAGAATATTCTGTACTTGTGCTTTGTGCTTCAAATTTAATCAGGACATGGTATTTTTAAGCTGCCATATTATCATTGGATCGTGATGAAATTCATCCTCCCATGCCACAGCAGTGTCGATGGCAAGGGGTGCCATGACTACCCTGAAGAAGCCGTCCTGAAAAGGACTGCCCAGGGGCACAGGCACGTCCTCTGCCCGGCGAGTGATTTCAGCTCAGCAGCAGCGTGCAGGCAACACGGAGAGAGAGACTAGAGAGCTGTATGGCATTCCACTGAGAAATAGCCTTTATTATAGCAGGGCCCTCAGTGAAGGGAGCCAGTGACAGCAGCTCTCCCAACTGGGGAAAAAAACCCCAGGGTATTTATAGGGAAGGAGAGGGGCGGGGGAAACTTGGATACATGTATCAGGGTGGACTGATAGGGAGGGAAACCAATGGGGTGTAACAAATTAACATGTTCAACTCAAAGGCCTCTGGGAGTGACAGTTTTTCTCTTCATGAGATAAAGTGTCTCACCTAGGGAGAAGCTCTCCAGGGGAGAGCCAGGCTTTTGAGGTTGGCTGGTTCTTTGGCCTCCACACTCCCAGACTCAGTTTTGTGGTTTTAATTCTTTAATTTGAATGTTGTTCTTAGTGCATCCTACTCAGGAAGCACTGCCAGACTGTGTGGTCATACCCTTATTTAACTTGCAATGCTTTTAATTCAGTGGCGGAATCACATATTTGCACAAACTAAACACAAATTAACACTTTATATACTAAGTCTACTAGACCTCTATATGCACTTGGGAGAAAATTCCATAAGAAGTCACTTGTGCCAGTTATGGAATGTCAGTTTTGTTTGCTTAGCTATCAGATCATTGGAAATCCACTATTATTTTTTATAATTTCTGCTTGTTTTCCAGTTAGTTTCATCTTCTGTGATGATTGAATATACAAAGATTCTTAAATTATACCCAGTACAGGAAAGAAACATTAGGACTCTTCACAGTGTATGCAAAGAATCTGGTCCCTGCTTATGTGTGTTTATATTTTAGTATCAAAAGTGCGCAAGCTGGCCTGACCAAGTTTGACTGAAGATCAGTCTAGCCTGATGTGCATTCTCTGACAGTGGCCGCCAGTGGATGTTTACAAGTAGATTATACAAAAAACATGAAATGGAAGAATGCAGCTTGAGACTTAAAGACATCCTGAGCCAGAAGTTTCATTCAATGCACCATTTTTAATGATATCTTCAGAATAGGAGCAGAAAATAAGCGTGTTTGCTTCTGCAAGTGTTCTGCAAAACTCACAGTGGTAGACGAGTGATTGGCCATGCTGAGAATACTGGGAAAGAATTGTGCAGGAGCAGGTAATTGTGTACATCTGTCTCTTTGCAGCCTCATCTAATGTGGTTTAGCAGGAACCTCACAATGTGTTTCCCTACATGGGCAAACCCTACAAACCTGAGTTTTTGGCTTGGCAGCTAACAGCATTTTCAGAATGACAGGCCTTCACACTTTTCTGAAAATGAGACTTCATTAAGGAGAGTCTCAAGTCAGTTGTGAAAAAATAGTAAGTACTTCGAAAAGCTTCACCTGGATGTTCGACTGAACTTCAGATGGCTACACTGTTAAATCAGGTGCTGTGCATGAACACACATAACCCTATTATTACATTTTTGAGCCTTTTACTGAGGCTGAAGTACTGTATTATTTATGGGTGAGTTAACTAGTCAGGCCTTGATGCCCTGTTTTCAGTGGATAACCCAGGATATTATAATGTATTCTCTCCTGGACTTCTGTTTATGTATCTTAGAAATACTGTGAATATACACCAGAGACTATGCTAAAATAGGGATTCTCTAGAAAGATGAGGAAAAGGAAGAAGCATATGGAATTCATGAAGAGCATTTCAAGAAGTGACATCTCACATCTCTAGTTTTATGTTGGATGTACTGTCCAATTAAACAAACAAACAACCCCCCCCCCCAAAAAACAAAAAAAAACAACCAAACAAAAAAAAAGCGAACCCAAACGGTTTATTGGGTTGTTACCCAAGTCTTTAGGCAAGATATTGCTGTGTTTTGTCTCTCTCTGCATAATAAAATAACGTGAAAATCATCTCATTAGAAATCATCTACAGAGTATTGGAGATAGGTCTACAGGACTAAATAATTACTTATATAACCTTAGCCACTTTTATCCCTCTGCTGCTGGAGAGGAGGTCAGTAGAGCTGTACAGCTTGGCTTTCTGTGGTGTATTCTGTCAAAAGCAGATTATTATTTGAATACTGCACAGAAGTTGTAGGCATTCTCTGGTTCTCTTTACCTAACATTCTCCCCAACATAACTAACAAATATAACTGCTTATAATTCCCAAAGGAAGATTTCCAGGCTATGAATATGAGCATTCTTCAATTTACAGCAAATGCCCATATTATTATTCCTGTATCTGCAGTTTCATCCTTTTTTCATTTAATAGTGTTAATGGAAGATGGGTGTGCTTTCTAGTACAGGATATTTGAACACTGGAGCCAAATTGTCTGATTTCATGACGAAGCTGAAATTGCATGTTTTCCCTATCTCCCTTTTTTATCCAAACATCAGATGTGAGCACAGATTATAAATGAAAATATTTTGATGTCACGAGTCAACAGTGGTATTTTTCAGATTTTAATGTTTAATTTCATCCTTTTCACTTTTCGTGGACTTTCCTCACTATGAAACTGGTGTTTGTACAGCTTGGCTTGGCCTCATCTAACCCTCACTTACCTCTTATCCAGCAAAGATGAGTGTGTAACTTCATTAAGTCCTGTTACTGGTATTGCTTACTCTCTAGTTGCCAGAGAGTCCAGGAAATGTTTTGAGAGTCTGGAAAGGGTAATGTTGATGGAAAAGCCAGTGGGTTGCCTGCTACTATTCACTAATCTGTACATTTATGTCCCTGTTGGACAATGGCTGCACATGCACAGGTCAAAAACCAAAGGCTGCTTACTACTGTTTATTAGATTTTCTCTTTTATTTGCCTCTGATGATAAATAGGGCTCTGGTTCACAAGACTAATTTCTGCATGGTCTTTTCAAAGACTGAGGAGAGCCTACATGATAACTGATGACCTCTTTTTGTTGATAAAATTTTAGGACTGTCAGCATGTATCAGTAGGATTGGGTTTTCTGTTTCAGGAATAAAAAAATTACATCAATTTGGTGTTTGTTTAAAAAAAAAACCCTTTTGCATTCATTGACTACAACATCTAGGGCTTCTTGTTGATACTGGCCAGGTCCATGCTTTCAAAAAAAAAAAAAAAATAGGAAAACATTCAGTCTGCACATCCAAGCAAAACTCTGTGACAGGTACTTTACACGCTATGGAGACAGAATTGTTGTTAAGAAGCTGAGAGAGGCTGTGCCAGAATTCAGAGTTGTGCAGCAAAATTGCCAACTGTTTTGGCATCTTGGAAATAGCTCTACATTTCATGATTATACAGTCCTGATGGAGACAGCTTTTAGAGCTGTGAACTGTTTCAGATAGTGCTTATGTGTGCTCACATTTAGGGTATCATCATTGTTATCACTGGTTTAGTAAGGTTGAACTTAAAGAAAGTGAGATGCTGAAACACAAATCTGTAACAAGCTTATATTTTCATTGCAGGAACAAAATATGACTTGATCATCCTAAACTCTTGCATAGTAGTAACATTTGTAGCCTAGTAATTTTTGTACCTTCTAGATGGTGCACAGAGCTGAAGGGTGGTAGACAAATTTGAGTTAAAATTTTTTTTGCAAGACTATCTCAGATTAAAAAAAGGTGTTGTAAATATTTGATGATTTCTATCCAGTTTAGTTTTCTGAGATCTTTTTGAAGTGAACAGATCAACCTCCTAAATGAGCTATGTAAATGGATTCATATAGGGTCATCTCAACTAATTTTACTGTTTGTTTTCTAAAAATACCCACAGCTCTGCAAGCATAAGCAAAATTAACACCACTCTCTTGAAAACATAAACTAAATACAAACAATGTATCTGTATCTAGGCTGGAGCAATGAAGTATTTTCTAACAAAAGTTTTTGTAACACCATAGAAAAGAAAAGGAAAGTAAGAAATCCTCAGTACTATCTCCTGGATAAAAAGAAATGTAATGTGAAATTACTAATATTGCAAATCAGGCAACATATTGGTATTAATAGATTACTCTTGTCAGAGATATCTGGAGTCTTAATTACCATGAGTGTGAGGGAATTCTCTTTCATTGAGTTTTAATGAATGAGTAATACTCTCATTTTTCAGTGCATTCCATATGTGTTACAACTATTTTACCATCATGTACACCCTCCTAGACTGGATAAAAGCTTCTGTTGGTAGAAAAACTGTTTAGAGCAAAACCAATTTTAGTGATTCTAAACCAAAGAAGGATCTGTGTTTTAATGAACCAAGTTACCCCCAGTCAGCTGCAGTTTAATGGGTGAGGACTTACAGCCTTCATCCCTGTGAAGGACTAAGAATGGCATTCCTTGTAGGCTGCTCTTTGCTGTTGTCTGCAAACCAAAATGCTGACAGGCCTTCAGTTCATCAAGGATGTTGTTGGGAAATGGTACAAATTTGTCTGTATTCAGGGAACAGGTGGCAAAATAGGAGGCAGAGTTGGTTTTTGGGGCTTCATAGGTATTGGGTCTGTCAGGGCATAAAAGTTCATGGTTTCCCTGTGGATCATGTTTAGAAGTAGCCACACAACTTCAGTAAATGTTGAAATGAAAGGCAGCCCTGAACAGGTGATTCCTTCATTGCAGGGCCCAGCAGTAATGTAATGCAAAGCTGCTCTGCTCACTGCTTGTGTGGGACTCTCCTGCCAGGTTTTTTAGGCTAGCAGAATTAATATCTAGTATGTGTCTCATACAGAGTAGGAAGTTTGACCAAGTGATAAAGGATGACAGGAAGCCCTTTATTTTATAAATCTTGCATGATATAAATTACATGATATTCCCCAAGCGGTTAACCAGCACAGCAGAGTAGTTTTCAGCCAGGAGTCTGCAATTACCCAAGGACTACCGCTAAAATACAGGTGGTAAAATATAGTTTGAAAAGGTAAGCCTGCTGTCAGAAGATGTAAATTTGCTATACAAGTGTTTCCAGTTCTGCTGGAAGACATACTAGTTCCTCATATCCAGGAAGGCTGAAAACCACTTCTCTGTAGTCTCTCATATTGTTTTGTGGTCTTGGCTTCTTCAGCCTGAAACTGAAGAAATGTCAGTCTGCCAGGGACTAAGGAAGCATGTGCTCTATGATATTAAGAAATCTTCCATTTGGCAGTGCATCTGCCACTGACTTGTTCTGAAATGGGCAAGAAGCAATGTTCTGCTCCTCTGCATGAAGTGCCACATAAAATAAGTTAATATTTGTTCACTGATAAATAATAAAGAAATTTACTTCAGAATAGAAGGCTGGTATTTTTTCCCTTTGTCAGTGGACAGACATTTAGAAATGAAATGCAAAGTAAGGTTGGAGATAAACAATCTGATAATGAGATGCCTACGGAGTCTGGAAAAAAAGACAGTGTATTGTATCTCTGTCAATGAGCTAATTTCACTACTTGAAACATTCTTCTCAAAATTTATAGGAGCATATTCAAATTTAAAGATCTAGGACAACCTTCTGCCTTGACTTACTGAAACAATTATCATTAGGATGCATGCACACCAGCAGTGTCAGTAAAGACACAGAAGTACTCTCCCATTATATCGCCAAGAACTTTGAAGATTCGATGTAGAATCAAACATTTCCCATTATATTAAGAGGCAGCTGGAAATGGCTGTGATTTAGAAGTGGTGGGAAAAATGCCGTCAAATGTCATGTTTCACATTCATAACAGCTTGTGAACAGGAAGCCTCTCTGCTTGAGCTTGTCGGGCATGGCAGCTACTAAATAAAGACAGACTCTAAAACTGTTACGTGCTCTGCAGGTATCCATCTTTATTTGGGTATCTCACTTGAGCTTCAAAGAACTTGCAGCCTATCTGTTTAAATATTAATTAAGACAAATGTCAAGCTTTTCCAAACTCTAATCAAGAGTTCAAGATGCTGAATGCAGGATTACAATAATTTTGGGTTTATCTAGGAAAAAAAAAAAAATCTATTTACTGTAAATGAAACTGGAATGGTCCCAAATAAGTTTTCATTGTACTAGTCGAGATGGCAAATGTCACACAGGGGTAATACTCGGATACATTAATAGAACATATAATGTCCCCTAGGGAAAGAACTCTGCTTAATTATTTCTTTCCCTATAAAGGATTCTAGCTCTCCAAAGGTTTCAGGCATCCAAAAGGTACTGTAGGTAAAAAGCTCTGTAAAACTCCAATGTTAGTGCAGTAGGAAGACTTGACAATTAAGCAGTCAGAAACTCTATAAGGTCCTAAGTGAAGAGTGTTCCATATGACTTCTTTATCTCCTCCCTGTTGCTGCTGCTGGAGTGTTATGTATGACAGCACATAGGATATTTAGGTGTCTGGCAAGTGACATCAAATGCGTGCAGAATCTCAGCTTTCAGTTTGTATGTCACCTTTTTATTTCAATATTTTTGCATATTTCTTACTTCACTGTACTTCAGTGATAACTTTCCAGTGGCAAGGTACATGTGGACTGAAGCTGGAATACCTGTCTTGAACATCAGGCATCCTCAGAGGAGGAATCAAAGGGGTAGGTTCTTGTGTCTCTTGTCACTTTGATTGGCATACCAATGTCCAGCTACTAAAAATCTTCTTTCTACTCTTCAAACTAAGTTTAAATAAGGAGCGAAAAGCACAGGAAAGAGAACAGTGACAGGAAATGGAGGAAGGGAAGGTGAATTTAAGAAAAATGTAAGAAAGGGAGTCTCCGGACACCATTATTTCTTATTGATGAATGAAGAATGGGATGGTTTTTCACCAAAAATGTGAGATACAACAATTCAGCTACTGCAGAAATTTTGGATTTTCATCATCTGTTGCCTTGTTTCATTTACCAATGTGTGAGCTGTGTCAGCTGAAGTCAGCCTACAGTACTGGGCACTTGTTACTGTCTAGTCACTTGTGTCTTTAAATGTGACTTATTCTCTTTATATGATGCACAATATTTGAAGATAATTAACTAAAACTTGGAAAGGAGCAACACACCTAAACACAGCTGCATTTGCTAGAGCTGATAAACTCAGTTCAATTACTTCATTAGCTCCTTAGAGAAAGACTTGTGTGTCTGAAAGCTGTTTTTCCCCAGGCTGTGAGGGTGACTCCTGTAAGGCCATCCGTACTCTGTGCAACTTGAAAATTTGATCCATGCTTGCTGTACAAAGTATAATAATAGGAAAAAAAATTACAGACACATTATCTTTAAAAGGATAAGTTAATAATTGTGGTTAGGGAAAAAATTATGGAGCAATATTTAAATAATACTAAATTTAAAATTACAGAAAATAAAAAGGTCATATCTACAGGCAGTGATAAATGTGATGATGTCTCATCTGTCTTTCAGACGTATCCTAAATGCTTTTAAGCAAGATAGTTCTGAATATGAAACTGTTCACACTTTAAAAATGTTTGTGTTCTTTAACCAGCTGGGCATACCTTTACAGTTTGATTTGTATTCCATTTCCCCCCACTTCTTTCAGACAATACTTTAGCACAATATAAAGCATGATGAACTTTGTGTTCAGCCATCACAGAAGGAGAGGAAACAAAACTGTTGCAGAGTACTTGTTCTTTTCTGGAAACTGCATGAAATGGCTTCCAGAAAAACAGCACAACAATACCACAGACTGTATCCAAATCATGTCCACTAAGCTGGCATGGCCTTTTCATTTTATTGATGGTTTAGTACTGGGAAATAAGGGCTTGTGACATTTTTGAAGGAAGTTGTAAAATTGAATTATTCTTTTTCTTTGTGGATTCACTAATTGGAAAAACATGGGAGAGGTAGTACCCATAGTGGAAAGGCTCTTGAGGTATTTACACTGAAAAAACCTCAGGTTAAACAATGTATTGTACCTGTTCTTTTTCCTTCTCCACGGAGAAACATCCGCCTGCTCTTTCTGAATTTACCCTGTTCCCAGCCTACCCACCCTTGACCTTGCCTCTTAGAGAAGTCCTAATGGCTATCAAATTTTACAGTTTTCTTTGGCATAAGTGTCTTGAAAACATCATGGCAACTTGAAAGCTGTAAAAACTGCACTCTTTGTTCCTCTGATTCATTAGATTGTAACATTTACAAGGTCACAGCATCTAAAGATGTTAACATTTATGAGTCAAAAAAAGAAAGTATTGCAGGAAGGACAAGATGTAACAAATAATTTGTTTTACAGTAAATGTAATTTAACGAGCTTTTAATGGAAAGATATTTTTTAGAAATGGACTTATCTCTGAAAGTGAAGGGTTTTTTTTTGAGTAGATATATTGAATGAGTCCTGGTATATCAATATGTTCTTCATAAAATTTGGACTTGGAGTAGATGCTGAATTCTGTTACCACAAAACACAGATGGAAATGGTATTTCATCAGGTCAGATGGAGTGAAATTTATAATTGATAACGTTTTCCCACCCAGTTCTTCATACATGGGCCAGATTCTGCGAATTTTAAGAGTAGAGCAGACTTCAAATGTGTGGAAATGTGCTGATACTAAACTCTTTGTAAGAATCTAACATGTTTAGTATTGCTGTTTAGGTTGAGTGTTTCCCAGAGAGCTGAACTTCTGACAGATTTCACCTGCACTTTACCAGAATGGCCTTTAACCTGTGTTTGAGCTTTTATCCTGGCCTTTAGATCTGGAACTGGTTCTCTTCTTAAGGAAAGTGCAATTTCATATGGGAAATGAAAATGCCTTAGGTTCAGGTTGTTCAGAGTGTGACGTATATCTGCTGAAAGTATATAAAATGTAGACTCTGACAAAGAATATATATACATTTATAAATATATAAATATTCCCATATAATTTTTACTTATTTTCATGGCTTTTGCAGTCTCAAACCCAGTTATGAAAAAGAGTAAGATGCTGATCTGATTGTGATCCAGGACTTGAACTTATTTATAATTCTTGTCAGTGTGAATGTAACTTCATTTCCCCCGGTTTCCTTTAAAGTAGCAGTCAGTGCTATCTGCTGTTTGTTCTGAACTGGAAATAGGAACAAAAAATTTGAGTACTGATCCTATTTCACATATCTCTCTACTGTGAATCCCAGAAAATATGTCTTCCTGGCTTCATTAAGCCAGTATATAAAAAGCCTTGTGACTTTTGTAGGGTTGGGATTTCATCTCAGGCTATTTTATCTTTGGATTTTACAAGGTTACTTTCTTTCATGAGCATCTGAGATCAAGCTTGTGTGAAGCTATGCAATGAGGAAGATATTTCTGTGCTGTAAATCTGTTCTTAGTGCGTAGGATTTAGAATCTAGGGGTGAAACTTTTTTCCTGTATTTTTATGTGAATATGAGGATAGCGCAGTAGCCATAGAAGGAAAAGTGACCAAAACTCAATAAAGAATCAATAACATTCTTTGCAAACTCTTAGTAGAGAAGCCATGAAAGTGAAAAATATTACCACATGGAAATATGGGCTCCAGTGTCTTGCAATGTTCTTTGCTGTATATTAATTGTGGATAAGCAAGCAAGATGCTGCTGTTGCAGAACTATAGGATGGCATTTTTTAGCAGAAGACAACTGATAAAAGAGAATTTTGCATCTGGTATGCTTTTCCCTCTGTAGAGGCTAGCAGCAACCCCTCTTGAAGCAAGAAGGTAAAACACAGTTTCTTTCCTGTCACATTTGTAAGGACAATGTTATTGACTGTCTCCATAGTATCTTTTTGCTAGTATTTTGTTTAAAGCAGTTAGATAAAAGGAAGATGAATATAATTTTTTTTTCTTTAGATACTGAAGAAATACATGGCTTCATCCATCAAGATGTACTTACAAAGATTTTAATATTTCTTTTTCTAACTATTTAATGGATTCAGCTTCTTTATGAGATGTTCCACATCTGCATGTTATACCTACACAATCACCTGTTTGTGGTTCTCTAAATTAGAAGTTGATGTGGGCAGACAGCTTTCTTTGGCTATTTCTTTTAAAATGTCCAAGCACATAAATTACTCCTTTCAAAGTCAATTGAATTTTTTTTTCACTAAATTAGCTCCAGATCTTGCTCTTGTATTGCTAGTCAAGAAATACATTAAAATGGACATGGATTTTATTCAATCCCATGCCTGTTCTGAACATCTTCTGTTGCACTGTGAGTGTTGGGATCTGTGGCCTTGACAGATGCCAAGATAAAAATTGTGTCAATGCGCACTTTCCCATTTTCTATAGAAATCTGTGGAATTCAACACTAAACACTGAATTTGGCTTGTTGACTTCCAGGCCTCAGTCATTCTTCCTTTTGCATGTTAATGGCCATAAGGCTTCTTGTGACAGTTTAGCTGTGACACTCATCCAAAATTCATCAAATCCATGCAAGCATTTGCTTTGATTTCACTAGCTGTGCCCATGATGATCTGTAGCTGTGCTGACAAACTTTGTTGCCTGTGTTGAAACTATTTTTGGACATTTGGGAACTTAATTAATTGCAAGTGATGCAATGAAGCCTAGAGTAGAGTACCTCCAGAGTTTCTGGAGGTAGGCTTTTTGCTTTCTTGCCATAAATTCTGTGCCACCTTCTAGGAGAGCTGGTTAGTGCTTGGAAAAGATGATTAGCACACAGTAAATTTCATGACACTGCTGAAAATGTTTAGACAAAATGGGAACCAACCATTTTGCGACTTCCTCGCTATTTTACAGTTTGATATGTCTTGTGGACATTAGTTATTGCATGCATTCTATTCTCTGCTGAAACAGAAAGCTGAAATACTGTGATATGGGAAGCAGAAGAGTTTGATTCTTGTTTTATTTTGAACATTTCACAGTTGTATGTGCTTCTGGAAGAGCTGCTTCTCTGCAGGGTGGCATTGTGAGGCTTGTAAGAGTTCCATCTTTGTGGCAGAACAGACAAATTAAACAAATCTTGAGGGAGGGTCAGTTTTACCTCTAATAATGAAAGAAGAATCAACCCCATTATGTGTAAGGGAAATACAGGTCCCATCAGGCTAAGAAGAATCAGGTCACTTAAAAAAAAAGTCAAATTCTTATCCTGTAACTGAAATTCAAGGACTGTAAATTACAGCATGTCCTCATGGTAACACATCCTCAGATTTTCTCAGATATTTGTCTAGGGTTTTAAAAAAAAGTTCTTAGATGCTTGCATTATGTAATAACTGCAGTCTCAAAGAGTAGGTGTTCTTTAAGTAACACATCTGCTTCTTGAGGAGGGCAGTAGCAAAGCACAGCTGTGTTCCCTAGGGATGTGTTCAAAGAGTTATTTCCAGATAGTAACAGAAAGATTCACCTCTGCTTTCCAGAAAGAATTAGGATGGAGTTTCCAAGCCTCTTTTACTTTGGTAAATAGCTGGACCAGTACAGTTACTAGTACATGCAAGTAATCAAGTTTCTTTTACCTCTTTTTTCCTGATCATTTTTTAATTTAAAACTTTTAAAACAAGCAGTGGATTTTTGAGATTTTCTGAACCAGTTACAGAAAGAGACAATCAAAATTATTTTTCCAGCATTTGAGGATGTCCTTACATCCATCCCTGGGATTGGGAGTTGCTGTCTCTTTTGAATGCACTAAGCTCAAATAGGTTCTTGGCAGGTTGTGGCTAAAAATGTCTCTACACCTTCTTAATCATTCTGGTGCATTTAATTCTTGTCTGAGACTCCCATGATTCCTGCCATTGTAGTACCACATTGTCACCATGAAAACTCAGCTTCTGAGCTTGCTAACATAGTTTTCTAAGGACTTTCCCAGGACAGTAACTGTAAACATAGATATGTGTACATTCTTTCTGTTACATGTCTTGTGATGGGCATCTCTCATGGCCAGTGCAGTGGGAAAGTGTTATCCTGACCATCCAATCCCTGGCCGTGGTCAGAAGCCTATAAATCCTGGGAAGAAAAATGAACTCTCTTTTCTTTTCACCACACCTCGACCTGTGTCCGTGTGATCTATTCATCTTCAGCGGCGACACCACATGAAATTAATTCCTCTTGGACTGGAAGCACTGCAATTCTCTTTTAAGGTGATTTCTTCACTAAACACCCTAAGAGTTCCCCATCTGAGCAGCCGGAATTTAAGGAATTGAAAACTTTATAAATATTTTGCCAGTGTAGATAAAAGGTCAGGTTTCCCTTTGAGAAACCTTGCAAATTCATCAGCAGATGCACCTATATCCATCACAGTTTCATGGTTGGATACGTACATTTATTTTTTTTCCTCTTGGTTTTGGTTTTTGTTTTTGTTATGGTAATTCCTTCATGATGAAAGAATATTAAGTGACCAAATGCTAAAAATGTTAAGGATAGTTGAAGCCACAAAATTAACAGGGAAAGCTTAATTTCTCAGAAGTGTTTAGAACTGAAATTTTGATTAACACCCAATTCTATCAATTTTAGGAAAAAAAGAATAATAGGATATGACCTAACCAAAAGGAAATGAACACAGATGGCCCCTGCAAATTTTGAGGTTTACAACAGACAAAAGGAAGAGCAAGCCTTCAGGTTTTATGTGATTGAATGTACTCCTATTACTTGTACTCTATATGGAGCATTACTAAGGAAGCTGTATTCTGGTATGTCAGATGTAGCATTCTGTCCATAAATTATAGTTGTTCCACACTGAATCATTCTTTAAAGAATGTCTTCCTCGAGGTATAAGAGAAGATGGAGTGGTTGTCACATTGTTTGCATTTCTCTTGGCAGTTGGAGCCTCAAAAATGTTCAATATTTGGACTTTGTAGGCTTTTTGCATGGTTTTGTGAGGTTTTCTTGTTTGTTTGGGGATTTTTGGTTGGATTTTTTTGGGGCCAAGAGAGGGCCTGGGTTTTTTTGTTTCATTTTTTGTTTTTTGGTGTGTTTTTGCTCCGTGTGTTTTTTTGGAAATGTGAATTCACCAGTCTCAGCCCCCTTTTTTATTTGCTAGCCATACTGGAGATAGAAATTCCAATCAGCCTGCCAGGTGAAGTTCTTAAATACTAATGTGCATTTTGGAAAGAAGAAACACCAAAAAACCCACAACATGGCTCTGAAAAGGACTTAGAATGTTTGGTTCTACTTCTAGTTTTGTACAGCTGTTGGGGTACAAAAGGGAGAAATCATTTTCTAGTCCTTTTGCAATATTAGTTGTAACTTGAACTTCTGACAGAACGAGATACAAATAATCTGTTTCTTAGCTATTTTTGTGGTTTCTTAATCTGTTTCATTACCCTTTCTCTAACTTGAGTATTTTTATGGCATCATCACTTTGTGCTGCTAATCACAGCACAGCTTTTTAGAACTACATATTATAAAAGGGGTAGTCATTCAAAAGGCTTCACATTTCTTTGAATTTTTTTTTGTCCCTTTTGACAGCTCTCTCACTGCTTATTTAAACAAATAGTCCTATTTGTTTCATTGTTTGAATAAAAAGGGAATTAAATGCTCAATCTTTGGCAGTCTGATGCTGAGGAACATAAGAGGTGATAACAGCTTATGCTGAATTCCTTCTTCTGAAAAGACTCATTGCTGGATAAAAGTTAAAAACAAACCTTGAAATGAAGATGCCATTTTTTCTGAGTGTCTGGAGGGGAACACTTGACATGTGTGACATCAAAATCATGTTAGATGCTTTGTGAGTATTGTATTGGCCTGTTAAAATATGGCATTACTGTAGGTCTCTGTTTTTGTCCCTCTAGCCTGTAGAGAATGACACAAAGTTTCTGGAAATATTCATGAACGGTTATGGAAGCTGCAAATTTCTGCTGAGGGGAAACCAGACTGTAACATTTTGGGAGTATTCACCCAGGCAGACAGAGCTATGGCCTAATAAGAGCAGCTTCTCAGAGATTGCGCTGCAGGTTGTTTGGAATGAGCACTTGACTTGCTGGTTCTTGTTTTCAAGAAAAATTGGAGATGTTTCTTTTTGCTGTCTTACTGGACTTGGAAGGTAGAGCACAACCACAGGCTGTGCTGAGTGGGCACTTGCACAAATCATCATCACAAATGGATGGAAATTGTTAGTAAAGAATGAGAACCTTCTGAAAAAGAGCAGTGCTTTAAAGACTAGGAAATTTACCTTTAAGCAGCAGGTTGTATTTTTGTTTGGAAGAGCCTTTCTCCATCATCCTGTTTCTGGTATTTCTGTGGTGCCAAATGCTGAGTTAATGAACTAGCGAGTTGGTTTTGCAGATAAAGCCAAGTCTGTAATTTCCTTTTCAAGAGTCTGAGGAGATTGTAGAAGGGGGACCTTAGAGCTGTTGGTGGCAGGTGGATGGACACTTGGAAGATTCTGAGTTTAAGGTAGATTTTTGGGAGAGGCCAACATGACGGGGAAGACTTGCAACACAAAGTGGGAGAAGCCTGTCCCTGCTCTCACAGATTTTGTGAGGAGGGACAAACCCAGCCATCCTCAACACAAGAGCTAGAGGTGCTGGAAGCACTGAGTGGCTGAGTCTGAGTTGGCTCTTTAGGGGAGTCTGTTTTTCCCCAAACCACCTTGCCCTCTTTGATTGCATCTGGATATGATACCAGGTACCAAAAGCTTGTCATACAGTACTTTTAAAAGGGGGGAGAAAAAGGAGAAAATCTGTGTGAACATGAACCTAATTCAAAAATATGTCAATCACTTCTGCAAGGGAAGACACATTTGAAATGTAATGCTGGGGTAGCTCTGATATACTAACAGGTGGTTTTCTAAAAGGATAACTTTATCTGTTTATCATGTGCTGCCTAGCTTAGGGTGAGTAGCTGTGGGTTTTGGTGTAGCATGCCACAAATTTAGACCTGATACTTATCAAACCATGAGGCTATCTTGAATTATTTATGTATGTTTAGTTGGTTGATGTGCACCACTGAATTATTCACAAGAGTGATTGTGATACTGATGTTCCATGTATAAGCCAAAATACAGTTTGTAAAAAGAGGAAAGTTTGAATTTTCTAGAATGAGTGAAGAAGTGATTTTTTTGTATGAGAAAGGGAAGATATGACAGGATTGTTTGTAATTGAAGCAGAATCCATCTCTCATCTTTTATGATCCTGTTTCATATACAGGCCTGTGTGAAAAAACCCCAAACAACTCTATCATATCTTCTGAGAATAAAATACTGGACTCTTTGTTGTTCTTGTCGTATGTGGATTAATACAGAAAATTATAGTTTATTTGTAATAAAATGTCTCATGCCACGTTCATAGTAGGCATCACATAGTTTTTACAAGTCAAAGGTCTCACTCATTCTCTGCTTGTTATTTTGAAGCCAGAAAATGAAAACTACATTTTAAATATAAAGTGTACCAAAATCAAGTGTTCCTTTTTTTAAAATTTTTGATAACATTGTTTAGTGTGATAATACTCTAATTATTTTGTGAAGGAGTGTTCTATACATTGGCTTGCTGCTTTTCAGACAAGTATTACCCTGATATATTCAGTCCCAGAGCATGTGTTGGTTGAAGTAGGCAATATGAGCCTAAAAGAAAGATTAGGGACATGCAAATATCAAAAAACATGCTCAGTTGGAGACATCATTTTGTATTGTCAGAATTCTCTTTTTACAAAAGCTGCTTTTTCCTCCTCATGTGTTTTAGATATCGATGAATGTGAAAATGACTTCTACAATGGGGGTTGTGTCCACGAATGTATCAACATTCCAGGCAACTACAGGTGTACGTGCTATGATGGATTCATGTTAGCCCATGATGGCCACAACTGTCTTGGTAAGTAGTGAATGCTGGCAAGAAACTTTCATTTCATGGCTGTGGCAAGAAGGCCTGATCTGTTTCTTGCATTTTTTAATCTGCGATGTCTTCTGTAAAGACTTGATCCAGGTCACATGAATAGTTTCAAACCTGTGAGTTGGCCCCAGTGTGGTTTTGGTCAAACCCTTACAGCTTTCACTCTTAATCTCAACATGCTCAACTCAGTATACCTATGTTTAATATTGCTGAGGAAAACCATGACCCCCAAAGCCTGTGCTGGATGCTTGGCCTTCTTCTTTAAAAAATGTAATCTATTAAATATATTAAATATACTGAGATATATTTTGTCTGTTTCTTCTGTCACACAATTTTTTTAATCCTAGTCATGTTTTAGAGCTTGCCCTCCCCTTTTTTCCCTTTTCAGACAATACAGTTCTAGGATATGGTGTATGAATATAAATTACAGAATGTTAAAAGTACAAGTAAGCGAGGAAGGAATACTTGGACAATGAAACAGGGCAGAAGAAATACTAATCACTAATAACTGGAGGGACACTGTCCACTGGCTGTGCAAAGCCCAGTGCAGGATTTTCATTGCTTCAGCTGTCTGAGGATTTGGGGATCTGTATTTTTGATTCATTGCCATTGCTCTGGTTTAAATAGGTTGGGTTTGTCCTAGAAGCTACATAAGTATATGTTTTTGTTATGAAATTTCTTCGCACCAGTTACCTGGTGCTTTATCCAGTTTCTCATAGCTGCTTACTTGCTGGTCGTTTTTTGTTAAATTCTGGTACTTAGAGGCTCTTTTGTACTATTCCCAATATAAATGCAATGACCGTGTTTTTGGTACACTCCTAAGTTAATTTCAAGGTGATGTTTATAAAACAGTGTGTAAAAGGGATGTTTTTTCTGTGTCAGAAGCAACTCCACCTGAGTAAAAGTGTCGTTCTGATTGGGAATGGCGATAAAGAACGACATGGACTCTCAAGGGAGTCACAACAGGAGAATTCTCTGGTTTATTACTTCAGGCCTGTTTTATAGACTGGTACGTGGAAAGTACAGAAAAGAAACTCTTATTAGTTAACAAAGTGCTACATCACCATCATTGGTCAGGGGGGCTCACCACCCCCCTGACTCCCTCCTGCAAGGAGAACAAGAGGACAGACAAACAGCACCTGGCAGTTGTTTTCTGTCTCTGAGGATTGTTTTGAAATCCTCCTTTGAATTCCCAGGCTAGCTTCTCAGGCAGGACTGAGAGGCCATGGGCCTGCAGCCTGCTCCAAAGCTAGCATCCATAATTCACCCTTTCTGTTAGAAAAAATAAAAAAGCAGTGTTTCTTACATCTTACTGGGCCCTTGTAGGACAGAGAACAAACACAGCTCAAGAGGTTTCTTTACTAGAACTTTAAATGGATGTTGATTTAGAATTTTGGTTTACATTTTGATGTTTAAGAATTGTTTTCCTTGCAAGGACTTGATGGTTGAGTTTAATATTTCTAATTCAGTGAATTAATACATACACTATATACAACATTGTTAGTCTGTTCGAATTGACAGTCTAACTTGTCAATAGAGTAGTTTGAAAGAACACTAAAGTGATAAAACTCACATTAAATACACTTAAATTTATAAGTAAAACTCTACTCAATTTTACTATGCAAAATCCATAAACTTTTTACAAATTAATTAACAATGTACAATGCAATTTATGATGCTTTGATCCCCCCTTCTTATCTCTTTTTTTTTTTTTTTTCATTGGATTTTCTCTTCAAATATAATTGAGGGGTTTTTGAGGGATTTATAAAGTTTACATGGTTGTTGTTATTGTTCGTCGGGTTTTTTGACTGGATTGTGCTGAATGAGGAAGTTTATGGAGGTTTCACTAAGGATGGATAGGATGCAGACTCGTTTAGGATGATTCTTGGTTGTTAGAACAGTAGTTCATGAATTTCAGGAGGTTCAGGGAATTCGAAGTTACTATCTCTTCGCGGTTGGTTGTCAGCTCTGTAAACACAAAACTTAAAAGGTACAAGGTGAGTAAATTTGGGTCCCGCAGGGACTGCAGGACTTTGGCTTGGCTCAGGCTACTGGAGCTGACGGACACGGCACTGACTCCGAGGCATTTCCTCGGGCCGGCGCGGAAGGTCCCGGCGGAGGGGCCTGCCGCTCTCCTTCCCATCCCCGCCACCTTTATGGGTGCGGGGGGGCGCGCTGGTAGAACTCAGATGTGTGCGGGGGGGCGCGGGGCCGCAGAACTCGGCCCGGCGCTCTCCAGCACAGCAAGTGCGGGGGGAGCGAGGTTCGCCCCCTTCCTCTCTCCGCGCCTTCTCGCTGGAGCGTGGTGGGAGCGCGAGGGTGAGCGCGTCTCGCGCACGTGCGGGGCGAGCGAGGCCGCCAGCCCCCCCCCGCCGCTTTCTCGCCAGCACTTTGGACGCGGGGGGGGGGGGCAATGCCCACCATGGGCCTGGCCCCGGCCTCAGATTTGGGCTTTGAGCTCGGCTTTTTTGGGGTTCTCGCGGCCGGCCGGTGGCCGCTCGGGCCGCGGCCGGTGGCGGCAGGCAGGCACAGGGGGAGCGAGGTTGCTGTTCCCCCTCCCCCCGCCGCTTCTCTGCCGGGGGGAGCCGTGCGCCCTGCCGCGTTGGTACACGGCGGGTTTGGTCACCCGGGCTTCCCGGTGGCGGCGGCCCGTGGTGTTCCGGAGCCGCGCTCGGACCCCTCGGCGGCGGCCCGCGCGCCGGGGGGGCTGAAGAGAGGTTTTTCTGCTGGCAAAGCCCACGCGCCGAGCTCCGTGGATGGCGGGCGCTCAAACTTTTCTGGAGAGATCTTGGCTCGCGGATTGCTCTTGCTCGCTGCTAAAGTCCTCTGACGGTCTGGGCAGAGCCGAAGCAGCACTACACAGCTCATCCACGGTTTCGTCTCCCGGTTCCTCATCTTGTACAACGGAGGAACTTTCGGCATCAAAGTTTCTCATCCCGGTTTCACTGTTTTTAGGCTGGCACTGTTCCAGTGCCCTAAAGATCACTCCCCAAGTTCCTGCTAAGTCGCACGCACTGGTATTTCCCGCAACTAGCTCAGTCCACAAGTGATCCCCTGCTGACCACCAAATCTCAAGGTTTAACACATCATTCACAGTCATAGCAAACTCCTGCGCTTTCACCCAGTGCAACAAAGCGCGCATATCTTCTTCAGGAATACAGAGTTTCATGCTCAGCAATTCAGGAATACAGAGTCCCATGCTCAGCAAGGCATTTTGCTATGCAAGGCAGACCAGCTTCTCGTTAGCTAAATTACAGTTCTCTATTATGAAAACTTTATCTTGGCGGCTCCGCGAATGCAGTAATGCAGACACTATCGGCTCTGACCCGGGACTTCGAGCTCTGCTTCGCCAAGACAGCCGTTCCAAGCCCGCTCACCAGCAGGCTCTACTATCCTGTTGGATTTCAAAACCAGCTTCCTCTAGGAAAGCCCGAGAGAATTCCACTTACCCCTCCAGGGGGAAGGGCTGGCTTTTTTCCCGCTCGCTGCTTACTTTCAGGGGATTAGTAGGTGTCGTCACGTCGGTTGCTTTCTGACCTCGGGGGTCGGCTGCACATCACGTCGGGGTCACCAGATGTTGTTCTGATTGAGAACAGCGATAAAGAATGACATGGACTCTCAAGGGAGTCACAACAAGAGAATTCTCTGGTTTATTACTTCAGACTGGTTTTATAAACTAGTACGTAGAAAGTACAGAAAAGAAACTCTTATTAGTTAACAAAATGCTACATCACCATCATTGGTCAGGGGGGCTCACCACCCCCCTGACTCCCTCCTGCAAGGAGAACAAGAAGACAGACAAACAGCACCTGGCAGTTGTTTTCTGTCTCTGAGGATTGTTTTGAAATCCTCCTATGAATTTCCCAGGCTAGCTTCTCAGGCAGGACTGAGAGGCCATGGGCCTGCAGCCTGCTCCAAAGCTAGCATCCATATAAAAGCTGAGGTAATTGAATGAAATTCAAGAATTGAGGCAGTGAACCAAAAATTTTGAAGTCCAGTATCACCAGTCTGCACTAACTGAAGCTATCAAGGAACTAGGATTTGATTGATTAGCGTTTCAATAGATGTATTTTGTACTGCATTTATTTTCAAACAGAGTAATATTTGTTCAAATAGATTATATATCCTGACCATTGATGGGGGTTTAACTCAAACTTCCAAATTTCATTTGTTATAGAACAAACTAAAATAGATTTGCCTCAGCCTGAGGTGGTCAAATGATTAATTGTGCAAGAGGTATTTCTTTGTATATTTTTGAAAAATATCTTTAAAATATTTCTTATACAAAGAAGACATTAATTTAAAAAATTAATAAAAACTCTATTCTAATATTCATAAATTCTTACTGAAAAAGGACACAAATATAATCAAATAATTCAAGTATTTGGAATTCAAATAACTGCGCATATGTGTTGTTTAAAACAGCTTGCTAGTTTCAACTTTGTCCAAACAATTCCCATTATAGTAGGGAAAAAAATCTTTTGAAAAATGAGCAGCAAAAGGAATGACCAGATCAAGGACGAGCCATTGAGGAGAGCTGTGGGATTTTTGGGACTTGCTGTCTGTGTTATTTTTCTCTGGTCATGAAATGAGGAGCCTAAATCTACCGAGACAGTTACATTTCTAAATATACTTTCATTAATTTCTATTCAGCCACTTGATTTTTTGGTGTTTTTTTTTTTTAATTAAAAAAAAAAAAGGCCAACAACAATACAAGCAGGTGACTACAGTGAGAATAATAGCAAAGAGTTCCCTTTTTCCCAGTGTACAACCTTAGGACAGTAAAAGATGTCAAAATTGTCCTTCTAATTTTACAGCCATGGACTGGGGATGTTGTGTCTGCAACTAATGAATGGTCTTTAGCACTTCTTAGGAAAATATCTGTTTTTACTTGCAGGCACTATAAAAGGGAATCAGGGCACATTCCCTCTTCATTCCTTCCCTCCTTCTTTGAAATTTGAATGAGTTTATTGAGGGCCAGCATGTCTGGTTGTAAGGTTTTAGGCTGAAGATTTTAATTGTGACAGTGACCATGTCAGTCTTGCTATGGCTGCTTATTGTGTGCTGACTCAGATTTCGAATACCATTGCTGGAAAAGAGAGAACTTTTTTTTTTGGATGGCATTTTTCTGCCATTATTTGCACCCCATCTAGTTGCTGACATTATCAGTTATACTGACTGTTGTGATAGCCTAGTTGTTCCCATTAGCAGAGTATCAGTTTTTGAAAAGGAGGAAATTCTAATCCCTTCCCTTCTTGACCAGCTGTATTTCCCTTCTCTTATGCTACCAGAAATATGAAGTAAGAGGTTGCAGTGAGGTTTCAAATCAAAAACAAAACCTATATTTACAAATTTAAATTAGGGTTTCTGTAACATTTTGGAAATTGGCTTGCTTATTCCAAAGATTTTCTTTTTCATTATGATGAAATTAGGCATTGAAAGGAGATAAAGTTTTGGTGAGTCCACTGGTTTCCATCTGTTCTTATTTTTTGAGAAACCACTTATTTTTCATGGATTTTATGGAGACAAAGAATGCTTCACAAGATTAGTTACAATGTTTTTCACCTTTAAATGAATTCTTGTAATGAAAAATATTTCATCAGAATTTCTGCATATCTTGTTTAACACCAGGATTTCTACATAGAAGGGTAGACTGAGGTCTCTGTAAAATCTTAAGCCATGTCTTTTTGACAGGGTTTACAATCCTTTATAAATCTTCACTGAATATCTTTCTAGAACATCAGTACAGCAAGATGGTAAAAATCTTCTTTATAAATAGCAAACTTGGAGTATTCAGTTACAGCAGATGCTGTGGACAACTTAAGTGCCCCTTCCTTCCCTCCCTCCTTCCCTCCCTCCTTCCCTCCCTCCTTCCCTCCCTCCTTCCCTCCTTCCTTCCCCCCTTCCCCCCTCCCTCCCTCTCTCCCTCCCTCCCCTTCCCCCTGCCAAAGAAACTTATTTTCACTCCTCTGAAACAGAAGTAGTTTTTTCTCAAAAATTGCTCCAAATTCTGCTCAGTGGATCCAAGACTAGTATTTGGTCTTATATAGTAGGTTTGAAATATGGTTTCCCTTCTTGTACCTGAAATACAAATCTGGGGCATTTTATAACGCTTATCTCTTCTGATATAAATACAAATAGCTTTGACCTTCATTCATCTCTCCTTTTTGTGTGTTGGTTGGAGGGTTTTTTCATATTTTCTTTCGCCTTAGGTCTGATTTGTGATAGTCACTTTTTAAATAAGGAATAAGCATTGCTTTTTGTAGAAGCAATTCTTGCTGCCAGGCTGCACACATCTTAACTCTTCCTTTTTCTAAAGATAAGGATAGGTTCTATGAAGTCCTCTGCTTTCTAGTAAGCATATTAGATGGCTGCAAACTCTGCTTAGAAAGTATAAAAAAAGATGCAAAGCAGCATGAAGAAAAAAAAATACTGGATTTAAAGACATAATTAATTTATTTATAGGTTTGTTCTGTGGTATTAACTGCTGTAGGAACATGCATTAATTCCTTGTAAATAGGAATAAATTTTTCCTCAGAAAGTCCTGTAAGGAAAGGAAATACAATTTTATTTGTTCTATAGATCAGTAACTAGGGCAAACAGATGAAGTTACTTCTGAGTCTTCACACAAGGTATCTCGATCAAGGTGGGAATAGAATCCTTACTCTTCTGCATCTCTGCTTTTATTTCAAATAGGCTGTGTGGGTTTGGTTTCTCTTACAGAAAAATAGCAATTATGAAGTTTGGACATCTGTAATATGATATCTCAATTGATTATTTTCTATGTCAGACCTCCTGAAGATAACTGTAAAAGTAGGTTTTGATGATTCAATGTAGTGGTTCTTCAGCAGCTAATTCTTTGATTGAGAAGAATCCTAGGAAGCAGAGGGAAATTCTGGTCAGAAATCAGGACAGAAATGAAATTCCTAGTGTGCATTATAGATTCCATGGAGCATTCTGCAGAAGCTGAGCAGACACAAGTGTGACACAAGTGTGGCAGACACAACACAGTGTCAGCTGTGAATTGAATAGTAAGTGTCCACAGCCTTGGAGGTGTGCTTGTGGTAGAAGGCCTGATTTTCCAGCCCAAATAATCTAAATTAGCATTTTATTTGTCTGTTCTCAGATGGTACTTTGCATCTTTTGACAAAGTGGCTTAGTTACATGGTAACCCCCTGTGGGAGAGGAGAGGTGGCACTTTCCCTGGAGCATCTGAACCTGTTCCAGGAGTGGTATTGATTTACCAGCCCTGGTAGATGGAGCAAAGCAGCAATTCCAGCTGGACATTTGGGAGCCTACAGCCAAAGGAGAAATTTCTGAGACAAACCAGGAACTGATGAGGCCTTGAGAAGCCTGTACAAATCAGTACAAAAGTTCATGTTTGAAGTCACAGAATTTTGTTTTTTCTAAGGTCTAAGGTTTAGACCTAAATCCAAGTATCTTGAAGTGGTCTTTAAAATCTCTTGGCCTGTTTTTAGAGAGAATAGGTTTAACCCTGACATGTGGGCTTAATTCCTGGCTGGGTGGTAGCAATCTGCAATCTGACTCAGATGAAAAAACTAACATTAGTATATACATAGCATCGCAGAATCATTTAGGTTGGAAAAGCCCTCCAAGATCATAGAGTTTAACCTTTAGATCATTGAGTCCAACTTTTAAATGTATGTATATCACATCATATTATTCAATCATTTTTAAGTTGATGTTCTAGTGTTCTATGTTTTGGGGTTTTGGGGGTTTTTTTTTTTCAAAATAAACCCAAACCCATTAGAAATTAAAATCTACCTGTTCCTACCCTGCTGTTCAAATGTACTCACTTGGACTAGGGATTGTGGCCTCATCTGAATATCAACATGAAGTGGGAGAAGAGTTGCAAGTGTGTGAGGAATTATTCCTAAAGCTGACAGATATGGCTTGTCCAGAAGTGTCACATAATTCAGGATTACATAATCACTAGTATGATTAAAGAGACCAGGGTCTTCCTTTTAATTTAGCTGTATTTTTCTTCTCCTGACAGCTGTGCACAATTGTTGCTTGCTTAAACTCCAAGCAAATGCTGGTATTCCTGATGTTTATTTTTCTTAATGTTTACCAACAGTTTAAATAGATTTTTTTTTAATATGAACATTTTTAATATAAAACTAAAAAGCTTCTGAAAAGTTGTTTTTAGTTTCATAAAAGCAAATATTTGAAAGAGGAACTGGAAAATGGTTCATTTCCTTGGCCATCTTCCTGTTTTCCTTGGCCTTCTTTCCTAGTTCCAGAAGACTATTATGTGAGCTGACAGTTAAGTGTTGTCCTTCCCTAGCATATTAACAGGTCTTCTAATAACATCATCAGTCATAACCTCTCTTCCAGATTTTCCTGGTTAGTAATTCCAAGCTCCCTGGAAGATGAAGGAAGGTTGAATACATCCAACAGCCTTCATTTTATCACTCTCTTATTTTTTTATGAAAACAAATGTAAAATTATGGTATTTTTCTTGAGAAAGTTAATAACCTAAATCTTGAAGTTCTTACTCATTTCCAGGCTTTTAGTTGAACAGGATTTTGGGACTTGGCAGGTGGTTTATGCCTTAAGAGAAGCAGGTCAGACCCCAAAGCAGGTCCCAGTAGCTGAGTAGCAAGAATCTTTTCTAACTGTGAGGGGTCCAAGCCACAGGATGGGAATGGGAATGTATAAAATATATATTTATAGACAAGATGAGAACTGTTGAAATGCAAGGTTTGACAACACATTTATCTGTGTCTTTTAAACCCTTGTGAGCTCTGCGTTTGTGCAAAAGATGACAGGCAGTGATCGGGTCCTTGAGGTGTAATAAAACACTTGAGATGAGGGGAGCTTCTGGTATTTAGCTCCTGAACCTTCCCAAAACAAATTGCAGTGAGCACATTCACACAAATTCATGCTACAAATTGCACTGCCTTGTAGTGACAGATGTGTTCTTGCAGAATGAAAAGCTTGAAAGCATTTTTTGAAGTTCTTTGGTTTTCAGATGCAAGCCTAAGTGAAAAAATAAATTTGTTTTCTGTTATATTTCTTCAGCCAACTGATTTTTACCATATTCATGTTTTCAGATATTTTACCAGTCTTGTTTGGTCTGTACATTAGATTAATAAGAAAAGCTGTGATTCATCACAGCAGTTTAAAGTATTCAGTCTTTGTGGTATAGTAGCATGAATCAGATTTTAGAACATGTATTGCTATTCTGTAGTTTGTGCTGAATGATGACTTGGTGCTGAGAAAATATGGATATCTAGGATGGAAATGTTCTAGAGACAATTCTCTGTTAGATGTTTACATGCAACTTCTGTATGCGTGTGTTTACTTTTGTTACTTGGCTGCCTGCATCTTGTGAAAGTCCATCGTGTTGAGTGGTAGCAGGCAGTTAGAAGACTCAATTACACCTCCCTTTCAAGATGGGATTGTAATATCTTGGTTCTGATGATCTTCCAACATCCAGTAAAAATCTGGAAGTCTCTGTGATTAATGGAAAGGTCTTTGGTATCCAGCCCTCTCTGAAGCTGGGATCTCAACAGTGCTTTCCTTATCTTGCTTTTTCTATGTCTGTATAAAGTTTCCCCCCTTAAAAGTACCCTAATGTGGGTCACCCCACATTAATCTTTGGAGTTCAAATGGGATATAACTTTCTTTACATGTTAATTTGCCATCTGTTTGCTTTCTTAAGACAATGTGATCTGAGAAGTAGTGAAACAAGTGAGTGTAAATCAGCATAGACCAAAGGTTTTTGTTAGGTATGGGGAAATAATCAAAAGTTTACAATAAATCTTGGTGGCTGTCAGCTATGAAGTTAGATTCTCAGACTGTCATAATAAATTAGGAAACTGGGAGCTGTCTGACAGCAGCATCAATCTCAGTCTCTTTTTTCTGCAAGTCTTCTTGTTGTCTGAGCCTTTTTTTTCTTTTTTCAAATACTTACTCCCTCCCTGGAGGAGGTAATTAATCACAGCAAAGATTTCTCTACATGGAACACTCAGGAAAGTAAAGAATAAGCAGCTTAGAGTGTGATGCTAATATCTATAAGTTAAATTCCATATGGATGCTCTTAATGTGATATGGCTGTAGTTGGTGTCTTGGTTCAACAAGCTCAGAGATACTGCTTTACCTGATTTATGTTAGTTTTGTGTCTTTTGTTAACTGATTTTAACTGTCTCATAATAGCAAAATTTCTGAGCCGATGTGGCCTATATTGATGTATACCTTAAGGGAAAAACTATAAAATACATTGAATTTATCAAAGCTTTGGGAGCTGCATTGTATTTAGTGCTTACTTAAACCAAGGGAGAATGTGTGTTCACCTGAGAGTGCAGGATTCCAGCCTATAATGGGTGTGTCAGGTGTGTATGGCATTCAAACCATCCATAATGGAATGGTGCCTTTTTCAGCCCTAGAAATGACATAGATCCAGTTGAAACATTGAGTTCATATGGATTACAAAGAGACATCACACAAGGAAGTCGTCTGATCCCTGGTTTCAAAGAGAGTCATTGTCGAGCTATGCTTAGAATGCAGTCAGTTCTTGGCAGTGTTGATTTATGATAAACAATATGATTTATACAGTCAAGAAACAGCCATCATGAAGAATATCTGCTACATAGTTGCTGACTGTATTAGAAAATAGGACCTAACTCTTTTCCCATAGGAATGAATTCTCGCTTAAAGGTTGGTAGTGAATTTCTTGTTAAGTAGATTTTTAGGGTCTCAGATTTCCATAGTGCCCTGCTTTTGCTGTCTAATACTCTCCATTAATTTCTACATCTTCACATTATTCTTTTGACTTCAGTGTGCAGTGTGCAAACTTGAAAGTATGGATCAAACTACAAGACCAAGGTAGACACTTATTTTTACTGCTATCATTACTTTCTGCAGACTTCAATTCTTTTTCAAGCATCTCAAAATATTCCCTGTTCCTTACTGGAGTTAGATTAGAGCATAAGAGGTAGTTTTGCATAAGAGAAGAGCAGGAAGGAACATGGAGTAGTTGCTGGCAGCATGTTTTAATACAACTTTTTTGATGACTGTAGGTAACATCAAAACAATAATAACAATAATTACTCATTAAAAAGTCACTGGACATACTTTTACAAGAATAATTGGAGAATTTGCAATGTTTGGAATTGAAGCAAAATTTATGATTAAGAGGCCTTATAAGATATGGAAAGAAATTTTTAAAAACAATTCATTCAAGTCTTCAAAAAGGGCAAGAAGGAAGACCCAGGAAACTACAGGTCAGTCAGCCTCACCATCCCCAGAAGGGTGAAAGAGCAGCTCATCTTAGATGAGCATGTGGAAGAAAAGAATCATAGAATCAGAATGGTTTGGGTTGGAAGGGACCTTAAAGATCATTCAGTTCCACCACCTGCTATGGGCAGGGACACTTCCACTATCCCAGGTTGCTCTGAGCCCCACACAACCTGGTCTGGAATACTTCCAGGGATGGGCCAGACATAGCTTCTCTGGGCAATCTTTGCCAGGGCCTCCCCACTCTCCCCACTGGGAAGAATTTCTTTGTAATTTCAAATCTAAATCTACCCTCCTTTAGCTTAAAGCCATTTCCCCTTGTCCTGTCACTGCATGTACTTGCAAAAGGCCCCTCTCTGGCTTTCCTGTAGGCTCACTTCAATTATTGAAAGGCCAATGTGAGGTCTACCCTTCCCTTCTCCAGGCTGAACAATCCCAGTTGTTCCCTCAGCCTTTCCTCCCAGCAGAGATGCTCCATCCCTCTGATGCCCTTGGTGTCCCTGCTGTGGCCTGGCTGCAGCAGCTCCCTGTCCTTCCTGTGCTGGGCCCAGGGCTGGATGCAGCCCTGCAGGGGGGGCTCAGCAGAGCCGGGCAGAGGGGCAGAATCCCCCTCCCCTGCCGCCCTGGGGCTCTGGGTGCTGCCCAGCACAGGGGCATTCTGAGTTGGGGCATGTCCTGCTCTCACCCATAGCACTCCCAGGTCCTTCTGCCAGGGCTGCTCCCTTTGCCCATCCCCACCTGGATCCATCACACACACAGGGATGTGCCCAACACAGGGGCAGCACCAGCACTTGGTCTGGTTAAACCTCATGAGACTCCCATGGGCCACTGCTTGACCTTGTCCAGGTCCCTCTGGATTGCCACTGCACCCTCAGCTTGGTGTCATCTGCAAAGGTGAGGGTGCCCTCAAGCCCTTTGCTTATGTTGTAGATTCACCAAGGGGAAGTCACGCTTGGCCAGTTGGATAGCCTTCTGTGATGGAATGAGTGGCTGGGGATGAGGGAGAGCAGTGGATGTTCTCTGCCTTGACTTCACAAAGGCTTTTGACACTGTCTTTCACAAGATCCTGGTGGGTGAGCTCGGGGCGTGCAGGTTGGCTGAGTGGGTAGTGAGGCACATTGAGAACTGACTGAACAGTAGAGCAGCAGTGCAGTGTTGGGCTGGAGATCTGTAGCCAGTGGTGTCCTCAGGGGTCAGCACTGGCCCCAGTATTATTCAACTTACTCATCAGACCCTGGGTGAAGGGGAAAGCATGTTTGCTGATGATCAAAAACAGTAAGGAGTGTCCTTACTTGTCCTCTGCACACCAGAAGGTGCTGCTATTCTGTGAAACCCAGACAGGCTGGGGAGCTGGGCAGAGAGGAACCCAGCAAAGTTCAGCAAAAGCAAGGGCAGTGTCCTGCACCTGGGCAGGAACAATCCTGGGCTCCAGGATGGGCTGGGGTGACCTGCTGGAGAGCAGCTCTGAGGAGAAGGACCTGGGGGTCCTAGCAGTGCCAGCAGGTCAGGGAGTGACCCTGCCCCTCTGCTCAGCCCTGGGAGTCACATCTGCAGTGCTGTGTCCAGTCCTGGGATCCTCAAGACAGGAGGGACATGGAGCTCCTGGAGTGGGACCAGCAAAGGGCTATATACATGATGAAGAGACTGGAGCACCTCTCCTGTGAGGAACCAAATGGAATCTGTGGTTTTGTGAAAGTCTGAGGGAGCAAGGATTGGTCACCCTGGGGAAGACATGATTGAGAGGGGATCTTATAAATGCATACAAATATCTTCAGGGACAAGGGGCACAACTTGAAGCACAGGAAGTCTCCTTCTGAATATAAGGAAAAACTTCTTTACTGTGATAGTGACAGAGCACTGGAACTGGCTTCCCAGAGAGGTTGTGGAGTCTCCTTCTCTGGAGACATTCAAAACCTACCTGAACACAAACCTGTGCAACCTGCTTCAGGTGCCCCTGCTTCAGCAGGAGTGTTGGGCTAGATGATCTCCAGGGCTTCCTGCCAACCCTATCTGTTCTGTGTTTCTGTAATGAAAATATATTTTGTTAAATAAATGAATCCATATTATGCCATAGGATGGAGCAAAAATGTTCGAAAAAGTTGAGAAACGGTTTAAGTACTTGTGTTGCTTGTTTTGGAGGCATAAATAAGAAACTGCTTATGAAATTAATCAGAAACTCTGTAATAATTAGGAGTATGACAGCAGTGAAAGGGTTCTGGGCCCGACTAAGGATTTAGGAGGATTGGATTTGTAGTGTGACCAGTCATGTAGGGCTTGTTAGATAAGATGCTAAGCACTCTGGTCCCAGTGCATCAAAACTTCTATGTGCACAACAGGTACAAGTCATTATATATTCCTGCCTGTACAACTGGAGTGCTTTCTTAAATAGGCCTGAGAGTGGCTATATGTCACCAAGTGTTATTCAGTACTTCTAAAAAAACTCTAAAACTTCTTGTATGAATGTGTTAGGGAAGTCTAAGAGACTTGGTTTTAGTCACTTTTAAAATAATTTGAAGAACGCCTACAAACTAAAAAACCTGAGTGGACCAGGGGATCAGGCTGTTAATGACTGCACACTGAAAGAATGTGAATACTCATTCTTGTGTTCTGAAATTACATGAATACCCCAGGCAAGAACTGAGTTTTGCTTTGAGTAGATTCCTGCAAGTGTCCACTTCATCATTTCACACAGGCTCTGTGTCTGAGTGGGACCTCAGGGCTTTCAAGTTGCAAAATTTGTCAGTAGATGGTCAGTCCATTTGCCTTAACATGTTAATAGTTTTCCCTCTGTTTTAAGGTTCTGCACAACCAGTATTAGATATCTGAGTAGAAGGTAAGAAGGCTTTCAGTGGAATAAGTTTCCCACAGAAAGCTCTATATCATTCCTGTAATTTACAGATTAATTTACATGCAAGAATCTATTGGATTGGGTCCAGCAGAGGGCTGTGGAGGTGATCAGGGGACTAGAACATCTCTTGTATGAGGATAAAATCCATTTATGTGTTCCCAAGTCCTGTCAAAAAGAATACACAGGTCTGGTGAATTTTACAGGAAAGGTTAAGGAGTTAAGGTGGTGGTTTGTTTTGATTTATTTTGGGTTCTCTGTTTGTGTTGGCTTTACACTACCAAGCCAGCTCCAAATCCATTAAATTCATGCCTTCTCTACATAAGTATGATATTCCTCAAGTCAGGTTTTTTGATTGCTGTTGCTTTTCCATGGTAATTCCCAGCTCAGGGCAAAGCTGGTCCCTCTTTATAAGAGGTGAATGTGGCTGATGTGTCCATCCGTCGAGTTGCTTAGCACTAACACAACTTACTGCAGCTTACATGTTCTAATGGGTAGCTGCTGCTTAGCTGGTGCACAGGTGTCCAACTGTTTTCTTAAACACAGGTAGTCAAAAAACCCAACCAACCAGTCCAGCTTTGTACTGTGTGATAACAGCACAACTGGGTTGAGTGGTAAGCTAATGTTGCCATTTCGTATTAAAAAAAAATTGCGTTTTGCTGTAAGATCTTAAATATGTTTCAGGTATTTATGTCCAGAGATATCAGAGAAAATATTAAATATTTAATATTTAATATTTGTGGCTCATGTTTAGGAGAGTAGAAATGCTTAACTCATTTCCCAGGTGGCAAAAACGCCCATTTTCCCAAATATTTAGTGCCAAAGGAAGCATTCATTCTCTGAAACTATTCAGAAACTGAGACTGTGTTTATAAAACACTTTTCACTCATGGAGATACTTTCAAGAAAAAATAATTACTTTAATATGACCTACAGGAAGGATTTCAGCACTTCCCCCAAGAAGTTTAATGAGTAGATAATGTCTGACTAAGCCAATTTACCTGAATAAGCCAATATTTTTCTACTCCTGCTATAGTTCTCATTTCACTGTATTGAAACTTGCTTGAGTGTGCTTGAGTCTCTCCCATTTGTTCCACTTTTCATGGACCTCGAGTATTATCCATATAGAGCATAAGAATGACTTCATAGCCTACTGGATGCTGCAGTGCTTAGATTAAAGTCACACATCTGAATCTAGAGAGGCCCCTAACTGTGTTAATGATAGATAACAATGAAAATCTTCAATGTAGCCATTTCCTAGGCTTTTATTGCCAGAGCTCAGGACTGAAGTACTTCATGTGGTATAGACCTGGAAAATGGAAATTACCACCTTGGGACAGAGATACAGTCTCATTTTTCATGTCAAGTTTCATGGTTTGTTTAAGCCACAACAAAATCTTTTGCCATTATTGAAACAATAATAACAATACAACAAGAACACCAACACCAAGCAGTTTTGAGTCAATGCAAACCAGATTTTTCTTATCTTGGTAGGATCTATAAGTAAATGCCAAAGGAAGCAGGTATAAGCAGTAATTATCCTGGAAGAAGGATAGTTCAGTTCATCCTGCAGCAGTTAATGATGCAAAGGAAAAAGACAAAGTAAGGGGCATTCTTATAATGGACTAAATAATTTACTTAATTTATCTCAAATTTTTCCTTCAATTGATCTGGACTGCTACTTGTTTGTATCTGTAATTAGCTTCCCTCCACTAGTTTAGGGAGTAATGTTAATTCAGCATTTACCACTTGGAGTGCCTACATATAATTCCATATGTCAGTGGAAACTGCAAACTTACACTAATGGGGCTGTGTATGTCTGTGCCTCACAGAAAGAGCTTCATGCCAAGCTGGAGGCTTCTGGCATTCCCTAGACAGTGGCACAGATGTAAAGAAGTGTGATCCAATTCACACAAAATTGTCTTAAAACCTGAATCAAAAGAGTGGATAACATGAACAAGTAATTGAGCAGGAACTTTGTTGTGTTTAGGCACCGTTGTCAGGAGGCTACCTCTGAAAGGATAGAAGCTAAGAAATCACATTCAGGGACTTGGATGTTTATTTTGGAAGTGCTCAAAGTTGTGAAAAGGGTTTTGGTGTCCTAAGAGGACAGATAGTCATCCCCAATTGTTTTAGAGAGGAATAAACAAGGGACCTCAAGACAGTTGAACTTGATGCAACACCCACGCAATATCCATGGGGCTGTTACCCTCAGCTCAGCAAATGGGCAGCAGTCTCAGCAGAGTTAAAGTGTGAGTTACCACGTGTATTTCCTGGGCTGTACTTGTTTCCTAGAGCAAAGAAGTCTCTTGCATCTTCATTTACACCGTGTTTTTGTACTGTGAAGTGTAAGACATTCCACTTGTCTTGAAGTTGTGACATTTGTGTGTCACAAAATAGCTACAGAAAAGATTTGAAGCCTCCTTTTTAAGTTGTGCAGGCAAACAAGAAGCCCACTCAGTGGGCACTGAGTGGGAGTGGATAGGTGATTGTAGCCCATTAAAAGACTGAATTCTCCAAGACAGATCACAGACATCACTTTAAGTGTTCTATCCTTGTACGTAAGAGTGGTTATAGGGATCAATTAATTAATCAATTATTTTAGAATTATTTAGTATTCATCACCCAAGAGCATTCTTGTTATTGTTTCTTTATTCTTCCAGTCTGTAAAATGTGCTTTACTTTCAGAGAAAGGTAGTTTTTCACACTTCTTGTTGGTTTGGGGGGTGTTTTTTATGTCGAGTTCAGTAAACATTGACTACTGTAGGATCCATCTTCTGCAAATGCATTTTTCCTCACCAAAACCTCTAGTGAATATTTTTGCAACTGTGGGAGTGAACAAAGCATTGAATTCAAGGCTGTGGTGCTCTTTCTCCTTTTCTTCACCAGATTTTTCAGTTTCTGAAAGGAGGGGACAAAAAGTAGAATCTATGTACGAACAACAGAAAATTTACGCCTAGCTTTTAAATTTTTGGTGAAGTCAGATTTCAGATCTGGCGGAGGTAGAAATGCTATGTACATAGGTAGCAATGTCTCTTGCCTCTAATATTTCTCCCTGCCATGCTCAGATGAAGTCAGTCTAAGGAAGATAGTTTGGCAGCTCTTTCTATTAGCAGTGATTCTTGTTTCCATGGCCCCCTCAGCTGCTGCAAGGGATCACCCTCCCTACCTTCACAGCATGTCACTGCTTGTAGGAGCATTCCATCGGGAGCACCTGCCTGCAGCCTCTGATCTGATACCACTTCTACATGCCAGATTCACTCCGGGCTTACATGGGTATCTTGAGATCCCATCTTCCAAGACACCCACTCCAACAGAGCATCACAGTACTTGGTGGATTAGAGAAGTGAGAAGAGTGTGTTCCAAATGCTGCTCTTATTAAAGGTTAACTCCTAGAAATGAGCGCATTTTGTTTTAAACATGATTTACTGTGGTCATTTGAATTGTTCCTGTGATTATCTTATTTGTATACTGCTGTGCTTCAGGGTTCAGAATAGATGACAGAGACAGTACAAGGCTAAGGGGGATTTGTAAGATGAAGAAAAATGCAGAAAAGGCAAGTAGTGAATGAATATTTACGCTTCTTCACAATAATGGAATCTGGGGGCATTCATCCAGACTATGAAGCAGTATTTTAGAAACAAATGAAAGTATGGAGTATTTATAAAACTGATAATAAAATTAAATCTCATAATTGAATTGCAGAAGTAATTGCCCCATCTTGTTTGGCTCATTGGAGATTAGGGAAATCCACGCAGGAAAGATCCAGCGGTACAGTGATCTAAGGAGTGATTTAGGAAAGTTGATAGGTATGTTATGGCTGAAACCTGTGAGAACATGTCTGCAATGGTTCTGTTCAATTTTTACAGTCTTCTCCTGAGTATCAGCTACAAGGACAGTGTCAGAGATGCTGGGTAGATGTGATTTTGGATTTTGACTGTAGTAAATCCAGGAATGTGATTTTTTAAAATTTTAATTAGACTTTCAGACAGCTTTCTGACCAAAAATATTCAGAATATAGTAATTTTAAAATTCCAGAATCAGGCACTTTTCCATGCTTGTGGTTGCTAATATTTTCCCTTATAAATGAAAAATATCCTAAGTGGTGTTTTGTTGCTAACATTTGAGAAAAGTCTGCAATATTGATATCAGTGCTTCATCTTTCTGTCATGATGTTCTACACTGGTAAAATAGGCATCTTAGAGATATCTTACAAAAGTTTTCAAGAGTAGCATAGAGGGGAAAAAATAGCAGGATCAGCTCCCTGGATCATGAGTCAAAATCCTGTTTTTAGAAGTCTGGTGCCACAGCAAGGTGCATTTAACTATGGTTCCTAAGTACTTTGGAGATTTTGAAGACTCAGATTTCTGAGGAGCTTAAGTGTTTATGAAAATGCTGACAAGAAAGAAAAATGTCAGAAGGAAGGAAGAGAAGATCAGGGGAGGAGGAAAACAGTGGACATACTGTTCCTGGCATTAACTCTGTGTAGTGTTTCCACTTTTGTGTCTTCCTGCTCATGGTTTTGGTTTCAGGTACCCTTAGCAGACCTTTCTTCCTCCATAGTATCCAAACAGGACACTTCACTGGAACAGCTTCTCTAGGCCAAACACTTCAGGAAGCTCTGTGCCAAATCAGGGTGAAACACCAGTGAAGTTAATTTGAAAAATTCATCAGATAAATTAAATGAGAAACTGAAAACATTTGTTTATTTAATAAATAAAACATTCATCTTTATCAGCTGCAATATTTCCTACCCTTTGATACTGTTCCACACTACCACTCTCCAGAGGATCTCATCTTACTAAGGTACTGAACATGAGTTTGATTATATGAAGGCAGTGGGCCAAAAAGCTAGAGGTCTTATGCAAATCGAAATCTGCATTCATTTGCATAATACTTCTGATATATAGATATAGATTAGCTATATATGTATGCATTTATGCAGCCTTTATCTCTCTCTTTCTATTGAAAGATCCTTCTCCTTTCCCAGCCTTTCCCTGAGCTGACTCCTGCCCTGGACCTGGTTGTCCTTGATGAGGACTGGCCACTCGAACGTCCAGGAGCTCCTCTCCCTGCAAAGATAGGTTTGTCACTGGTCTAAATTCTGTAGCAGCAATTCTTGCTTTTGTGCTGGTTGTCATCTGTGCCGTTTATTTGTGCTGGTAAGCAGCAGCTAAGAGCTGTAGAAACGGAGCTATTTCTAGGTGTTTCCAGCAGCAGTTGTCTTTGGCAAACAGAATCACAGGACAGCTCTTTGTAATGAGCATTACAGAGAATGGCTTAAGGACATGCATTCACTCTCTGCTAGTTCTTCCATCCTCTTTTTGAGGATGAGGGCTGGGGAAGCCATCAGATGGAACAACCATCTGAGCTCAGCTCAGGTGAGAATCTTTCAACCTTATTTTGTGGGTTTGGATTGTGAAGACTTGCCGAAATTTTCCTGCATCAGTGTGGTTTTGAGACTCAGCTGGGTAATGTACATTAGGAAACAGCACACTCTCGGGTGGGGAGGCCAAACTGAAACTTTTGTCATAGAAGAAGACTAGGAAATGGACTTGACTTTCCATACACTAGTTTTGAAGGAATGGAGTCTTTCCCCTGCTACCTTGAGACTGCTGTCCTCAGAGAGACGATCTAATCCTGAATTATTAGTGGTACCTGATTTTGTACCACTTTATGTTTATGCATAAACATTATGCAAATGTTTATGAAAGAAGACCTGTCTATTTGATCTAAAATAAGAGAAAAATTCTGTTTTATTAACAACAGAGTAATAAACCAATTAAGCTTTGTATTTGTGCTCAGTTTGAAAGTTTTTAATATGTTTTTAGTTAGGCCTTAGAGTAGGTGTTTGAGTGAAAGGATTTTATGCCATTACTTTTTTCAAATCTCTAGTTCAGCCCTGGGGAGCAGGTATAAACTGTCACACAGACTTATCACCAATTAAAGCTCCTGAGAATCTACCCTCAGTTTTTTTCAAAACAGTGAACAGCCATGTTTGACATGTAGAGAAGCCAGCAAAACGTGAGCTAAAAAAGCCTTATTGAAAAACTGACTGCTTATTTTAGTGTTTCTGTGGAACTTAATCCCAAAAAATTCAGTCTCATCCATGCTGCACTATCGATGTTTCCACATTCAGGTGGATAACTTGAGCTGGATTAATGAGAAATGCACAATGAAAAAAAAAAGAAATAGGCCCTTCGGAAGGTATTTCATTTGTGAACTTTGAAAAAAATCAGAGAGAAATTCAAGAATTACTGTGCCAGATATACCAAAGCTTGAGCTTCTTGTAGTCAATGGAGTTCTCTTGCATAACTTCAGAAGACTATTTTATGCTGTTCTCTCAACTGGGTTATTAATAAACTGATAGGCTGATCATAAAGTGACTTTATTGGAAAGGAAGTTTACCAAGTGAAAAATTCAGTAAATATTTTCCAGGCATCCATTTCTAATACATTGCTTGGTGTGATGGATAGTAAGCAATACTGCCTTTTAAGACTGCAGTAATACAAAATGCTCCAAAAAGCCTAACCCTAGTAGGACTGAGACCTGAGAAGAGAACATGTAAATCAGGCCAAGATCCATTGCAAGGCATGCAGTACAGAAACAGAGTAGTCCTAGATCCCAGCTGTTTTCTTTCTTCAAGTCCTTCTCATAAATGCACATTAAAATAATTTTGAGGCAACTAATTGAACACAATTGGAAGAAATCCCTCATAGAAAAGCTTTTTAAAGAGCTTTGATTGTAATAATTCTAGCATACAGATATGGGGCTTGGTGGTAAATTGATCTCTTTATGGAAGTGGTAAAACATTAGCATTTGCTATCAAGAGCAGAAAAAAAAAAGCTTACAAATCATTGCATTAGTTTCAGATAATTCATCAGAGTTGAAAGGCAACTGCTTGAGTTAATTTGTGTTACCATAAACAGGGCTCTGGGAAGACCACATAATTTGGAAGATAATTTGGGGTTTGTGCATGTACCAACTGAGACATTCCTTCAGAAAATGTTCAGCTAATTTTCAAGAGAGGAGAATCTAGATTTCAGGCTGCTGTTCTGAAGCACTGATCTGGCACTGATCTGATCTGTTGATCTGGCACTGATAGGGCAGCAAGGCCTGCTGACTGACAGAGGAAGGGTCTAACCAAGATGTCTTATTTATTTTTCTTCTTGTGCAGTGGTAGGCAAGGAAAGTCTTCTCTTCCCCTTTTCCTCAACATTCCCAAAATCTCTGATAGGGATTGTGAAAATGCTCAGATCTGGAAAAGAGTAAGAACTGAAGGTGGGGAGGATTTTTATACAGAGAATTTGCCTCGGTTGCACTTAACATTTTCTGGTAAATAAAAGGAGGACTGTCTATACAGTTGCATTGTAGTTCAAGACAGAATGAGACTGCCTGGTTTCCCTGGGTGCTGCTGTAATTACCCCAGTGCTTTTTTCTCTGTGAGAAAGAGCTACAACTGCTGTCACACGAAGGCAGCACAAACAGCAGTATCTGAGCAAGCTGCCAGAGCTCACACCCAGCCCTGCATTCAGAGCTGCCAGGCCTTGCTTGCAACAGGACCAGCAAAAGCAGCTTGGCTTTACCTTAGTGTGTTGTGGCCAGTCCTGGGGGAATTAATTTCTGCAGAAGCTGTGCCAGCTATTCTGAGGTTTGGAGTATTGCGGATCATTTAGCTTTATTGTGGGTTTTTTGCCCCTTCCAAAAATAAAATGAAATCAAAACACACACCAACTCCATTGCCGACATGTTGGCACATAGAAATAACTTAACTGGCTGAAGAGTCTTCATGGAAAAGGAAAACATGGAATTTTAAGGTGGCAAGAAAAAAGCAAAAAATAAATATGACTCTCTTTCATGAGCAAAACAAGAGAATCGCTAAGTTGAATGTGGGCCAGATACCTAATAATGGCAGTGGTTTCCCAATGCTGATACCTATGTGTCTGTTAAACACTACAGCATAAAAACAGTTATGCCAAAGAGAAGTGATGGGGGATAGCCCTCAAAACAGCCAGTAGCTAATGCTGCCATTGTGGTTTTATATATTTGCCTATTAAAATGACAATACAGACATGGAACATGTGAAGCCTTCTTTTCACTAAACAACGTTAAATAAACTGACAAAGTAGGGGGTTATGACTCCAGTAATTGAAACATGCTGTTCTGTTCAAGACCAGAACTCTGTAAAGACTCTTTTCACCCAGTAATGCCCTTTGTGTTTGCCTGCTACCCCTGCTAGAAATTACTGTAGACCTGAAGTATGTCTTTCCAAGTGGAGTGGGAATGACAGAGTGCAACAACACACTTGGCAGATGGGGTCACAGCTTTTTTAGGTTGTTCATGTTCATTGTGCATTGGAAATCAACTTGCAGTTCATAATACATGAAGACATAGGGGGATTCTTCTCCCCACTGTTTGAGGTTTTGTTTTGGGGTTTTTTTTCATGTTAACTTTAAGCCTAGGATGCAGGAAAAATAATTAGAGGGATTAATTTGGATTAACTGATTTGGGTAATCTTCATTAGCTTAATTTACGTTTCTTTTTGTGTGTTCCTCACTCTTCTAGATTTATATTCTGAATCTGTACATTATACTGAATTTCTTTTTCCTTCTGTCTTCTAGATGTTGATGAGTGTATGGATAACAATGGAGGGTGCCAGCAGATCTGTGTAAATACTATGGGCAGCTACGAATGTCAGTGCAAAGAGGGCTTTTTCCTGAGTGATAACCAGCACACCTGCATTCATCGCTCCGTTGGTAAGTTTTCAGCGTGTAAAATGTGCTCTTTAGAATAACCCTGTTCACTCAGAAAAGCTGAAACAGTTTGTGATTTGTTGGGCTTTTAGTTTTTTAATCTCCACAGCTCCCAAAATCATTTTACTAGTTCAGATTGATTGATTCCTCTGCTAACCAAACTTGTAGCAGAGCCATAAATAAGACAAAGAAACAGACTTTGGTTTGACACACAAATTATACTTGGTTCACACAGGAGACTCTTTGTGCAGGCAGAGACAGATTTTCAAATGGTAACTTTCTGCTTCTGAGTTTCCGGAAATTAAAAATCTGTCTATTTTATTGTCTGTACACCATTGGATAATGGTGTACCTGTGTTTTACCTCAGAAAGCACAGTATCTTAAATCCAGATGAGCAGTTTGTTAATTCTGTAAATTACACAGTTTAGGGGGGGTTTTGCCAGTCATGTAGCTCATTATTTCATTGCAGACTGATCATGGCTGATACTATATTGACACAGGATTTTCCTTTGGTTCAGTACCCTATCCTAGGGTGGATTAAAAAACAGTTTCTCTCTTGCCTATGCACAAGCAATAGAAACAAGTAATCACTGCAGAACTGATCCTTGTCTGCTGCTGTTTTGGACTAGAATAAGCAGCTCTCCCTTTTCTATAGATGTCAGACATGGAAGGCAAGTTTGAGTGGAAAGGGAGATATGAAAAAAACATAGCTATAAATCTTTGCAATTAAGTGGACTCTCTCAGTTTTCATTCAGGCTTCTGTGTCTCTGGCATCAGTGGGAATATATGCTAGCAAGCTCACTTACCAATAAGCAATACAGAGCGAATTAGCAAGACGAGACTGGTGATCAACAGTGTAAGCATGCTGTAAATTTCAACAGGCCACACAGATGCTTCTGAACTATTTTTAAGCATCTAATACTAACCAGAAAATCATACTTGAACACAGTGTATGAGTTTAGTCGTTCTGTTGATAGGAAAGCATAACGTCACAATTTTGCTGCAATTCAGCATCTCAGAAATGTAGATGTATTTCGGGCACTGTGTGTTGTTGCAGTCCTCTCTTGGGGGGACCCCTCGGTCCCACCCCCTGTGGTTAGAGCCCCGATTGTCTCAGGGCACAGGCGGCTGAGGGGGTCCTGGAGTGGATACAACACGGACTCAAAGTATCTAGACACAGGCGGCTCAAACTTGCTGGAATAATCCCGGATTTATTGTCTGTTGTCCATCCGGGCCAAGAGAGAGACCGAAATGCCCTGGGTCTTATCTCTTATACCAGGGGGCAGGGGTGATTAGGGGATGCAGGGAGGTCACAGCCAATGGGAAGGGAAAGAAGGTTTTCAGGTAGGAACTAACATTACACAAACCAGAGGTGAGTTTTACCCTTGGGAGATACCAAGATTTTTTTAGATGCACTACAGCTGTGTGTTTGCTTAAATAGAATTGTAATGACAAGTAATGATTTTGACTTTCAGAATTGTGTATGGAATATATTGACAGGTCCACTTTTTAGCATGATTATTAAGTTTAAAGTATTTTGATTATGACAAGAATTTGCAGTTAAGCTACATGAACCAGTGTGTGTTTGAGGTTGTTATCTAATAGGTTTTTAATAATTCTTTAAACCTAAATTGTCCAGATTTCTGTCCACCATAAAGTAACCCTGACACAAAGATAGCCAACAGAGCAAGGAATAGTAGCTGGAGGCTTAATGAAAAGCACTTGCAGAGTACTGTGCTACAATCATTATTTCAATTTGCACATTATAAAATTTCCCAGCTGTAATAAAAAAAGAATTTAGTTATTTGAGATAGAAACTAATGAAATAAATTAAAAATGAGACTATAAAGGCAAAAGTTTATTCTAAGGAATAGTTTCATTGGGGTAAAAAGGTATGTTTTTATGGCAATGAGGATTCCTAGTTTGTCAGAAAGTCTAGGAAAGCGGATTTGAATACTCACTGCTGTGGGCACATAATAAATATGCATGGAAAATATATTTGTGTTAACTTGTTTACAAAGAAAATGTCATAGAAAACATGGATGTTCAATTTGAAGCAACGTGTTTAAATTATTTTAGATCTGAAACAAACCAAGCAAACTACCAAATAGACTAGTGGGGATTGTAGTATGTTTTAAGAACAAATGGTTTGCAGCTTTTCAGAAGTAAAGTGTCAATTTACAATAACAGCAAACATTACTCTGCCGTGGCATGAGCCTCACAGAAATACATCAGGTGGGTATGCCAGAGGAAGGAACTGAGATGAAATGATCTCTTTCACCTTCTTGTCAGAGGTGACTGAACTGCAAGCAGTAAACATGCATAGTGAGAAAGCAAATTTTTTTTTAATATCCGTGTTTACTCACTTTCGTAGGTATCACTTGTAAACGCTGATCCAGAAACTGTTGGAACACAAAAATACACATCAACATATTTATCCAGATTGGTGCCCAGGGCTATATGGTGACTCTGCCTCTGTTGATAAACAGGGCTGGAGTGGACAAAGGCACACCATGCAGCCAGCACTGCAATCCAGACACAAGGGCACTGACTTGCCAAAGCCCTTTAGCAAGTTTGTTGACTTTGTGCATAATGAGATCCATTCATTGCAGGATGGGTGCATTTCTATCTCTGTAAAATGCATGTGCAGTAACAGATGTCCTCAGCATTACCTAAAGTCTCTCCAAGAACTCAGCTAGTCTAAAACCATCAGCCACAAGGCTTTTCATGCAGTTTGCTGCCACCTTTTCCCTCCTGTTTTCAAACACCTTGGGAAAAAAGAGAGAAGCATTGCAAGGTGCTTAGGACATGACTGGAGTTGGGATGAGTTCAAAAGGGAGGGAGCAGCACCAAGCCTAAGGATGCCCTGCCTACAGGCCCAGCTCACCTGCCTCAGACACCAGCAGAGCTGGTGCTGATCACCAGCACATTCAAGTAATGTAAAGGAGTTTCACCCCTTTAAAAGGACTTTGGGTATTGAGAGTTGAGCAGAGGAAGGAATACATCCCTTTTTGCACTTACCAGGCAAAGGAATGTTATCTTCTGATAAGAGATATCCTCCTTAAAATTGCTGGCTGCCCTGTGAATTTTCTCAGCTTCCAGAGATGCACTGTGCTTGTCCCAGTGTTTTTGGGGTGATTTGTGTAACTGTGCTCCTACCCACAAGTTGTGGTTAAAAGCCATATTGGAGTTCATGACTGGGGGCTTATGTTCTTGTTTCTCAAATGACATGTTGGCTTGCCATCCAGAAGTGCTATTATTTCTTGTAGACAAAAAGCATTAATGACCCACAGAGAATAATTTTGTGGGTCAAGTCTAGTGGGAGGCCAGGCTGACATTAAAGTCAGAGCAAACCCTGATGTCCCAGCATTTCCACTATTTCACTTCATTACAGGCCTACTGATTTTTTATGTTTAGTCCCAGTGTCTTTTGGAAGGATAATTTGCCCAAGACAGCTTACCTCATTTATTTTTGCATAAAACTTAATATTGCTTTGCTGAGTCAGATTCAGTGCTAGTTTACTCACAATAATGATGGCAAGAACAGGGACAAATAATGGGAAGGAGAATAAATTGTAGAAGTTATGGAGAACTTAACAGTTGTTTATCTTTGTATATCTTAATTGCATGAGTTGATATGAACAGTGGGAATTATAGCAGAGACAAGGTTGTGTTTGTTTCCTCATGACTTATAGAGAAACCTGAATAAAACAGCTGTTACTGTATCATCTCCAGCTCCAGAGGGAGCATGTGTTTAATAAATGTGGAGATTGCTATCATATACTACTGCTGTGACTGAGTCAGGTTAGTGGGTTACAGCATGTTTTCACTGAATTTGATGATGAGACAAAAGCCCTAATTTGACAAAGCCTTGGGGCAGATCCTTAAAGTCCTAGTTTAGGAAAGCTGGTGAAAAATCTAAATTGTGCTTTAAAAGTATCAAAATAGATAGAGTGCCTACAGATTGATGGACAAAACACACAGAGAGAGTGCCTGTCTCTCTGCTGAAGCTCAGAGTGAACACAGTGAAGGGTAGGGTGCATTCTATTTGCATTACAACTTCCAAAAGGTATTGTGGGAAGGAGCCCTGGCTTCAAACTGCCTCACCTACCCAAATTCCCAGCTGAGTCCCACCTCCAGGGGCAAGCACAGAGGGTTTTTGCCTACAAGCAATGTACTTCAGGAGCTCTGTGGCTGGGAATACTTCAACCCCTTTAGATTCCATCCCCTGGATGTCTACATCTAGCATACCTATATTAATGCTTTTATGTCTGCTCATCATTCACTGCCAATGTTTTTATACAGCAAGCACCAAGTAAGCTGAAAAGGCAGGTGAATTATGAGCGACAGTTACATATGGAGATGAGAAGAGGTGGAGAAATACCAGATTATAGAAGGCTGAAATCGTGGTGGTCTCATCAAGTGGTGAAAAAGCTTTTTACACAGTTGTCACTGTCATTTTCAAGCCTGTTAAAGGAACACTTAGCAAGGAAATGCTTTTTCACCTCCTTTTATCCCATTAGCCTTAGCAGAGTTAGGGAATTTGACATAAAGTCAAGCTACCACAATTTAGCAGGATTCTCAAAAACAGCTTGTCTCTTTCTATACTAAAAGTGTGTAGGTTTAGACTCAGAGGGAAAAGAAATGTGCCAAGCCACATTGTCTTGCAGTTGATAAATAGGCCTGTGGAATGACTTACCATGCTTTTGCTGATACACAGAAACTTGTTAAACTTGATTATGTGTTAAACCCTTGTTAATTTTGCAGTAGTAGCATAGGAGTCCACTAGTCAGCTGACATCAAACTACTGAGTTTCATCTTCTGAGGATTATAAAGCCACCTTTGTTCAATTTTTTTCCTTACTATTTTCCTTGATTTATTTTTATTCTTCATGTGTTTTCTCAGTTCAGTGTGATTTTGCAGTGGTAGAATAATGTGTTAGGACTTTCTGGGAGGAAGCACCGTCCCCAGTCACTGGGGACTCAGTTGGGCACTCAGTTGGGATTCTGGGATTCTTTATTCCCATCTCTGGTGCATATTCCTTGTGGGACTCTGGGAAAGAAGGTCATTGTGACTCAGAATTTCTGCAGAGCACTTTAGAGGAAAGAGGTGTTTTTTTTACAGAAAGCACAATAATCTATTCATATTTAAATTCATGTGGAAGGGTGACTTTAAATAATTGAGTGTTGCCAGCACTGTTCCAGACTTTATGAAGTACAAGACTGAGTTTTTCATCTCAACTATGAAAGCTCTTCCATGATGATGTAACCAGTTAAATTAGTCCACTACCTGAACATGCTTCACCATGGCTACTCTGAGTGCAGATGTCCCATTCACAGAATAATCCTATTTTTCTTTTTTGGTTAGAATTCTAATAGGATTGTAAAGAAATACATGTAAAGCAAATTTTAGAAAGGAAATAAGTTCATAGATAAAATAAGAAAACATTTCAAGCAGCAGCAGTTTTATCTGCATGAACATAGTGTGATCTTGGAACCCTTCTCCTAAAACTGCACACATTATGATCAAAGTATAATAGAAACTTGTCTCTTTATATATTCCCATGGTGCATTTAGAATAAAATATTTAATTTATTTTTTTTTCACAGAATATAGGAGATATAGATATAGAAAAGCTATTCTAAATCTCAGTGGGTCCTGTTAGGAATGTATAACTTTTTAAAAATGTGTATAACCCACAAAAATTGCTGTTCCAGGAGTCTTGTTTGCTCCAGCAGCCTGTGTGAAGGGCACCTTGCATTTTCTTTTTCTATTCCTCTGAAACAGAAAGAGTTTTTAGCTTGTCTGGAAGGAAGATGCAACAGGTGAAAATACCTGGGTATGAGTAAAATGTAATTTCTGTTAGACCTGATCTCCCTCCTTTCATATACAAATGACTTATTATGATTAGGACTAGTAAAATGAAACTGGTGTAAAACCAGCTTAAGTGTAACCTGACTTAAGTTCAGCTGTGAGGGGAAGCAGAAATCATCACAGAACCACAAAATCAGTTTTAGGTGAAAGTTTAGGGCTAGATGTAGTACTAAGTAGTCTCATAAAATTCTAGAACAGCCCAGGTCGGAAAGGACCTCTAGCCTTCTGTGGAAAAGGGAGCCTGGATGAAAATACCAAGTGCCCTGTCTGGTCACATCTTGAAAACCACCATCAGCAGTGATGGTGACTCCACTATGTCCTTAGGGAGGTTGTTTCACTGAATGGTCATTCTCATTGTAAAAATTGTCTTCCTTTGGTCATAAAACCAATAAAACCTTGGTCAGTGCAACTTGTAACCATTGCTCTTTATCTTTTCTCCTTGTGGCTTCTTGTGAAAAGAGAGCCTCCATCCTCTTTGTAGCTGCCTACTAAGTACTATTCAAATAAAACTAAGTCTGTCCAAATAAAACTGAAGAATCAGAGTTTTAAGTTTAAAAATTCTCAGTACTATTTTGTTGATACTTCTTTTTTCCCCTTAGCTTTTCACTTTAAGACTTTCAATAACTGTCAGCTTAAATGCTTATGATGTCATAGAATTGGAGACAAAGGCATGCCACTTTTGGCTTACAAGAAATTTTAAATGCATCTGAAACCTGAGGCTGCAGGTTTCAGATGCATTTATATGTAAGAAAATAAAAAGAAACAATAAAGAAAATATTACCATATTGTCTAAGACTGTGTCTGGACTGCAGGAGAAATCCCATCCATGAGAGCAACTGCAGTTCTGTTGCTCAGAGCAGTCCAGACAGAAACCAGGATGTGAGAAAATGTTTTATGACATGAAATCAAGATAGATTTTCAGCATATCCCAAGTTGCAGAGTTAGATACAACCAAGTAAAGTTGATTGCAGTCCTCTGTCAAGTTCCTAGGGACCAATTCAGACTAGTACCATACTTAGACACAGCAAAATGTGACCAAGTCTCTACATGTTCTACTTCGGTTTTGTAGCTCACTTTCCTTCCAAAAGAAAAAAACTTTTTTCTTGGACTTTGAATTAATTTTGATTCAGAAGGAAAACCAAATTTTGTTGAGTAGTCAGTACCTATTGTTGCTTTGCTTCAGCTGAGATTGAATGCAATAGAAAACCAAGAGTTAGGAGGATAATTAATTGAAACTCAAAGGAAAAGTCTCCCAACACTCAGGAACAAAAGCAGATGGCCAGATTTTGCCAAAATCTGGGGTTGAATTCCAAGAGTGTTGTGCAGAAGCTGTCCTTCAACAGGTACCAGATTTAAGCATACTGATCACAACAGACATAAATATTTTTATTTTAAAAATAAAATACAAAACAAAACAATGCAAAAAAAAGCACAGCCTAGATGTGCTAGGAAACATCACCTGGTATGTAATCTAGAAGTCATATATATATATATATATACACACACACATATATATATATATACACACACACACACACATATATATATATAAATACACACATATATAGTGCTTGAACAGTCAATGCACAGCTGAATATGACTAAGTGATAAACTAGGACATGCAGGTAATTTCTCAATGAGAAAGAATCTGAAATTGTTTAATGGTACAGTTGTTGTTTCTGCATGGTTCCGTTGCCAGTGCCTTTTGGTGTGGAAAGGATGAAAACTAAAGGGGGCAATTTAAGCTGGAGGTGCAAAGAAGTATGCCTTGGAAAGAGCAGCTGTTTGAAACACCCTGCAGCATCATGACAGCCAGCCATCTTGCCAGGGGCAGCACAGAATTTGTAAGTCAGATCAGAAATTCTCCGCACTTGTGTGACAGAAAGTGCAGTGAGCAGGCTGGAGCTCAGCAGCTGAGGGACTGGCATTGCTGACAAGACAGGAAAATGATACACATGAACGGGAAAACACACTGGAAAGCAGGACCTTAAGAAAAATATTAAAAAGAGAAAATAGGCAAAAGAGGCTTTCACACTCAGTTATTCAATAGCACTGGAAGTGAACCAATGTTCTGTTCATGCTGTCTACTTTGGATATAGCAAGATTATACTAAATGAAAGAACTGACTTTTTTTTAAAGGCCTCTAGCATCCAGTTGACTGAAACATCAGGTGAGAAAGATCTGGGAAGGTTATTAAGCCAGAGCGTACTGGGAAAAAAGCTTGCATTCACACATAGCACAACAAATGGACTCTGTTTTAAGTATACCATATGTTGCATTTGTCATGTGTCTCAAAGGCAGGGCCTGCTCTGAATACTCTGTAAAGATGCTCAGCATCTTTTGTACTTGCTGTAGTCACGATGGGTGTCTCTATGTGTGTCTGGTATTTTTCACTGTGCAGAGAAATCGGTCACAGGCCATGTTGCAGGCACTGTTCTTCTTTTCTGCTATCCATGACAAATCTCAGAGATGTGATGCAGCAGGAGTTCTAGAGACTGATACTGCAATGTGTTTCTGGTTATAAACCAGGAGAAATTCAAGATATGAATAGGAAATGTCTGTTCATATAAAGTGTTAGCCTCCTGTATGTGGCATGCATTTCATCAGTTCTATTAGTTATTCCATGCAATTAATTATTCCATGTAATTATGTTTGAGGTTGCTCTGAGCTACCCTGAATTAATTTAGGAGTTAATGGAAATAAGAAGGGAGATGCATATATTTAATAGTCATGTATATTTCAAGCCTAAGAAGACTTGCATGCTTTGTTAAATTTAATATCTTAGAAGTCACTGTGAATGCTTTCAAAACAAGATCTTTGTAGGAACACCACGAGATTTTAAGAGGGAACACAAAGGAAGAAGGGAGTGAGACAAAGGTATGTCAGGCAAGCAGAAAATAAGAGAAGGAGAAACAGCCACCCAAGTGGGAATGAGGTGAAGAGGAGAATAGATATAAAATGAAGGGTGAGAAACAACATAAGGCAAAAATCCACATTTCTCTCTCCTTAATTCCCTGACTTACCAGTTACATTTCTTTACAATATCCACTCCCTTAGAGTTTTCATGTACGTAACTTCTCTCTTGTATAAGCCACAGTATAGTCACAGGACAATCATAGTAGCAGTGTCTTTGGAATGTCATCTTTTCTCAGTGGAATAGATTGTGTGCTGAGATTGCAAAGTCAACCTGCAATCATGAGCAAGACATCAGGATGATTTCCCTGCTTTGCTGCTCCCAGGATTCCAGAAATGGAGAAACAGAGGTGTTAAGTGTAACAGGGGGAGGAGAGCGTCTAAACTGTTCATTATTGATAAAAGCATTGAGCTTGTGCAGCAAATCGATTAACCTAGGGTTTGTGCATGATGCATAGTATGACTAATCATTTTCCAAAGGCTGCACCTGATTTATCAGGGCTGAGAAGCTGCAAGTAATCCTTCTTCTCTTATTCCATCATAAAGCATTCACCTTGGATTAAAAGCAACATCACTTTTGGCCCCCTTTGTTCTGGAGTTCAAAGTTCTTTCAAAATTTTGTATTTATAGCTTGCTTAATCATGCACAGGCCATGTAAGCCCATATTATCCACTTGGGTTCTGCAAGCATTGTGCTACACTGGTGATTTACCAGAGCTGGCAGATTTCTGCCTACACTTTACATGGGCAGACAATGGTAAAATAGCTGCTATCTTCAATCCATATCAAACAGCAAAGTAGCAGAAAGGCCAAATCTAAGAGCTTCCTTGATAAAACATTAATTTTTAACAAATCCACGTGATTAATGTTGGCATTTCAGTATTTAGTGTAATGAAAATTGGTTATTTAAACTGACATTTCTTTGTAAAAGCTACAAATGCCATGATGGGGAAGCAGGGATGTGAATGTTCTTATGCTGTGTATTTCTTCTCCCTCTGCTTCTTCTGAAGTGAACTCCTACTTATTTGCTGTTCTAATCACTAATTGGCTAGCAGATGTCACAGGAGTTTACAAAAACTGCCTCAGGACTTTGCCCCTTCTGAAAGAGGAGTTATTACCCCATGAACTGTAACTTATAGATGTGAGGGGCAGAAAAATTAAACAGTTTGCCTAGAGTTACACAGGAAGGCTGTAGAAATCACAAGAACTTTCCAGAAAACCTGTGATGGGATCATTCATCAGTGCATGCAGTTTAATTGATACTGTGTTGATTTCACCAAATCTGTTTTGTTAAGCTGAGTATCTGTTTTTATGTATGCACCTACTATGAACAGAATGCAGATACCCCAAACCCCATTCTGTTGGTCTGTTATTTAATGCCCTTCTTTCATCCCTGGTGCACTTTAACATCAGTGATTGATGAACTGTGTGTACATGTTTAGAGGTCAAAGTGCAGCACAGGGAGCCTGGTGGATAACAGTGCGTTTTGCAAATCCTGTTCTCTCCTGCCTTTCCTTCCCACATTTTTGTTCCCTTTGTTGTCTATTGGCTCCATGTTGTAAATTGAAAAATTTCTGATGGTGCCAGGCAGCTTGACTTCTCACTGAAATTCAGGATGCCTGCTGACTCTCTGCACTGTGCCTTTGTACTGGGAAGGCAGCAAAATTGACATTGGAAATGGATAGGTTCTGGGAAGTGAGGAGGAATGCAACCACCTGAACATGCCAGCAAAATGTAGTCAGAATTATTTTTGAAAGTGTATTCTCCCACTAAGCCAAATTTTGTTTTCTGAATTAGCTGATTTTTCTGGAATAATAATAATCATCACCATCATCACAAACTTCAAAACTCTGAAACATTTGGACATGGAGGTATTGGCACGGTGTAGAAGTGGTGTTTAGTCAGCTTCATCTGCCCCTGTGGGTGGCTATTGTATGGCACTGAGAATCCATGAAGCTTCTCGTCAGGCAGAGAGGCTGGTACAAGGTGCAGCTCAAACATGAAGCCTGATTTTCTGGTTGCAGGAGGGTGCTCCTGGTAGTGTCTCTGAATCCAGACAGATGAAATCCTTTCACAGATGAAATCTTCCAGTGTTGGGGGAGCTTTGCAGGAAAAAATGAGCAAAACAAATCCAAAGGGTCCTGCTGGCTATGCTGAAGGGCACACCTGGGGTGCTGGAGGTGAAACTGCCCTGCCTGGGCAACAGCTGTTTGTCTGCCTGCTCTTCTTCAGGACTGGGATTCTGCTCCTCACCTTTCCAGACAAAATGCTTTCTGAGCTCCCTTTTCCCAGGAAAAGCTATCATTTGGCCTAAGTGCATGCTTAATGGTTATTTAATTGTTCTGCTGTAACTTGGGTCTGAAACACATATCAAAAAAATAGCAAGCAAAAAACCTGTATGCGATGTTTTAAAGCAGTATTTGTAGTTTCCTAGGCTAATCTGTGTCTCATATTTAAATCCTGGGCAGTACATTCACCTGGAGATTTACTTTGAAAATGCTCTATGTGTAGATCTAAGCAGGACTTTTGAGCATTTGGCATTAGTTCAAAATACTGTGTGCTGTTCAGTCGTTCTAGAATTCCCAGAACGGGACAGTGAGCTGTCATTGATGTGCTGTCTCTCAGAGAAGCTGACCACTTACTGGCCCATTGAACACTGAACTAGTCTGGAGGATTGCCTATCAGGAGCTCACCAAAATGCTCCATAAAACAGTCTCATAGCAAAGTAAAATGCCAGAAAAACAATAAAATCAAAGAACACCAGTTGTAATACTCAGTAATTAGAGCCTTTAAAAGGATCTAAAGGATCCTCCCCCATGGAAGCAGAAGAGCTCTTTTGTAGTTTCGTTGTTTTTGTTGTTTTTATGCAAAGGGGATATTTGGCGATTAAAGGAATTTTCCTGTTGTCCAGACTGTGAATTTGTTGTTTAACTCAGCTCTAGTTGGTCTCTAGCACTTCTGAATGTCCATCAGATTCACTTCTTCCTATTAGTTATCAAGCACCTAAACCCAAAATGTGAATAAATAAACCTCCATCATATTTATATGTCATTTGTTTAAATATTTTAGGGGTTGTTTTGTTTCTTCATTTCCTCCAAAAACACCTGCAAAGGCCTAGTTTTCTCTTAGTGTGTTTTATGACACATTTCATGGAGATACTTCTGTGCTGAGCTGTACAAAGTTGAGCTTTCTCTAAAACAGCTTTGTGATCAGAAGTGTGGCCGTGTTGAAGGACATCTAATTTTTTCTTTTTCATATTTATTCTCTCTTTGGACTTCCACAAGTCCATTTATGGGCAAAACCAGGATTTCCTTGATTTCCAATATGGCATGATGTCAGGAAAAGCACTGCCATTTTTTTCTGCTTACCTTGACCACTAGTAAATACCACCCAAATTAAAATACCTGTTCAGTGTTTAGCTGATGCTTTTCATCTAAGTATAGAAATGAAATACAGCTGCTTATCAAGAAGAATTCTATTTCTTTGTGTTCACACAAGCACAGCAATATTGACTGCACTCTTTAGTCTTCTGCTGACCTCTGGCAAACAGCTTGTAGCTTCCTAAGGATTTTCTTCACCATTCTTTACTTAGACCATTAAAGCCAAGGATTGCTACAATCCAGTTATGCTGCTAGGATATCTCATGTTTATTTCCATGTGCAGCTTTGCCAGTGCATCACTCATTTTATCTTTTCACCTTCTTGCTCTTTTTTAAAAAATGGAATATCAATTACAATCAATACATCATGACTAGATGAAATACAGCATTTCTAGGCTATGAAATCTGTAGAGGCCAAAGACTGCTCCAAAGACTGTTGCAGTGTTCTGTCTGAAGTGCGGATGAGATCCAAGCCTGATCAAACCTGTTCTGACTCCCAGCAGTTTCAGCAGGATTTGAACTGGCATCATGAGACTGTGAACATTTGCCAACAAGAGAGATTGAATCAGAAGGTGAAGCAAACCATCCTCATTTCTTTGGATTACACCATTGCTCAGGTAAAGAAAGTCAGGAATAACTGCTACAATTCACTTCCTGCAGAAGAAATCAGCAAGTCATTTCACTAAACTATAGGAGAGAAATGACTCTAGGTTCTATGTAGAGCTGTGAGAAAGAGAGTAAAAAGCAAAAAAGAAACCAGGTATTAAGTAGCTTAAAGGCAATTCAGTCCTGAAGAATATACTTGCAGTGCAATTACACAGCCTACTATTCCCAAAAGTTTCTAATGATTGTTATGGTAATAAGAGCAGAGCTATAAGCAGGTGATGCTCTTCATTGTGGCACAAAAGAGAGCCTGCTAGTTTTAGGGTGAAGAAACTATACTGCAATGATAAATAAGCCTCAAAGCACAGAAGAGCAATGGTATGACAGCAGCAGTGTGGTTTGTGTACAGAGTGGCTGTTTCTCACCCTGAATGTGCCAGCAGAGCATAAAGAGTTCTGAGAGAAGCAGGTTCTTCTACTTTCACACCAATATTACCCTGTAAACATTTCATTCATCTCTGAAATACAACTTGCAGATTAGACATGCACTCATTGTGTTCTTGATAGCATCTGGTCTTCAATGGCTAATAACATAGGACTGCTATTTCAGGTGCCTCCACATGAAATCTGATGCTGAGTGCCCCCCCCCCGCCCCCCCAAATTAACTGTTTGTGACAGGAATGGGATCAAATTTGCTGCTTTGAGGAAGATGTATTTGCTTTCAAATGCCCACTGTGTGTCTGTGTTAGCTGCTGGTTGTAGCATTCAAACAGAGAAGTAAGAGGAATGTAAATACTAGTGGCAGTAAAAGCAGAAATTATACTTTAAAATGGTGCTTTTGGTAATATTCTTGTTCAGATAATAAAGGATTTTTGTTCCCTGAGGCAACCAGAAAATGTTTTTTGAGTGCCTTAATGGCACCATCTGAGTAAATCCTGATCACAGGTAACTATTCTCAAATAGCAATATATTCATCATGCCCATGCTACACTGATCCTTCCCATGCAGCTCTCACTTCTCCCCTGACCTAGACCCTGCAATATCACCTTCCAGACTCACTCATCTCTCTCCCTTGTGCCCCCACCCAGTGTTATCATCACACCCGCTTGAACCGTGACATTTGATTTGTGTGAGCTACAATCGCTGCATGGCTCAGACTGACATTTTATTCAGATTCCTCTTCTGAACTAAACTCAGGGAAATACCACAGCAACATATTTCATTGAATGGCAAACTCTGTGTAACCATAAAAGCAAGCCAAGTAAAAGGTTTGGAAGCTTTTTCATAGCTAAATAGCCCTTTTGTATTTCAACTAGAAAACAAGTTTAGGGTTTTTTTTTCCTTTTTGGCTTAGAAAACAATGTTAAACCACCAATGTATGTATATTTCAAATTTGTGTATACAAATACATATGCATTTTGTAAATACATTTACCTAAGCTATCCTTAAAAGCAGCTGCTGTGACTCCACTCCTTGCTTGCTGTACCCAAGGGAGGCAGCATTGATTTTCTTCTCTGAGTTTTGTGGGCTTTAATGAAAGCACGGAAGAGTCTTGTTCCTACACTGCAATTTACTTTAATATATGGGCAGTCTTTCAGACCTTTGTTGTTGTGACTATTCATGTGCTTAAGTGTTTTGCTGGATTGAAGCCACAGAGCAGTTAGCAAATTAGTGCACATACCAGGGTATAGCATTCTATTTCTTCTTCCCAGACAGTTGGCATTTCCAGTATTTGTATAGGATATAGACTGACTAGCAGCCTGTTTGCTTTATTTATGAAGTTGGATGTCAAAAAATGAGATGTCTTCTCAGTAGGTAGTATTTCTGCTTTGCTTTCTGATAGATGATATTCCCCTTATCTTCCCATCCAAACTCCATTCCCTACGGAAAAAGTGTATGTGGTGGCTATCATTGTCATATTTTCTTCTCTTCTGTGAAAGTAACATTGTACGTATGGTTTTTCCTCATGACATGTTCCAAACAGTGTTAGAAACAACATTTAGCTGCCAAATTATTAGAGTGATAGCAACCACAGGTATTTATTGCAGGCTGACAGAAACTTCTCTGAAAGCATTTGCCTAATTCTGTGCTTCCAGCTTGGTGTATGTGAAAGTAGTTTTACATCTCCTTTGGAATGGAATTCTGACGGTGCCATTTGAATTGGAAAAAAACATGTTTCTACACAGCTTATTAGGCAACAGGTGTGTTATCACTTCATGAAATTATTTGTGATCTTCTATATTGATACTTCTTTAGCAGCAAATTGACCAGATGAGCCAAGGATTTCCACTCTCCCCCTCGCACTGCTTTTTGTGGTATGTGCTCTCCCTCACCAGCCCATTTATTCCACAGCTCTGTTGTATCTTGCTTTCCACTTC